>NC_134414.1:154088248-154391278 GCF_030867145.1 Opisthocomus hoazin
CCACGTATTCCCTGAAGGTTTTCCCCTCCTTCATTTCAATCTGGGTACTTAAAGCAACAAAGCCAACCTCTTGCTAGTTCTAGCAATCCGGACTTCACAAATCTCTCAGTGTCACAGATACAAATTCTTCCTTAGCTCTCTTCCCACTACAGTTAACTAGGGCTCCTGAAATCAGAACTGCTGGGAGTGAGACTAAGACTTAGGAAACCATTCAGAGGAGACTAATCAGCACTTGAGATCAACCTTCCAAGATGCAAAATTTTACACCGGAGCATGTAAATGGCTATCACCATCAGAGCAAGTCTATCTTGCCCAGGATCTTCTCCCCAAAAGACAAGAAGTCTCCGCAGAAAGAGCAATTCTTCCCCCGTGTAATTACAGGGATTCCCCCCCCCCCCCCCCCCCCCATACAGGCTGTTAGGCTAAATATCTTCCCTGTACTGCTCTGCCTTCTTTTTAAAATCCATTTTAAAATATTTTTTTAAAAGTACTTTTAGCCTCCACATCATCCTGCAGCAGTGAGTTCCATAATTAAACGCAGATGGAAGAAGTACTTGTTTTAGCCTTGCTGGCTGGTAATTTCATTGCCTGCTCTAGATTTGTACTATCAGAAATAATTGCTCCCCATACTACACTACTTGGGGATTTTATAGATCTCTATCATACCTCCCTCAGCAGTCTCCTTTCCAAGCTGAAGAGTCCTCGGCGATGTAGCCTCTCTTCCTATGGAAGTTTCCCCATGCAACTTCACTGCTCATTTCTGTATCTTTTTCAGTGCCAACACAAACCTTTTTAGGAGTCAGAAAAAACACGCAGTAACCAAAACCAATACACAGCACAGATTCAATCTGCAATATTCAGATAATTTCTATCTTACTCCCTGCTCCTTTCCCACTACAGTTTTATTTGCCTATTTGACCCCAACTTAAAAACTAAGCTCAGTTTTCTCTTTTACTCACCCACCAATTTCCTAAAACATAACCCCAGCTGCCGGACCAGTTCTGAGAGGTCTGTCACAGCAAACAGGACTGAACAGCTCAAGGAGACCTCACTATTTCTGTTAAGCAGAAGAGTCATGAGAGCACCTCGCTCACAACTATCAAGAGGAAAACAAATACTGCAATTTCTGCTCACTTCCCCAAGCCTGCAAAACTCAGCCACTGCCCGTCAACATGGTTCAGCTGGCTATGCTAACTGGCTGTGCACATGCTATTAATTCACTCTCTTCTTACTGTGAGGTTTAAAAGAAGTTGTAATTTGTCCCAGTTGGGAGGTAACAAAGGGCAGCGCAGTCAGTCACGGCTGGCTCTGATGACTCAGCTGGTGTGAGGTAGCTTGCTAAGACACTATCTCCAGTGTGTCTGAGCCCAGTGTTTACCGTGCAACGCACGATACACATCTCAGGCCACATGCCATGAAGTATTTTACAGCCCATAACCTTCTTCCCCTGGAAGCCGCTCCCACAGTCTTGCCCGAGTCCTCTTCCAGAGAACCCATTTGCTCAAGCCATTTGACGGCAACACAACCGCTCAGGCTGCCAACCGAGAAATACCTTTTACACCCATCAGCACTCCTCTTCCTGCAACCTGGTGCCCTTCCTGGCACCCTGGGACTTTGCAGGAATGAGTGTATCCTCACCCCTCTCTGAAAACAGTTCAGCCCTCCGTTTCCTCACCTCCAGGGCAATGGTGGGTCTGTCCCAGCACTGTCCCAACACAGTCCCAATCAGGCACCTGGCACCTACATGTGCCTACACCAGGCTGCCAGACCCAGCACACTGGTGCTCTGAACCGCAGGGAACTGGTCCTCTGGAGCTGGGGTGAGGCTGCCAGGACCAGAGCCACCACAGCAGAAAGGCAGTGGCACAGCTGATGACGGCCCATCACCGCTACCCCCATCTCTCTGCAGGCTTCAGGCTGCAGCCGGTCACATGCAGCGGTGCCTGCGAGAAATATCCAAGTGGCTTCTTGCCGATATGGCACGGAGGACCCATCTGCCACGGAATGCTTTCTCCGGTAGCCTCCAGTGAGAACTGGGACCAACACCCTCAGCCCACAGCCTCCAGTACCACCTCTAACCTCAACTCCTGGGACAGGTCTGAGAAGGCTTGGCTTTGCCCATGTTTTAAAGCACAGGGCAGGCAGGAAGATGAGAACTTGCCATTCAAGAGTGAACACGGTAAAACAGCAATCTCCACCAGAAGAAAAAAGGATTACTTCTGTCATGGGGGGGAATCCAAGCACAGACCTCAGACTAGTTCCTAGAAGGTGGAAAGGAGCTCCCCAACATTGCTGAAATGTTGGGTTTGCTCCATTTGACCTCCAACATATCAGCATAGGTTCACATTGCTCCATCAATGACAGAAACTACTTTTATGTGAATGCCTTTTTAGCAACAAAAGGAGAAAAAATTAAAACGCAGTTTACAGATACTGAATGCCTTGTTATGGCCCTAATAACTGGATAAATCTGTCTCTCTCTAAATTCTAGTACTACTATCTCTGGCACTTTTATTAAACATTTCATTTATCTGGTAGAACTCCAAGCTCCTGGACTTCCACAGAATCCCATACCATTTAGAAAACATTCATAGTTTCTGTTAATAGCTGTTTTGGAGGATCCCACTGAAGACATAACGGAAAAATCACTTCAGCCATGTTCTGTTGAAATTCAAACTATATAAAGACCCACACTCTCCGCTGCATTCCATCAGTTTTAAGGATACTCCTTACTGGATGCCAGTTAGTTTCCTCCAGGTTTTCAAAAGAAATCATTTCCAAGCTTGATTAGACCCTACCTGAGGTAGCTGGGGGGGGGGGGGGGGGGGGGGGGGGGGGGAAGCACACACACAAAAAAAAAAAACAAACCACAAAACCTAGAACAAAAGCGGGGAAAAAACAACCAAACAAAAACCAAGCAAAACAAAAACAACTAAAAAAACACACCAAGAAATCACTCATTGTTCCCATTTATAACCACATTTAATTTTATTTTAAAATTAAACATCCAAACTCTGGATTTAATATTAGCCAGCTGTTAATAGTTTAAAATGTGAAGCCTAGTTGTCACATTCAAAGTATTTCTGTGGAGTTGTACTAACATTCAACTCTGGTAGTCACACCCAGTGCTACTCTTGGCATTACACACATCTTTAAAATGATTTACAATGTTATTTATTTCCGTGTGCAAACATTCCATAGAACACCAACATAAACACCACAGCGAGAATCTGTCTCTTTCATACACATTTTCTCTCTAGACTGTCTTAACCAGGACAGTAGCTGCAAACTGTACAGGAACAACACCGAAGCAAAGCAACTGCATGTGGCTTAACAAAGAATAACCTTTGGAAAATCATTCAGGTGAAGAATCGTTTAAAGCTTTCCTTAACTGCTGTACTCGGTTCACTTTGGAGTTCAGTAGCACTACAGAAGGGAAGCAATACCATCTATCAGTGAAAGGCTTAATTCCTTTCAAAATCCTTTATTTACCGCTGCGCCAGACATTCCGTAAACAAGTTCAACTTCAGATGGCATTTTCTGCATTTATTTTCCTGCCAGCAGTGGCATTTTTGGGAGGGAAAAAAAAAAAAAAATCACTATCATCTAGGCTTGAGTTCTATATGTTACTAAAAAAGTAGATAGAGTAGCTGTGCTCCGTGCTCCAACAAAACACTGCCTGAAGACAACTCAGCAACACCAGAACCAGTACGGTCTAAATTCGGCTTGGGTTGCAGACCTAAAAAAATAACGCACGACAGCAGGAATCAATTGCCACAACCCTGCTGCTACAGGCACAGAAGTTTTGGTGACCTGTCTGGTCTCTTTGCTTGGGCTGAACCTGAGCACGTACCTGGGCTGTTTGGCTTCTCCACTATTGCTTACAGGAACATCCCACCCCATGGGCTGCCCTGGGTGGCCTCCTTCCCTCCGGAGGCACAGGGACGCATTGCGACCTGAAAATTAAGTGTTGTGACAGTGCTAGCAGCTGATCGCCAGCCCCTGCCTTTGCAAGCGGGTCCTCCCCGGTCAGCTGATGAAGGTGTATCTGATCTAACAGAGGGGGATGCCCTCCTACCCCCAGGAAAAACATAACACCTGGGACAACCGAGCCTACTTGACACTCAGCTTCAGGAAGCCCTGGGAAGGACAGTAGGGATGGGAAGACGGCGGGGACTGCTCTGGCAGCCACATCTGGGTGCCGTCCTGCCCTGGGCCAGGAGCAGGATTGCGGCACAACAGCTACGCCTGCACCACGTGCCTGCCTCTCCCACGGCCAAGTTCTGCGTGGGCTGTGGGCACAGAAACACCAGCCTGCCCGCGCGTGGCTGATGCGGCCGCGGGGACACGGTGAAACAGTAACACCTCGCTCTCTCCAACCGCTCAGCAGAGGTAGGTGGCCCCCACCAAGAAGGCCAACAGGCAAACAACAGCCAACCCCTCGTCCCCAAACACCGCGTGAACTAAATAGCCAGGAACAAATCAGATCACTCTGTCACCGATTTCTGTAATAAACACAGTTTGTTTCCGTGCTGCATTACAAATATTAAGCCTCGCTACTGCCCTGCAGAGGCAAGTTCGTTAGTATCTTATGCCTGTTTCACAGATAGGGAAAGCAAAGGTCAAAGGAAACATGTTCAGAAGCACTTGTTTTTGAATTGCTGTCACTCTGGGGTTGTTCATCTGAAGGCACTCCAAACACACACACGCAAAAAAAAAAAAAAAAATTAGCAATTTTTGGATTGTAAGTCAGAACCACACCATTGGCCAAAAACACAGCTTGCCTTAGCTCTCCTTTCTGATAGCAAGCAGGTTATTAGGAAAGCTTTTATCAGAAGACCTCAGAAGGCAAGCACTCAAGGACCCAGATAACTTTTCTAAAAGGCAGAAACCTGACTTCTGTGTAACTGTACAAGACTTCACCTCCTGCTTATCATCATTTCTATCAGCAGAGCGCTGCTTAGCCACCTCCCTCCAAAAGGCACTTTGAGATGCAAGGGGTGCAATATGCATGTAAATTATCTTCAAAGTATTCTCTGTTTAATTGGGACATTTCAGATTGGGGCTGCTGTTTTAATGGGTTGCCTCCCAGGAAACTGACTTCACCTGTAATGACACAGTGAATAGTAATGACCAGTGTTTTATTGGGGCAGTGTTAGTAAAATTTTGCTTCAGAGGGATTAAATTTAGCTGGTGCCAAGGAGTTAAGTGATTAATCAGGTGTTAAACAGTATGTACTTCTAAACACTGGTCTTCTCCCATTCAATCCTACACCCACTGAACTTAATGAGATTTTTGTCATTGACACTAACAGAAGAAGGATCCTTCTCCTAGTACAGAAGTTCGCTAATGAACATTAAGGAACATACTCTGCACTAACAGATACTCAGCCTTGGTTAAGGGTAACAGGATTCTGGCTGCGTGGTGCTGAACAGTCCCTCAGCAAGGGAAGCCTTCGGTGGGAGAGAGCTCTTTGCAAAAACAGCATCAATGAAGTATTAGGACACATAAAGCTCTACTTAAAAATTAAGTAAATCTGGGGAAGCCAGCTCAGATCCAAAGCTCAAACCCTATGCTGATTCTTTGCTCTTCAGCTTACACAATCAGTCTTTTTTTCGTCTTCCTTTTTCTAAATGATTACAAAGTACATCCTTGAATCCGAAACGATCACCAGTGCGACTAGTCCTCAAGCTACAGGGTTCTGTGCCGACTCCTGCCGTGCCACTACGTACAGCTCCCTGCAACAGAAAGCGCTCGCATCCATCAGCGTGCAGCTGCATAAAACCTCCAATGGAGTCAGTTGTGAAACCTGACTCGCAGGAAGGCTCCGTGCCTTCAGTGCTGCCCACAGAAAGCACTCTCAGCTCAAGCATCAGCCAGGCGCACACAAGCCAGCCTGGCTCGGAGAAGCCTTGCTCTGGGAGAGCTGAAGCAGCTGATCCCCCCACACACCCCATATTCCCAGTTTTAGTTCCCCTGCAGCTCCACACTTGTGCCAGCACAATCGTTTATATGGTCGTATGGTACATCAGACTAAGCAACTGAAAGTGCCAGATTTATAAAAAGGAAAACAAACAAACTAAACTGTGCCCTTTGGGACCCTTCTATACGCCTGCTGAATTTTGAGCCTCCGTATGACACCACGGTGATATTCTCAAGGCATTATAATCTTAGGAAAAAAACAGGGAGATCTTCATAATCAGAAAGCCCCAGGTGAGGTTTTAAACAGAACTCATCACCACATGGACCTTAATTAGTCACAAAAATCATCACCTGTGTCTAAACTTCTAGTCCTGTCTCCCTTCGAGCTTTTGCTCCCGTGTGTGCCTTCGCCAAGATGTTCACAGTCGCCCCATGCCTCAGCTCTCCTATCTGGGGAGGAGAGGTGAGGCTGTAAGGATCACTTGCCAGTACTGTAAGGAGTGCCAGCGTTGTGGCAGTATTTACAGTAACACAATCAGCTAACTACTATGGCTCAGGATCAGAGGAACAGGTTTACCACCGACGGAGACATCCCAACAGCTGGGATGAAAAAGGTGTCCGAACAGGACATCCACACCAAATGTCACTTCCCAACCCACCTCGGACTCCAGCCCTCAGGCCCTCTCGGGTTGGAGTCTACCACAAGCCCAAAGCCTATCAGTTCACGCAGAAAGTGCGCCGATGGCCTAAGCTGTAGCAAACGCTAAAGGTCCAACCTCCACACTCATCTCTGACCCTCAAGCTCCTATTTTCTAAACCCCAGCAATAATGTCTCTGAGCAGCTTTAGACTCCCTACACACACACCTAACTCCTTTGCCACAACAGCACAGCTGGAGCTACGGGACCTGTTTGCCATCGGCCAGGCAAGCGCACACCCAAGTGTCAGCAAGATCAGGATGTCAGTGTTACATTTCTCCTCTCTCAGAGAAAGAGTTAATGTAAGCAAGCACACATACTTGCCGCAGAGCAAACACATATCAATATACAATCACACATACATACTGATAAGTACTTGACATGAACCGAGATATTACTGCAAGTTTATACTGATTACCAGTAGTTAAACATATACCAAAACTTCACCTCCTCAAAGTTTTCCTAAATCTTATTAGAGCCCTTCTCCAATAACGTGAGATAGGGAGACTGTGCACTGAGCAGCTCGGTCATAAACAAAGCGTAGCCTTCACTCCCTCCGCTGAAGCTCTCCATGGTTCATCACCTCAGTTGCGGTGGCATTTACTGCATGCATCCCTGCCCAGTGTCGGACGAGTAAAAAAAATAAAATAAAGAAAAAAATACACACCCACCAGCACCACCGCTTCCAGTTCACAGGCTCCTAATGAAACTCTGCAACACCCTCGCAGCGCAATACTTGGCTACTTTTCAGAACAACACAGCAGCTTAGCAGCAAAGTTGGAGTACGGTGCGGAGCTTGCTCCTCTGCCTTGACCTCACGCTGAAAAAATGATCGATCGCACTTGTACTATCACACTACCATTTAAACAACTCCTCTTAAATCCAGCTGCTAATTGCAACCACCTTTAACCCTGCCTGGTTGAAACAAGCGTCCAAAAAACAATGGCAGTTAGAAAAATTGAAGAGAAAGTTACCAAGAATGGTTTGACTGGTGAAGAAAAGCTGTCACACGAAATTCACATTTCTGTCTGAAAATATGTACTATCTGTATTTGAAACTATTAAAATTATCACCAATAGAGAAGCCAACAACAGTAATTTCTGTCCTCCAACAAAGATAACTGCAAGGGTCAGCATGTAAACAAATCACACTTTAAAAATAAGTTCAGACCATGACATTCAGAAAGTAACTTCAAAAAAAAAAAAAAAAATCCGTTTCCTGGTCTCTCTCTAAATGTAATGAAAAATTGGCATTTAATCATTTCAAGACTCAAATAGAAGTTTGCTTGTATCTCCCCTGCTATGTAGCTGATCCCTTACAGTAT
The DNA here is from genome assembly GCF_030867145.1 of Opisthocomus hoazin. Lineage (NCBI taxonomy): Eukaryota > Metazoa > Chordata > Aves > Opisthocomiformes > Opisthocomidae > Opisthocomus > Opisthocomus hoazin. Next base: position 154,096,190 of record NC_134414.1, read on the forward strand.
GACTCTGTAACATGCCTTAGTGAGGTTTGGGAATGCCCAGTTTCACTGTTCCCGAAATCAACAGCAGTTTTGTTGCTCACTTCTGTAAGACCCGAAGCAAGCCTTGAATTTTCGAAATGACACATTGAAAACGAGGAAACACAACTTATATGAAATTGCTTTTTCGTGACATTCATTTGCGTTCTTCTGTCCAGAGAACACATCCTACCTTTCCACAGGGTTTACTAGAAAAAAACCAGTAGTCGTGTTTCAGTACATATAGGGACCTGCTTAGTTAATTGTACACATTGTGCCTGCATTAGCATTTTGCCATACAGTACCACGCATACAATACCCTATTATCCAATTTGTCCGCCCGTGTTATGAAAAGTCAGACTAGACTCTCTAAGCCACGAGACTTCACGGGACACAGGCCTGAACGCATTCAACTCCGCAAGAGAAAATACAGCCAGAAGTTTTCAAAACGTGGCCGCGCCGCACAGAACGCAAGGACTCCCACCGCAAACACGCACACACGCGCGCGGGGGACAGGCAAACAAAAAAGGCGTCATGCTTTTAAGCTGAATAAATAAGCGTTTATATATTCTAGGCTCTTCGCCTTAGAGAGCGTCTGGAAGTCCCCCTTTCCTCCCAGGCAGGGAAGAGACAACCGCTGAAGCACTCTTGCTCGGGCAGAGCTCGTTGCGAGCAGAAGGGAGATTCCTGGCTGGCAAGCAGGCGAGGCGGCTCCTGAAGAAAACGCCTGACTGAAACAAAACCGGGGGGTGAGGGAAGGAGAGAGGGAAGCACTATTTCTGTTCGATGGGAAGTGTCGGGACGAAAAAGGAAACTCGGTTTTCGTTTCCATTGTCTCGGCTTTATACAGCCGGGAAACTTCACGGGGCAACCCCCCTGCTCCGGCAGGCCGAGCCACGGAGAAACCCCAACCCCGGGCCCCGGCTCCCCTACCTGCCGGCGGGCAAGCGACGCCGGTAGCGAACGCAGCCGCTAAAACGAAATGATTACGTGGATATTACCCCCCCCCAAAAAAAATTAAAAAAATTAAAGGCAAAAAATAAAACGCAAGCCCCGCCACCCGCTGCCGGTGGAAGCGGCGGCATCTCCCTGACGGCAGGAAACTTTCTCCCAAGTTGCCGGCGGGGGACGGCGGGCAGCCACCCCCGCGGGGGGCCGGCCCGGGCCCCGGGGCTCCCGTTACAGCGCCCGGCGCGACGCGGGCTCCCACCGACCGGGAGCCGCGTCCCCGTGTCGTGTCCCGTCCGTCCCCCCCGCCCCGGGAGCTCGGCGACGGCAACGCGGGGGACCCTGACACCCCCCCCCCCCCCCCCCCGCCGCGACGGGCCTTTTGGGGGGGGGGGGGGAGAGGAAAACCCGGTTATTATCACCCAAACGACCCCCCGGAGAAACCGAGCGCCCCCCGCCCTCCACAGGCGCCGGGCTGACAGGGGCCGGGGGCGGACAGACGGCCGGGGCTTTACCTTGACGCAACACGGAGCGGGAGCCTCAGACATCGCTCAGCTGGGGGGGGGTGGGGGGGGTGGGCGGCGGAGCCCGGCGGGGCGGGCGGGAAGTTCTCGGGCTTCTCCTCACTTTCCGCTCCTCTCTCCCGGCGGCGGGCGCGGCCCCGAGTCCCCTCCTCAGCGCCGCCGGCTCCTCTGAGGGCGCGCGATCGCTCCCGCCCCCCCCCCCCACCACCCCCCCCCCTCCCGCGCGCGCCTGTGCGTGTGACCGCGCGAGCCCGTGTGTGAGGCGGTGCGCGCGCGCGCGCGCGGCACGGGAGAGCGGGAGGGGCGGCGGCGGGAGGGAGGCGGGGGGGGGAAGGGCCGCTCCCCGCCGGTGTTTTCCTTCCTGGAAGAGAGAAACCGAAAGGCGGCGGGGGCCGGGCCGGGCCTGGCCGGGCGCTGCGCCCCGCCCCGCCGCCGCTCATTGATCCGGAGTTTCGGGGCCGAAACTGACGTGGGTTCCCGGCACCTCGCGCCCGCCCCTTAAAGGGGCCGCGCCGCCCAGGAGAGGGCGGCCGCCGCCGCCGCCGCCGGGATGAACGGCCGCCGGCGGGGAGGGGCCAAGGCGGGGCGGCGGCGGTGCCCGGGGCGCGGAGGGGGGGGCTGGGCGGGCGCAGCGGGGGTCGCGTCCTGCTATTGAGTGTCATCGGGCTTCGGGGGCGGGAGGGTGTCCCCCGGGCCCTTTGAACGCTGCGCGCCGGTAGCGGCCTCCGCGCGGTCGGGAGGACAGCGGGGGAGCAGCGGCCCGCGGGCGGCACGGCGGCCTTTGTTCCGCCGCCGGGGCTGCCCCTTTAAGAGCCCCGACCAGGAAGTGAGGCTCGGGTTACTGCGGGGCACGGGAAGTCCGGGCAGTGCGGGGGGGGGAGAGGCCGCAGCGCTGGGCTGTGCGACCCCCACCGCCCGTGACCGCAGAGCCACCGGGACCGCGACCGCGTCCCCGGGCGGCAGAACCCCCTCCGGAGCCCGGGTGCGGGACGGGCTCCCACCGAGCGGCTCGGTGCTACCGGCGGTAGCGAACGGGGGGGAATCCCGCAGAGCCTCACCCGAGGGACCCGGGTTCGAGACCCCCGGGATCCCACCAGTGGGCATCCCTATCCCCCTCGCCCCCCCCACGGTGGGCATCCCTTGGTGGACGACCGTTCGCCAACCGGGACCGGCTCCCTTACAGCTTCGTCTTGGCCGGTCCCTGAGAGCACCTTCCCTCCCTCGTTCAGTGCTGTCCCCCCTCAGCCTAGCAACCAGCGGCCCTTTTTTAATATAGGGCCGACAATAATAAAGGATTCGCCCATCTTCCCGCAGCGCGGCCGGACCGGAGCAGAGCTGTTGCGTCCCGGTTGCTTTTACGGGTGTCGCTCGCTCCCCCGTTACTCTCTCTGCCTCATCACCAAGGCGTTTTCCCTTTCCACCTGCGCAATTCCCGCTGGCTTTTTTTGAGTCATTCTTCTGTATTTCAGGGCAAGTTGGGGTTTTTCGTGGTTGCGTAGATTAAATGTAGAAGTTAGAGATGGAAAAGACCAGTTAGGTCGTCTGCTCCGCTCCCCTGCTGGAAAGAGGATTCACAGCGCGTGATTGATTGATCTGTCGGCTTTCCTGTTAAATGCCTCAGGTGATGGGGCTTCCACCTTTTTCTTTTGGAAAAGACTCTTTCATGGTCCAATAAGTCCCATGGTCAGGAAGGTACCTGGCGTCTATTTCCGTTTGCCCAGTTTCACCCAATTACTCCTGGCTACAACCATGCATTGTACTCCCCTAAAGAATTCTTCTCCTCGCTGGCTGCTTGTGCCTTGCACCCAGGTATCACTTCTTTTCCTAGCCATTGCCATTCGTTATTTTTATCTCCTTTCATTACTCGGTCCCTGCAGCCACTTTATCGTTGTCGTTGATCTTCTCTGATTCCCACCCAATTGGTCGTCATCTCCTCAGCCCACGGATGCCCACATTTAGGGGCAAGCGGCTGCCTGATCCTTTGTGAATGCAGCCAAAACCCCCATCGCAGTTTAGTCTGATTCCAGGTTGCTTCAGAAGCTTGTACAAAATTTGTCACCCAACATCGCCCTGAATCAGATCTGGCCCTGTTACTCCTCCGTGTTCCCTCTTGCAGTGCAACTGCAACCTGTTTCTTTTCTCCACAGAATTCGTGGTGAAGCTGTGTGTCCCGAGTCTCATTTTTCTGCCTGGAGTTTTGACATCTGTTCTTTCTGGGGTCACTGATATCTGCTGTTCCTCCCACTTTGATTAGCAGCCTTTACAAATACAGGCCTTGATCCGCCTTGGCAGACCTCTCAACCAGCATGAATGGTTGCAAGTATCTGTCCAAGATCACAGCCTGGTTTAGAGCTGTTCTCTTCTGGTTCCTTCTGTTCTTGCTTTTTCCACTACTCCACTAAATGTGAGTGTGACAGATGGTAACTAGAAAAGGCGGGGAGAGAAATGGCGAGTGTGTAGAGAAGGCCACAGCTGTGAGCGCAGCACCTTTCCAGCCAGAAGTCAGTCCCATTGAAGCTGCTGTAAGGAAGCTGGGAAAGGAAGCATGGCTGGACAAATCACACGTCACACCAGCCTGTGGTCTGACCGTACCTCCAGGAGCAAATATGCCTCAGCCACGCTCACCAGATGCTAGCACAGTGTGACTGGATACAGGCTGGAGAGCTGGGCACAGAGGAACCTGATGAGGTTCAACAAGGGCAAGTGCAGGGTCCTGCACCTGGGGAGGAACAACCCCAGGCACCAGTACAGGCTTGGGGTGGACGTGCTGGAGAGCAGCTCTGTGGAGAGGGACCTCGGTGTCCTGGTGGACGACAGGTTAACCATGAGCCAGCAGTGTGCCCTGGCTGCCAAGAAGGCCAATGGGATCCTGGGGTGCATCAAGAAGAGTGTGGCCAGCAGGACGAGGGAGGTTCTCCTTCCCCTCTACACTGCCCTGGTGAGGCCCCATCTGGAGTACTGTGTCCAGTTCTGGGCTCCCCCAGTTCAGGAAAGATGAGGAGCTACTGGAGAGAGTCCAGCGGAGGGCTACGAGGATGGTGAGGGGACTGGAGCATCTCTCCTACAAGGAAAGGCTGAGGGAGCTGGGCTTGTTCAGCCTGGAGAAGGCTGAGAGGGGACCTAATAAATGCTTACAAATATCTGAAGGGTGGGGGTCAGGAGGATGGGGCCAGACTCTTTTCAGTGGTGTCCAGCGACAGGACAAGGGGCAATGGGCACAAACTGAAGCAGAGGAAGTTCCATCTGAACATGAGGAAGAACTTCCCTCTGAGGGTGACAGAACACTGGCCCAGGCTGCCCAGGGAGGCTGTGGAGTCTCCTTCTCTGGAGATATTTAAGACCCGCCTGGATGCAATCCTGTGCAGCCTGCTGTGGGTGACCCTGCTTCGGCAGGGGGTTGGACTGGGTGACCCACAGAGGTCCCTTCCAACCCCTACCATTCTGTGGTTCTGTGATTCTGTGAGGGCCGTACTCTTTGTACTGTGTTAGCTCTTTGCTCTGCCCTTCTTTCTCTGACCTGATTTCCTGCGGTTCCTCTCATGAGTTACATCTCCTGAGACCTCAGACTGTATGGTCCTAGCTCCTGCTCTTGCAGGAGACGGAAAACGCTACCAAATCTCCTGGTGCGCAGGGTGGTCTGTGGGTGCAGGGCAGTTGCTCTGGAAATGTGAGGAGAAGGCTTCTCCAGCTGTCAGGTCCCCTTTAGCTCCGCTCCGTGTGGAGATTGCACAGAGCGGAAAGGAAGTGCATTAGCTCATATTAAACCTTGAACAGGCTCCAGGTTAGTTTCCTTCCCTCTCACCTAGAGGCTACTGCTTAGCTTATCTCCAGGGAGGACCCTTTAGTTAAAAGCAGGATTTACGATCCCACAGAGCCACCTTTCATCGACACCCTAGCCAGAAATCCCCTAACTTTTTGCTGGGATAGATGGCGGCGACGCTCACTCGGGCGAAAGGTAACCGTACCCTGGCCTGTGAAGTGAGGCCAAGTTCCCGCCTTGCTTAGGGCTCTGCCGGGAAAGGGAGGCGGGTGGCGCGTTGGGGGATGGCAAAAGGATGAGAAAACCCATGGACAGAAGTACGTTCTTTCTTCCCATAGTGGCCTGAATATCTGTCTTCAGATGCTTGTGTTCTCTGGTCTAGAGCTCGTCCATGAAAACAGAGAAAGCCCTCAAGAAAAGCTAGACTAGTTTTTTTATATGTCCCTAAAGGGATCCTTTTTCCTGAAGGAGTTTGACTCTTGAGAACCTGCATCCAGCCAAAAGCCAAGGTTTTAATTTCTTCTTTTGCGTGCTGGCTTTCTGGTTTCAGCAGCATAGAGCAGTACCTCAGACGTTTGCACTAATCATTGACTTCACCTCGCTCTTATTAAGGAGACTTTGTTCACGGTAGTAATTTTTCTTTCCTCTTTATGTTTGCAAAGGCACCCATTAGTTCCCGGTGCCCAGCTGTCATTAACTCATTCTACTGTTTCTCCGTTGTTATCTTTTCCTTCCCTTTATCTTTCCCCAGCACAACTTAACTGACTTGCTTATTTAGTGCTGGCTTCTTTGCTTTATTTGTGTTACTAGTTTTATTTTTGTCTTCCAGCCTTAGAGCAGATACAAATAGTCACTTGATGTGACTTGAGGTGTCCACTGGCATTACTGAGCCTTGACAGAGATGGCTCTTCCAGATGGAGGGACGGGATCAAGCTCTTAAGGAACAAAATGCAGTAGGAGAGAACAGTAACTTCCAAGAACATGCAAGGATGCATTGATGTTAGTGTGCAACGGAGTCTTTGGTCCTGAGGACGCAACAGGAAATCCGTGAGAGTTGGTGCACGGAGGTGTTGTGGTGCTGATCCTTGTTGCGCATTTAGCACTATGATTCTTTTTCCCTTACCAAATTGGTTTCTGAAACTGAATTGCATCTTCTGGCCCTAGTGTGCATCAGTCGTGCTGCTTCTCATCATTAGCAGCAAGATTAGCTTTCACTTCATATTCTTAGGCAAATCCTTTTCCAAGATTCAGCCAGGTTAATGCTTCTCGTGGTAGAAGTCCCAAACCCTTGGCTTTTTAGGAATATATGTGAAATTCAGTCTCAGGTGTTAGAGTGGGACATGCTGTATCAATATTATCTGCATTCTTGTTTGTTCATCGAAGAGCCTAATCTCCTTTGAGATTTAGTCGTCTTCTGAATGCTCAGGGCTGGCTCTGTGAATAGGATTTGCACCACTATAATGATTTTGGTAAAAGGTTTGTTTGGTGCTTTGTGAGTTTTTGGGTTTTTTTAAATCAAAATAGCAATACTAGTGCATTCCCTAAAGCTGCAGGCATTTTGATATAAAGATGCTTATACAATTTACATAGGCACTCGCATAGCTTTCCCATTTCAGAAACCCACAACAGTCGACATGGGAATGCAGAACTCCTGGTATGACACCTAGTCATCCAACAGCAAATACATGTAAAAAATAACCCTGAATATGCTCAAAACTCTGTCATCCTCACACATGGTAATGTAGTGGATTATTTTGAATCATCTAGTGTGTTGCTTCTGTAAATAAAAGAAACGTTTTTCTACTGCTGCTAAGTGTGACTATTCTGCTAGGAGAAAGGGAAAGGGGGATTGAGGACTGTACTGATTTAACTTCTCTTCCTTGTTCAAAGCAATGCAGCATCTTCCCAGAGACAAGTTTATAGCCACATTTGAAAAGCGAACTTCACTGCACGAGTCTCTGCTTAGACACGTGTTGACAGTGCTACTCCTGGTACATGCTTTGACGTTGCAGCATAGAACATAAGGCAGCGGGAAGCCCTGACAGAGCTCCTGAGAGCATTAACTCTGGTGACACCAACCCAGCAATAGCTAAACTCAACTATCAGGTTGGGCTAAACCTGGTGGGACCACAGACCTCCCTTCATACTGCTGTGGAGCAACACTGTGGCACCACGAGGCTGTTACAACCAAGTCCTTGTCTACCTCTTCTGATGTTCTGGTTAGAGTATGGTGCCACAAAGCAAATTTTCAAGGGCTAGCACCCTGTGAAAGTGCCCCGTCCCGAGCTGCTGCACCACACAGGGACCTCTGCCTGTGGCTGGAGATGGGCAAAGCCAGGCAGGCTGTAATGGAGCCTTACTGGAGGAGGGGGAGCAGCTCCTGAGCCACGGGGGCTGAGAAGAACGAGGGGAAGTCTGCTGGGGGAAGATCGGTAGCAGGGGCTCCAAGGGAGCTGGGGTAAGAGGCTGGGCTGCACTGGGCGAAACCTCCCCGCTCAACCTGCTTTTGGAGAGGCGGTTGTTTAAATGGAATTCAAATCTCCGCAGACGTGTGAGGAACTTTCCAGCATCATCCGAAGATGTGCGGTGACACGGGCAGGGCTGCACCGGTCAAGCATGTGCACAGCCAGAAGCGAGACCGAGGTCCTCGATGCCGCAGAGCGATTGCCATGGACGTGGGCTCGCTGTGGGCTCCGCGGGGTGCACGAAACCGCCGCTACATGAGGGAAAGCAAAAAAGGTTACCAAAAACAGGATTTTTGGAAGACAATGCTGCAAAGCGCTAGATCCCCGTCTCCCGGTGTCAGACATAAACTATACTTACATGCCTTGTTCTTGCCTAGTGCAGAACAGTGAAGTGCATGTCAGTACTGACAACATCAGGAATTCAAAATAATGAGCTAGTTGCCTCTCACCCCAAAATCACCAGATTTTTTGGGAAAAATTATTTTTGAAAATTCTGCAATTCTGCATTTTCTTAGCTTGCCTGTGTACTTTGTCTTATAAAGTACAAGTTTTCAAACTTTTCCCCCAAATTTTGAATGACAGAAAACTTCTTTCTTCTCTTTCATTCCATCTTTTCTTCTTTCTTTTTGTTTTCAGTTTCTCTCTTCCTCCTTCCCTCCCTCCCTTCTTGCCTTCCCACCTGCCTTCCTAGTTCATGTGTAATTACATGATTCAGATCAGGAAAATTAAGATGTATGAAGATATATGATGAAACTCAAGGTAAAAGTCAAAAACCCCATTAAGTTACTGTTACTGCCAAGCATTCTAAACAAAAATAGGCAAAAAACAGAAGCTGAAGGGACAGCGTTCAAGTTCTGTCAGGCGACTTCAAATTCTGTCAGGTAAGTCCAAATTGATTTACATTTTGCCTGTATTATGGCTGCCTTTTACTTCTCCAGTTCACTCACCTCAGCTGCAGAGGTGAAGGAAACTTCCCAGGCTTCCCTATTAGTAATATTTTCACAGGCTTGCCCCCCCTCTTCCTTTTTCAGCATCATTTTCTCCACGGGGTGACAGGATTACAGCTGTCGTGCCCGTTGCGAGTCGTGGTGCACACTCTGTCATCCATGTCATTGTAACTCTATATCTTGCTGGCAGTAAAAGAGTGACACAAATTGTTTTCCTGCCAGATAAACATTGTCTAGTAGATTTAATGCTCATAATCTAATGTGAGGAATAACATTATATAAGCAACAGCAGTCAATCTGCTTACAACGGTTGGCTGGTATTGCTGGGGAAAAAAAAAATGGGTATGGGTGCTCCAAGCCTGCGGAAGCTCAGCACCTTCCTGCCCAGTTCTGCACCCTCCGGGGCAGGGGCTTACAGTGGCATGACCAGACAGCCGCAGAGCCAGGGGCTGATGTGGAAATTCAAGCTAGGAAAAGGAAAAGGAAAAGGAAAGGGAAAAGGAAAAGGAAAAAAAGCAAACTCAAGGCTGAGTGAGCGTACTGCATGCTCAGCAAACAGCAGAATGAAACCCCGGTAAATAAAAAAAAACCAGCATGAGTACAGCTTGTTGTGCAGAACTGTGATTTATCTGCTTTTATTTTCAATAGTTCCAGTGGCATCACGATGTAGGATTTTATAGCCTATTAAATCATGTCTGACGTTTATGGATATAGTTTAGAGTGCATGCATTATGGATAGGCAGTAGCCTCTCCATAGCTGAGCAGCCAACGTTTCCACTCGCAGGTCTTACTCCATCCTCATGCCCTTTTATAACTGTAGCTCAGAAACTGCCAAATACACCCCAAAGGCAAAGATTTTGGCCAAGAATACAAAAAAATAAGCAACTTTGCTGTTCCCGTTGAGTTACAGGTCATTCAGATTGCCCTAATCTGAAGTGACCTTTATTTATGGTGGTGTCTTCCATTTCCAAAAGCATCCAGAAGGGTTAACTGCAGCGTCTTCAGGCACTGCTTATTCTGCCGTCTTCGTCAGAGCAAACCGATCGCCCTCTCAGAGGAAAGAGGTGGTAGTCAGCCCAAGTCACTGACGATTTTTTTCGGTGCATGTAAGGAGCGGCGTAATTAAGACCAGAAATTCGAGCTGACCCCAGTATTAGCTTGGGAGATGACTGAGAGGAGGCATAGAGGTGGGTGGACCTGGGTGCCAAGGTCTGACCTTATCGGACCCAACTCCGCGCAGGTCTCTGGTGGCTACAGAGGGCCTCCAGCCCCTTCCTCTTGATTCAGCTTGGGCACTGCTCTTGGCAACATCAGTCCCAGCAGGTTTTGTGTCCTCTCTGTGTGCAACAAAGCAGGGGCAGTATCTGAGGATACTTCTGCTCCTTCTTAATGTTGGGTGGTGCTGGAGGACCAGGCTGCGGAGCCCCCACGTGCATGCATGAACGAACAGAGAGAGGCGTTGGGGTCTGGACGCTTTGCTCACTGCCTTGTGCTGTCCTCATGACCTGTGGCTCGTCACTTGGACAGCGGTGGGATGGCAGCATCGCTGCCCGTCTGGCACGTGGTCCACCACCCCTTCCCACCCTCGCAGGCGGGCAGCATCTCACCAGACAGACCCTTCTCTGCGGCCACTGCCTGAAGAAAGTGGAGGCTGAGTTTTGGGCTGTACCGGTCGAGACGGGCTGAGAGGGCAGCTGGGAAGGAGGAGGAGAGAGGGCAGCTTGGACAAGTCCTGTCAGCTGCAGCAGAGGGAAAGGGAAGAGCGAGGCAATGGGTGAGGGTGGAGAAGGCAGTCAAGGGGAGAGGAGGACCAGGATTTTGGTCCAGGAAAGACCTCACCAGCAATTTCAGGGGAAGAGAGAGGGAGAGAGTGATCAGAGGACCAGCTGGGTAGGTGACCTTGACCAGAGGGGAATTCAGCCTCCCCGCCTGTTATCCAGGGGGAATGGCCCGCAGCCAGGGAGACTCCTCTGTGTCAGAGGACTATGGCACAGGGACCTTTGTGACCAGGAGGGGAGAAGGCTTGGGCTGCACAGGGAAGACAGTTTTATATGCCGGGGCCTGAACTAAGTGCAGAAGGCAGTGGTCACAGCTACCATAGCAAGAGATAAAGACACATTTCGCTCTTAGATAGCATCTTACAAGTGGTAATTAAATTTTTACAACACCCATGTGAGGTAAGTGCACAATTATCACTCCTATTTTAAAGCTGGGAGAGGAGAGCGGGCATGTGGCTTGCCGAGGGCCAGGCGGTGAGTCAGTGGCAGTGCCGCCGTCGCCAACCGGGAGCTCCGGGTTCCCGGCCCGGTCCGAGAACACGGCGGTGGCGTGGCAGCCTCCCTGCTCAGAGATGAAAGCGAGCTGATTTCTCAAGCGCTTTGATGAGAGAAGGAAGGTTAGAAATAGCCTGCGGCTGTTTCTAGAGAAAGTGTCGGGGCTGAGGGAGAATTTCCGAGGAGGGGAGTGGGAGAGGGGATGGTGGTGAAGCAACTGTTGATACGAGCAACTAGGAAGGGAAGGGAGCCGACAAACCAGGGGAGGAAAATGGGTCAATAGAGAAGGTAAATTTTCTTGAGAGAGGCCTAGGGGAGAGAAGAGGAGGCAGCAAGAGAGGAAAGAGCAGTGAGAAGGGGACGAGGAAGGAGAAAAAAAATCCAGTGCGAATATGCACGGCGGCATTTGAAAGCTGTTGCTTTAGGAGACAGACAAAGAAATGCCACTGAGTGTGGGGCCTTACGGTGCCTGGGAAATTATAATCACGCTATTGTCTCTTGCACAGCAGCTGGAGATCTCAGAGCCCTCCGCAGAGCAGGGTAAGCATCATTACCTTCGTTTCACCTGCGGGAGAACCGAGGCTCGGAGCAGCGAAGCCACTTGCCTATGGTCACGCAGCAAGGCCAACACATCGGTCTGGTATAAACTATTGCAATAAATGCAACTGGAAATAGGAGTAGGGCAGACAAGAACACACAGTTCTCAGTGGCACAGCAGAGAAAGAGAGAAGAGATGGCTGATGTCAGCAGCCCAAGTCTATTTTTTATAGATCTGGAATACATAATGCCAAGTAAAATGACAGGTGGAGTCTGTGAGCTTTGGATCCTCTGTGCTTTAAACTACAGGCTAAGGAATACCAACAGGCAGACACACCAGTATACGCACACGCACACCAGTAGGCGTGTACACAACAGCCCTGACGCTAGCGTTAGTGTGGTCTGTGCCCTTAGACAGGTCATTTTCTCAGTTTTCCTCCTTTTGGCAAAATTAAGGTAATAATTCATAGCTACAACTACAAGATGGAGACACACCTATACTCCAGAAGACTTTCACAACACCAAGTACGCTTAGATTCTCAAAGTGCTTGGAGATCCTTGTCTGGAAGATGCACATGAGCACTGTCCTGGTGGGACCGTTTGTTTTGCGGTCGTTCTGTATGACACTGTATGTCTGACAGCCCATGGCTGCCACACCAGAAGGGGCGTCATGTGAAAAAGCAGAAGCCCACAAAATAGCCACCAGTGGTGGATTGCACTGTCTGAGGTAGCACAGGGCTTTTAGGGCCTAAGAAAGAGAGACGCTTTTGGAAAAGTTTCTCTTTGTTTCAGAAACCACCTTTCCTCACCTCTTCTTCCTCCTTTTTCTCACAAGAAATGAAGAAGCTGCAGCTATTTTTACTTCAGTTTGAAGATGGCAGAGAAGCATCCTCCAGTATAAAGTAAGAGAAGGAAACCAGTGTAACACATCTGCTGAAAGCATCAGGGAAGAGCAGTGTAAAAGATAAGGCCTATTTTTAGTAACACTCTCTTGGTACTGAAGTTTCCACCATTTATTCCAACTTCATCACCTCTTTTTCTCCCTTAGCTACTCAGGAGCATCAGAGGCTCCGTCCTCCTGGTGCAGAGGCCGCGGTGGTTCAGCTGTGCAGTGCTACCACCCTCTGGCCACCTCCAACTCCACAGTCCTCCATCTGCCCGAGCGCCCTGAGCTCAACCATCTGCCCTGTGCATCTTCTCCGTGAGACAAGGGCTGCCTTTTGGTGTACCCAGTAAAGAGAGACAGCAATAGGCACCTTCTGGTGCGTCTCTACACGACGCATGTTTTGGCTGCTTGCTTTCATAAAGAGATTCCATCTGGGTGAAGGATGCAAAGGTCAACGTTGCCAAACGTGTTGGTCCTCTGCTGGTCCAGCACATGTGGCCGGTGGGCTCACCTCCTCATGACTCCTTGTAAGGAGCCGCCATCAGCATCAGAATGGAAAGCTGATTCCTACTTTGAGGATGTCTCTTGTGGGATGGGACGTTTCAGAGTCATTTTGAGATTAAAGTCTTAGAACAGTACTTCCAGCGGTACCCGGAGAAAGATGCCTTATCTTTTAGCACCTCAGGTGCACAGCTGTAAAACGGAGATTGTACACCTTAGGTCTTACACGTGGAGGATGCAACGATGAATTCATTAATGGTTTTGATTGCATGGGCATGAGGATATGAAAATGCAAATGTGCGTAGCGGTCCATCCATGTCAATCTGTACTGACCCTAGCAACATTGAGACTGCTGCAGAGATGTTTGTCAGTGGGGGCACCTCTGTCCATCAGAAGCTGGGCGGAAGAGACCATTAGCTCAGCTCCCAAAGAGCAGCAAGAATTTACGGGGTGGGAAGGACTGGAAGATTTAAAAAGAATTTGTGACCAAAGCCCAGCGTACTTGGAATACGAGAGCTATTTCACACACTGCTACTATATCAGAAGACTGAACTTATTTTGCTGAAAAATTCCCAACTTGTCATATTTCATGCAACAAAGTCTGCAATGAAAACAGGCTTAGAGAGAAAAACAGGCACAGACCCAACAAGGTGGCTTCAAAATTCGAAGGGCACATTCCAGCATGATGCTTTTATTTGTGGCAAGCAAATCATGGCTTTTTCAACCATTATAGCAGAAGGAAGTGTGAGGAGCACAAATGACCAAAATGCTTTCCTGCAAAATCATACCAGCTTTATAGCTTTTAAGGAGCGATGGAGGATCACTCTGGCCATGTGCTGTTCGAATTAGTTTTGTGACAGCAGCATACAGGTGGGAGCCAAGTGGAAACACACAGGGTCATGTATCTGTGACGGTGTGAAGAACCTGCTTCAGTAAGGTGTCAGAAATGGCCATTTCAATCAGGGAAGAATTTAGCTGCCCCAGTAAGTCATGAAAGCTTATATGTAGATTTTTCTATTGGTAGAGCAATTCATACTGGAAGTGGTTTGGGGCTTTTTTGCCCCTTGATGGAATAATATTATGGTACAACCTTTGTGCGGACAGCAATGTGCCAGTGGAAGTATGTTCATAGTGTATGGTCTATTTTTTGCCTGATAATGCCTAAATGGACATTAGTGTTTTTATACAGGTATTTGCAAATACATATCAGAAGGTTAAACTACTGTCCCAATGTCAGGGTAGTTAAAGACCTACAATTTTTATGTCTAGACAACCCCTGAGTGCCAGCAATGCCATTTCGTTTCTTAGGTTCAAAGGGAGAGGACTGATAGGCCTCCATTGTACCTTATGAACAGTGTCTCATTTTGTAGCAGTTGAGATGTCCTTAGGAAAGGGAACTAGTCTGTGTTCCCCACCCTGAATTCCCCACCAGAAATAATGGGTCTGATCCAAACATCTGACAAAAAAAAAGATCAGAACTGGGGTTGCTAGTACCATAAGTTCTCACTGATAAAGAATCTTTTTGTTTAAAGAATGTCTGTGTAGTCCTGTGGGACTGGCATTAGAAAGTGATGGAACTGGGACTGGTTTGCTACTTTCTCCTCCTTCTAGGCCTGAGAAAGTCTCAGAAAGCAAAAGTTCCCAAGCAGCCAATTTCCATGTGGTCACATTCAGCCACTGCACTTGCAGGTGACGTGGCACTACAAGTCTTCTTCAAGAGGAACACAGAAAACATAAGAATGATTATATTGTCTCAGACCAAGGATCCATCTAGCCCAGCATCTTATTTCCAACAGGGTCCATGAGCAGACATCTAGGGAAGGGCAGTAACAGGTGGAGCACTTTTCATGCTTCCCCCAAATTAATTCCCAGGCTTTGACTATTTTTAGCTCAGAGCATCTTCTGAACCTCATGTCATTTGTCAGTAACCCTCAACGGATTTTTCTTTCAAGTAGTTGGCTAAGTGCTTCTTGAGCTGCTGGTAAGGCTTTTGCGTGCACCACATGCTTTAGCAACGAGTGCCAAAGGTTTACCAACACCGTCACGGCCTCCATATGTTTGTTCCCAGACTGGATCCCACAAGCATTGTCTGATGGCCCCTGGCTCTTGTAATGGAGGAGGTAATGAAAAGTAGCTTTATTCACTCTGTTAACAGCAGTCATGGTTAGTATAGACCTCTATCATATCCCCCTACCCTTTCCAGGGACACCAGAGATGCTTCAGCATCCCAGTCTGCCAGGAGCAGGTCTCGTTACTGAAGCTTGCTGATGTCAGGAGACATAAACACAAACACCAGCTCATCGTGCATGTCACTTCCACACTGGGCAGCCATTTGCACTGTGGGAAGCAAACCTATACAAATGTAATGATAGTTTTATGTACAGTTGCTACTCCCTGTACCAAGGCCACTATACCATTATGCATGTTATCTCATATATAACAGTATATATCCAAATAGAGACTCTGGTCACCTGTGACACGGAGAGACATAAATGGTTTCTTTCTTTAAAAATCCATTTCTCCTTCTTCCTCTTCTAGAGGAGGGCCTTGTATAGTTGTATAAATTTTGTGTGCTAGGCTGACATCATAAAAATTATTTAGTTCATAGATAAAAATTAATCCCTATCCATATCTGAATGCCAAACAGCTCACAAATCTTTCCCCTTTGAAAAAAAAAAAAGTCCAGTAGCTTCTCTACTCTTCTCAAAAATAAACTACCCATCTTTTTCCTCTCGTCTGCCCTCCTGTCCATACCCCAAGCACTCATGTATTTAAAGAACAAAAAGAAAGAGAAAACACCACATCTACTATGCCCACCATATTGCTGTGGAAATGTGCTTCACAAAATTAAAACCAAACAACTTTCAAAGCAGCAGCTCTTGACAGACCAGAACTGGTCTTTCCTTTTTTCACCTCCACCCACAAGAGAGATCCTGGCTACTTGCCTGGGTGAAGAGGAAGCCATGGCAAACTGAGGCATCTTGCATCATGCCTTCCAGTGGCCCAAACTGGCTTTTCACAGGCTGCACAGAGGAACAAATCTCAAAGGTGAAGGAACTTTCTACAAAGACTGTGTTTTACCTTTGGTTCCTCTCTGGGGACCAACAGCAAATGTGTACTGTATTAATAGGTGGTGATATTTGTGGCAAGTAAAGCTATGGGCTCTTTATGCCATGGTTTGACTTCAGGGGTATTGCTGCTTAGGCCATTTTCTAATGTTGATCACACGATGCCTTAAGTTAAAAAAAAAAAAATCCACAACTTAATCATCCAGTAAAGAATATTAAGTTAGTAAAAGATTTCCCATGCTGCTACTTATTTTCTCAGATGATGCGTGTTCCTTTTCAGAGACAGATATTCTACTTAATTCGTTATGTTTGATGGAAATTACAACGCATATTTGTAACCGAGATGAAGGATTGGATTCTCTTCCTCTGTGACTATAAATCTCTTGCTAGCTGAGTGGGTAAAAACATGCATAAGTCTGAGTGGCACATCCTCGTGCTTCACAGGTAGATGTTTCTTTCATCAAAACCTGCCCAGAAAGCAAAGGTGAAGAGGGCATGTCTTACATATCCCTCCTTCATACACCTTCCCGCAGGTCAATGTCCCAAGACATAGAGAGTCCTTCCTCAAACTTCCTTACAAGCTGGAAAACTTCAGAATATTTTTGCAACAGAAGTAACATTTTGGTTTGGGGTTTGTTTTTGTGTTTTTTTTTTTTTTTTTTTTTCCAGCAGCTTGTGTAGTTTCTACAACGCCTTTGTCTCCGATGATCCCAAATCAACAGGCTGGCTCCTACATTGTTTGTTGACCCCCAACTCCTTCTAGCTGTCCACCAGCCAGCAAGTCTGACCAGCGCAGCATAGAGGAAAGGATGGGGGAAATCGCCAAGTGTTACAGGTTAGAGACACCAAATCTGTAATGAGGGAATTGGTGAAAATCTCAAGTCCAGCCTTCCTCCCTGAAAACACTTGCCACCAATTGGCTCTATTTAAAATGCCCTGTTTGACACCAAGCACCACATTATTATGCAAAAAGCAAGCTGATTGAAAGGTTGCTTACTAGTTTGTGTGAGACAGAACTCAAATCATCTAACATGCTAGAGGTCAGTGCCATGAGTGCTGGATGAGTGACATGACTTTCTGCAGTATGCTCAAGAAAAAATATTTCTGTGAATATGTGTGTGTGCTCAAGTGCGGAAAAAAAAAGTTTCACTCTACTTGAAAATAAAAATCAGAGCTGACTTCTATGAGATTTTTCACCTCATTTCCCAAGAAAAATAAGATGAAAGGGAAAAAGCGGGTAGGAAAAGCCCAAACTTAAAAATATTTATGGAATTAATTTCACATTAAATTAAATAAAACATCAAGAGATCTAAATCAGCTTGTGAAAAAATAGGGGGCAGTTTGGAAAAAAGTAAGAACATAATAACAAAATTTAGTTGCTCTTTTATAAAACAACACTTCAGTTTCTTCCAAAGCCTAAATAGCTGGCACCAAGACCGGCAGAGTCCTGTTGGACTCCCAGGGAGAAATAACATTTAGCTGTACATACAGGCTGCTGCAAGGAGTGGGTCTCTATGGCAATATAGAACCGGCTTGTTTCATAATTTGGCATTTTAAGATCCAGATTGTCTATAATTCCTCAGTTTATTGATGGTTCAGTGACACCAAATGGAAAAGAAGCTACCTCAAGCTGTTTGTGAAAACTTCAGTTGCATGGATGCATGAAGGCTCTCTTCAGGCGTGCAAGAGGTGATCTCTCTCTGTGCTAAGACTGTTACGAATTAAATGTCTTTGAGAACCAGAGATAGCTTGTGGAGGAAAATGCTGTGATCTTATGTCATTTTCTAAAGAAGGAAAATTGAAACAGCTGATCTTGTCAAGGTATTTTAATCTATTTTGCATATGAGTAAGTCTAACTCAATGGACCTCCTTTAATAAAGTTAATATTATTATTATTCAGTCATTTCAGTTACGGTCCTTGCCAGTCTACACTGGACTCTCCTCCCTCCCTCCCTCCCTCCCTCCCTCCCTCCCTCCCCCAGGGATGTGATATTAGCTTTCCTGAGGCAAAGGCACAGGGACAAACGGGAAAAAATGTGCAGGCAAGAGCCACAGGCATAATGGCCCCAGAGATGATGTCCTTCAGTAACTGTATCTTCTGATCGTTTGAGCCTATAATCACCAAAGTCATGTTCCTGGCCACATGATGGGACAGGAGTTGAGTCCCTTCACGGTGGGTTGCTTTGGACCCAAAGGAGGTTTCTTATCATCCTGTCCCCCATGTGGGTCTGCGACTGCCCCACACAGCTTCAGAGCCCACAGGCCACGTGTGGTGGGTCGGCAGGTCTGTGGTCACCAGCACATCATGAGGTGGCACCCGGGCAAAAAGCAGAGCAGCGGCAGCAAAGGCTGCAAGACGGTTGATAAAACAGGGGCACAGATTTCGCACTTGCCTTATAAGACTTGGCAGGTCTCTGCCCTTGAACCAGGCCAGAGCCTTGAATTAATTGCTGTGGCTCTCCCAACACTTACTTTGGTATTTGCCAAGGCCCTGACTGGATTGCAACATGATGAATGTACCCATACCCTAATTCTATAGATAAGATAATTAGGAGATAGATCAGGCATGTGCATGTCTCGTGTTCCAGCAGTGTTTATGCTGAAACATGCCTATCTGTGGGAGGACCTCCTTGGCCTCTTTGCACCAGGTGGAAAGCACAAATCTTTGATCTGAGCTCCAGGAGCTGAAGCAGTTTCAGATGCCTATGCGGAGCATGTGCTGATGCGGCATGATGAGGATAGACAGATCCCTGTGTCTGACAATTCTATAAAAAGTATCATTATTACCGGGATGCAGTGAGCCACAGTGGGTGAAGTGTCCAGCTGGGCAATTGTCCTCCAAATGGCTGATAAAACAGACAAGAACATTCCTTGGTCCTTTCAAATAGGTGCATGATTTTAAATCAAAGCTGTCACAGGAAGTTCTGTCTGAACATGAGGAAGAACTTCTTTCCTCTGAGGGTGACGGAGCCCTGGCACAGGCTGCCCAGGGAGGTTGCGGAGTCTCCTTCTCTGGAGATATTCAAGACTCGCCTGGACAAGGTCCTGTGCAGCCTGCTGTAGGTGACCCTGCTTCGGCAGGAGGGTTGGACTAGATGACCCACAGAGGTCCCTTCCAACCCCTACTATTCTGTGATTCTGTGATTCTGTGATCTTAAATTTGTCCAATGTGCCTGGAGGCATTGGTCAACCCCAGAGTGCCAGACCGTACAGCTGTGACGGTGTCGCCAGGCAGTGTGGTACTATGGTGCCATCCTTACCTCCACGGTCCCAAAGAACACACGAGCTCGGGGTTTAGTACCTTGCTGGGGGAATTAGCGCATGTAAGTTCACCTCTCTGTTCCAGCTTTCTCACAAAACATAAATGCCAATAGTGGTAAAGCAGCTGAGCACGTACAGAGGAAAAAGACAGCACAGGAGCTAGATGTTATCATTGTGTAGGAGAAAAGGTTATTTTGTCGCTTAATTTACCACCCTCAGAGACACAAATTCAGAGCGCACACAAGCTATAATACAACCAGGTCACATGATTGGAAAGGTGAACGTGTTTATATGGATCTGACAGGTGTTAATGATGGCTTTCAATTGAAAAAGGAATCCTGGAAAAGAAATTGCTCGTTAAACAAGTCTAGCAGCATTAATGTTTTCTAACAGCATTACTTTCTGGAGCCAGGCATTGCAAAATATAAAGTGTTTTGCTACCTTTATTTAGGAGAAGATCCTTATGAGTGTGATAATCCTTAAAGGTTAAATTTTACCATATAATGTGCTTCAATCCATGTTTCCTACGTATGGTTCATAATGAGATTAGTGGAGTATAAATCTTCATGCAATTTAAATAAATAGTCTCTCGAGTGTCTGGCATTAGAAATATATTGTTCTGTGTTTCCCTACGGGCACTGATGTTGCATCCTGTAATTGTAAAGTATTTATCTGTGTCATATTACAAGGCATTTGATTTAATTTTAAATGAGAGAGTTTCATCTTTTCTTTGTTTTGACCATCATATCATTTGGTTAATTGCAATTTTTTGGACATTTTTTTCCATTTGCCACAAAAAGGCCAAAGTCTTTCATTTAGTATTTCAAAAGTCGCCCTTATGGAGTGGCCGTTGGCACAGCGCATGGAGCAGCCACTGACCCCGTACAGAGATCACTGTTGTAATGTCAAATTTACCCCATTAATCTTGCCTTTCCAGATTTCAATTTATATAATTTCCCATTCACACAATCTGAATGGTGAATTCCCGTATTGATATTCTCTCCGATACCTGGATATTTCCGAAGTTTCCAGACTCTTTTGACTCCTTCAGTACTGGTCAATTCTTAATACTGCCAAGCAGAATTCAAAGGAGAAAAAAACCCATGCCATATACAGATGTGCTTTCCTTTCTCAAACGGGGTTTAATTCTGCTGTCACTTTTACTGATGGACACCAAGAAAAGAATCACTGCAATCTATAGAGCTGGGGGTCCAAATCGTTTGTTCCCCTATCACTTTGTGGCACTGAGAGGGAAAGGTCTTGCTTTAGTGACTGCAAGTTCATCTCATTGTACCACACGTGTCTGAAATGGGTCAGAGGAACAGGCGAATTCTCTCTTTGTCTCCGCTGACTATAGCAGGAGTTCAGGCAATGAGCCAACGTCATGCAAGCGTATATTCCAGGCTGTCCCATTTGTGCTTGCAGTGTATTTGCCTTTGCTTCGTATTACTGCGGCAGGTCCATCACATCCCCAAGGCTAAAAATATACCCAGCAGAGGAAGCAGTGTTGTACATCTCCCTCTGAGGTGCAAACAGTTACAGGATCACAACGTCTATTGTAATAAGGCTTAGCATACAAGGATTTATATTAGCATAAAACTGGAGTAAACCCCAATAACTTCATCAACGCCTGCCTTTGCTGTGATGATCTTGTCTACTCCAATGCATTTCACAGGATGTATAGATTTCCCTTGATAACTCCTGCACCAAGCTCCAACAGTTTGAGGCTCGATAAGACCAGCTTCTTCAGAAAATGAATATCCTTTCTTGGTCCAAAGCCTCCCGAGTGTGAGTTAGCTCTTCCACATCCTAGGTAACAGTCTCCTAGAGCTCGTTGCCCCACTATCAGACACCATAATAGTATCACCTTGATTCCCAGTAATACTGCGCTCATGAAAGAAACAGGCATAAAGTTTTTTCTAGAATTCATTGTTAATGTTGAAGTTACTACAAGTAAACAAGAACTGCGAAGGCGTTGTCTCACATTACAGAACGTGTTTTTTATTAAGGCACCGCCACGATGGGTTGAACAGTGTTAACAGTCCCTGTGATTATCAATCATGATAATGGTTGATCAATGATTAAGGGTTTGCTCCCCATGTAGGCACTTACTTAAAATCAGCAAGCTCTAAATCATCAGCAGCAAAAATTACTTTCTGATGTTTCTTTGCCAAACGAGGGATCTGTGATCAACCTGCCCTTCCCTGCCTCCTGCTGCCTGCTCTAAGTGCTCATAACTCCCTGGTTCAAAGCCCAATGTGACAGCCTGCCTCTGTCTGCGCTGGAGCTGGACGAGGTGGCACAGCCAGGGGAGAGGAGGAGGAAGACACCTTCCTCTTTGTGTCAATGGATGGCCTGGCTTTCCGTGCATGGCTTGGCAGGAGGGAAGGTGTTTCCCTTCTTTGTCATATGAGTGGGTCAGGCGTGAGCCCTTGTCACATGAATTGATACTGAAGTTGTTCCTCATCAGGTGATCTGGCATGGGGACATGCCACCCAGGATGTGGCCCGGTCAGCTAGCGTCCTCCCCCAAACCCTTCACATCCATGGGTCTGCCCCTGTCGGGGTTTTTTTATGGTGGGGGTTTTTTTTTAGCTTTCTTGTTTTGCCTGTTAGAATGAGTATTTCCATGCCTTTATCCACAGCTGTTCTTATAATTTCTTTTAAAGCAAGAACCGAGTTTCTCAGGTAATTACTGGGCTGTAGGACCTGAGGCTTTACGAAAAATAAATTACCATGGCAACTGATTGACAACAGATCCATGCCTTCTTTTACCACCGTTAAAGAAATATAACTAAAGCCTTAGAGAGGGCTTGGTTTTTTTGTTTTGTTTTGCTTTCTGACTCCTCATCTAAACCAACTGCAAATTCTCCAGAGCAATGCCATGAAGGCACTGACCTCCTGAAGCACAGCAAGTTCATTCCCCTGTGAGAAACAAGGTACACACACTTGGGAGGACCAGCTGGGGCTGGCACAGTCGACAAAGGAGGGGAACAGTTTGGACGGTGAACTTACAAGGATCTGTGCCCAAATAAGATCAGATAGACAGGGCTGAGGAGCTTGTCTGCATGTGACTCCCCGGCTGGAAAACGCAGATGCTAAGGAGATTTTGCTAATTTCCCCTGCCTGGAAACCTGTAATGAGCTCAGAGCAGAACAGCAAAAGGGCACATCTGTTAGTTTCTCCTAAGCTGGAAAGGGCTGGAAGCCAAGAGAGATATCTAGGGGCTAATTTGCTGGCCTGTCTACAGCATAGGAGAAAGTCTGAGCCTCGGAGAAAGCCCAGTGCGTTCTGCCTGAGAGCAGAGAAAGCTGGCGAGTGTCACTAGGAGCTTAAGGGTGATACAACTTATGAGACAGGAGGAAGGTTTGTTTCCTTCATTCATGCAAATATTCACTTAGAACTCCAGTTATTCGTATCATGCACATTCGGTGCTGCAAAAGTCTGTGTTCATCCACAGATGGGATACTAAAAAATATGCTGCCTTGGCACACGGTGCCAGCCATGAGGGAAACTGCTGGATGCAAAGCCTTCCTGCCCACTGACAGGCAGAAACAACCTGCGTCTGGAGAGCGCCTGTCATGATGCCACCGTCATCACATCTAGAGATGCCCAGCATGCAGCAGGTAATGGAGGTGCTGCAACCTTGTTAGTGTAGGGCTTTAACGGGGGTCACATCTTCCCTTCCCCAGCAAGGTTAATTAGCCAGTGCATCCAGGTTCTATCTGGTAGTCTCAGGTAACGTGTATACTGTATGTGTAATGTGTAGATATTAAGTACAAGCACACACTAGTAAATGTAGAGTTTCCCCAAGACAATTCTTGAGCCCTGCCACCAACTGGCACGGGACAGCCAACAACCACACTGGTAAGCTCACCCCTCCAAATCAGCCCGATTGCACCCAGACCTCCCTTGAGGAACGGTCCCTGGCCCACACGAACTCCTAAGCCGCGGCCAGGCTTTGCTCAGGAGCATGCTGGTTGCTACGAACGAAAGGTGCCGCCAAGGACCCCTCTGATGGATGACTGGGGTAGGTGACCGTTGCCCCATAGCTGGGGAACATTCCCTGGCACTGCTCAAATCGCTAATACAGGCGCAGCCACGCTGGCTGGTCTTTGTAGTGCTGATGGGTGCTGAACTGACAGAACCGCTGAGCCTCTGACCCTGAACGGACCTGCTCCTTAGGTGCTACAGGCGACAAACAACAAGCAAGGACACCTTTCCACGTAGCCATGGGACGCTCACAGCTGCAGGAAAGTGCTGTGTAAGATTTGCAAAGAATCTAAAGGCTCTTGAAAACAACTCTAAATATGTCTTTAGACGTTTAGGTGTATAGTAAAAAACTGTCCAAGTGATGGCCAAATCTAAAGAAAAATCACAGGAAAACTGAAAACTTTAAATGCTGATTCCAGTTTTGTGCAGCAAGCTTAATCTGTCCTACGCAGCACTGGCTTGGTGATTTCCTATATGCCTGAAAAACACCACTGCCTTTTAATCCAGAGTGAATGCTGCTTTCATCTTGATGTTGTCCTCTTCTCTTTCAGCTTTTTGTCCACTCTAACACATGTTCCTACATTGATTTGTCACATTTATATTTCCTATTATTTCAGCCGCCAAAGAAGAGAGTGTTGGTAATATTTTCCAGGTAAAACGCTGATTACTGCTGCATCATCCTCACATCAAGTTTCTGCGTCTCAGGACAGTCAAGAGATTTCCAGGACTGGTTTGCAAACAATTACCACGGTCTTGTTCTTCATCAGTCACCACAGCATAGTAAAGCATGTGTGCCACGTTTTATTTTTTGAACATATCTGATTCATACCAAAGCTTCCAGTTTTGCCTTTGTTAGTCAACGATACTTAATATTTTATGAGAGAAAGGTTTGGAGCTTTAAGGGGTTTTTGGTCTTAAGTCGGTGGTCTAAGGTAGTTCTTTCTGTTCATTCAGCCTTCAGGGAAGTACTGAGCTCCGCCGTGATATCATCCCTCCGTGGCCTCACTGCACACCAACTGTGCAATGCTATTGACTAGAAGTATCACTGCTCTACACGTGAAGATTGGACTTTCAAGATGTTGTTGGTCTCAACACTAATGCAGAAGAGGGTGGAAATTTGCCTCCAGAAAAAGACACACACTTCTAAGCATCTGTCAGTCTGCATGTGTGACTAAACTAGCCTGAGATAACAGGGTGTTGAAGACATCTGCCGGGGACTGGTGGATATAGCACAAGGTCTATGGGAGACTCAGTGACTTTCTGTAGCATTGGCTGAAAAGCTGGTGGATATGGCAGGACATCTCAGATGGCCCTAGGTGCCTGGCCTTGAGAAACTGAGTTGCACTGCTAGTCAATACGGCCAAGGGAGCCTAGAGAGCAGTTCAGCTCGCCCTAAAGCAGACACTTCACGGCTGGTGAGCTGGGTCACCTTCTGGGATCCTTCCTATGATCTAGAACTATGTCAACTATGGAGACCGAGGGAGCACAGACATCATGCACACTTCCTTGAACTCAGTCCCACCTACGGAGCCTTGTCACTGGTCCTGCTCTAGTCAGATGGAGCTGCACATTGTGCAAAAGGCCCATGGCAACCAGCGTTGTGAATTCTGCCTTATAATCAGAACTAATGGTTAAACAGAAAAAAAGCTTGACAAAATCCACACCATGTATTTTTTTGTTGGAAACGCCAAAACTAACTCATCTCACCCCCCCTTTCTGTTCCTGATCCCAGCACTCACTGTCTTTGCACTTTGTCTCTGCAGGCGTTCAGAGCTGGAACTGAAAGCATCCTGGAGCTGGTAAGATCATGCCGTAGTGGTATGTAACCCCCAAGCAATTTCCAGTTTCTTCCCAAACATTAGAGTACAGTCCGCTTGGAGAAACACATGCTCCTATATTTAATTTTTAAGACTGTTGTTGTTTGTTAAGCTACTATTTGGAAAACCCAAATCAGTTATCTGCCCTTTCCTCAAGGCAGAACTATTCCAGAATAGATGGAACAGGATTAAACTAAACATAAAGCCTTAATCACTTGTGAATTGCACGTCAGTGACAGGTTTTTGTAGCAGGGACTTGTGCCTTCCAATAAACAGCTGCCTGCATATCGCAGCAAATAATAATCAAGCCTAAAGTCTAGGAAAACTGTCTCCAGCCAAGACCACAGGGATTTTGTCATTAAGCACAAGTTGTGAATGCGTGTCAGTAGTTTCAGTCTGGAAGACAATATTTCTGTGTGGTCAGTGAAAAACACCATTTCGTGAAAGTGAAGAAAGAGCTGAACTGGCATTTATTATTTACTTCTTTAGGAGTATCAGCAATGAGTCGTTAAAATGTTAGTTACTGTTTTAAAGTTTTGCCACTTCATATCAGATCAATAAAATTCATTATTGCAAGCACAGTCTCTTTTATATGCTGAGACTGCTACAACAACCTTGCTACTCCCTTTTCGTAAGCCATTTGCTTTTCATTTCATTTACGTCCTTACTTCCAGTAACACTGCAGAAGGTCTCTGAGGCAAACTGCTTTTTACCAAGAGCTGAAGGATGGAGCTGCTGAGTTGTTAGCATTTGTGAAACAGAAGAAGAGCACTGACCAAAGCCAGGAAATTCAGAATTCATGTGCAGAGCAAGCCTTCAATAAAAACACCCCTTACTCAACCTATGCTCAATCCAAGTATCTCATTTGACTGATCTTCCTCTAGTTGCTAGAGGTACAGAGAAGTTCTGTGTCTTGCTTTAATAACATGAACAGGAAGAAGTGCCAGAACTGGGAAATGCAATGTTCTTAGCTTGGTCTGTGAATCCGGGAAACTGCTTTGCCGCTTGTGTAGTGCTCATCCTCTGTCTTTTTCTATACCTTTTTTGTGTGACTGGCACTAACTCTGTTTGGTAGTGTCTTATCTGGAGTTCTACTCTTCTGGTTGAGTCCCTCCAAAAGAAATTTCACTGGCTTCAAATTAGCTTCTGTAAACTATTGAATTTGGAAGTCCAAAAGACTAAACACTCTACAAACTTTCAAGTTAAAATTTTGGACTCTTCCACTATCAATTCGTGTATTTTATATAAGGCATCAATTAATCAACAAATTAAATTAGGAACTGACTTCCCTACCACCTTCCCTGCACGCTTTTGGCAGTTGGCACAATGTGCTTGTAGGTCTGGCTTTTCTTTCTCTGGAGGATGGTATACCAGAGGCACCTTTAGGCTCCTACTAACAGAGCAGGTTTTCCTGCTCCATTTTCAATATTCTGGTGACTTTCACTGGTTTCTTGGCATGCCTTTTGTTTATACATGCAAATCGATAAAAATGTTTCTTTTTTTTAATCTTCAGCTGGATACCTTATAAACAGATCTCAGAATAGTTACCAGTTATTCCTGCTTTTTTTTTTAAAAAAAAAAAAGTAAAGTAACTGTCAAGCAATATTTTGGAGCCATCTGCCTCCCATGTGTCTTGAGAAATCAAGTATGCACTGTGCTGCATGGCTGCTATTAATATAGTCCCAGTATCACCCCAATGCAGGTAAGGAAAAACAATCTTTTATGATATTTACAGGCCACTAATATCGTCTGGAGCAATATATTCAATTAATACACAACTCAATTATCTGATAAAAGGTTAGCCAGCAATATATCACACCATATTCAGTGAAAAAAGACAACACTTCATCATCAAACATCCCTTTCAAATATGTATTTATTTGTAAAATTTCCTTGGTAATAGCAAGAATTCTACTTCCCTTCCACCTGACACTCCTTCAGAACCATGAACTACAGTTTTTCAGTCTCTTTTTTTTCAGATCTGAACTAGCCTTTCTCCACGTTACTGCGTGCTCATCTAAAATCCCAGCTAGGTTCCTACAAGCTGCGTGCAATGATGTTTCAGCTGAGTCCTTGAGAACCACGATCCGAGACAGACATGCAAGCTGCTCTTCTAGGAGCTGGCCAGGGGGAAAACAAGCAGGTGAAAAGGAAAGCCTTTGTCATCCAGATTCTGAAGATCCCAATCAACTCCAGGCGAGGCTTTGAACATGACATTAAGACAGACACTTCACCTACTTTAGGCATATCCTCAGCTGATATAAACTGCTGTAAACACAGAGCATCAGTGGAGCTTTACACCAGCTGCTGAGCTACTCTTTTCCCTCTGAACTCCCTTACATAAAGTGATGGTTTGTTTGCATTTACTAGGGCACTGCTTGCTTTCTTTGTCCCCAGGTACATTTTTTGTCTATGAAGACTGTACCCTGCTAAAGGGAAGGAATTCCTCTTGCTCTGTGTTTGTACGAGGCATGGTACAACAGAGATGTGATCTCACCTGAGGCCTCTAGGCTTTGTAATACTGATTATTCTTGAATAATAATTAGACATTCTGAGCTTTGCAGAATGAGCAATAACTCTTATTTAGTTTGTTTTATGTAGTGGGCTGTAGGAAAAAATGTCTGGAGTCTCCTCTCCCTGCTGCCCGGAAACCTGGAGGACAGCAGAGTGCAGGGTTTGCGGTAGAGCAGCAGTTTCTAGACTACCACATTTTTATCTGCCACTGTGTATTGACATGATGTACACCACCAAAGGGTATTAAATCATTTCAGGAATAATGTATTGGACATAGCACACTTCAGTGCAAATAGTTGCAAAACTCCCTTTAGTGATGGAGGACCCAAGCCCCAGTCAAGTGAAACGACTTACCAAAATCACGTGCTGGTGATCTGTCTAACAGAGGATGCAGCCCAGTGCTCTTCAGCAAATCGTTAGAGTTTTTGGTGCAGTAGGAACCAATCACATTTTCATGGTTTAGACATAAAATACTCAGCACCCCTACTCACCAGAGCACATGAATTACTCAGCCCCGTTTTGGAAGCACTGGCTATCTTTCCACACAAGCTTTGTGCCACTGAGCAGAGGTGTTGGCGCTACCAGAACCGCGGCCTCACCTCAAATCAGGATGAACTTCACAGGATGAGTGAATTAATGCGAAGTGTTTGAGTTCCATCTAGTGGTTACGAACTAGAAGAAGCATGAGAAGCAGTATAAAAGAAGCCAGAAAATTTATAACAAGAGGGGAGAGACCTTGGACTGGAAACAGCAGCAGCCAAATCCCAGTTTGGCACTCTCAGAAGTCGCCCTGCCAGCATCCTGACTCCTGCTCAGGCCAGATTATCTGCTTACTCCTCAACATAAGTGCAAGTAGGGGAACCCTTACTTCCAGAACAAGGGGGGGAGGGTGTTTGTCCTGTGAGAGGAGAGGTTTGTGCATATACCTGTATAACTCTGTGTGCGTGTGTGCAATTAGAATTTCTTGAAATTAGTAATAGAAGAAGATTTAGTAGTAGAAATGTGTAGGTAGTTACTGAGATTTCATAAGTGCCTAGCATTGTGTTTGATCTATTGCATCACCAATATTGATCCTTAATGCATAGATCACTGATTGCCAGTTAAATATGTGCCGTTAATTTATAAACCCCTTTGAACCTGATTTTTATTTAATTTATTTGACCTGAGCACTTCTTCCGTGAGATAACCCTCACAGAAAGGATTAGCCCAGTTGCATCGACCTTCTAACAACAATCTCTGCCTTCTGTCATAGAAGGTGTCCCAAGCAGCAGTCAGGCCACGCATGTTAGTATGCGGTTAGTAAATGTGGCGATGTGCGTTGCTGCTGGGCCTCTGCGGCTGTCTTTGGCTGAAAGAGGGAAGTGAAGACCCCAAAACAATAATACTAGAATCCAAATACAGTGAAACAGCGGTGGCAGAGGTGGGAGAGTTGAGGAGGGAACTTCATCTGACAGCTCACTTCAGGGGAACACCAATCAAACTCTTTTAGCTGCCTAACTTCACAGAACGGGGAGCTTCAGTCAGCTCTCCCAGGCTCCTTGTGTAGTCCACTGAGTGTCCAGCCAAAGCACAAAGAACGATGTTTTACCTTAGATGGTGTGCATACCTCCTTAAATGTCTGCTGGTTTGAAGTATTGATGGTTAATAGCTCTGCCCATAACTGGCCAAAGACTGGAATAGCACACAGCTGACAAGAAGAAAAGGACTCGTTTATAAGATGTGGCATTGTCTGTCATCCCCTGTCAAACCTTGGGGCAGAACATCAGTTGAAGCTGTAGACAGTCCATTGCCTGCATAATTAATACATCCCCTGGACATTGTGCGTTCCTCCAGAAAACCTTCTCCAATACAAGTACTCCCCATAGTGGCCAGCAATAGAGAAAAAAGAAAGTTTCATCGTTAGTGATTGCAAAGGATTTCAGATTTTACAAATGGCAATAAACAGGAAAAAGACCACAACCTTTCTGACCTAAGAAAACTTGTGGAGAACTGCTAGTCTAGAGAGAAATGAACACATGAATGAAAAGACTGGTTGGTATGCAATGCACAAAATAGAGGTCTCTAAAGACAGCTATTAAAATCCTCTTCCACCATGAAGCCAACAAAAACAATGACAGGAAACAGTTCAAAAGAAAGCCAGAGATTTCTGAAGAGACTTCCCCATGAATCGTAGGCTTAAATTTGCAGTCCTTGCTGACGAAGCAGAGTTTTAGCTACAGTGACTCAAGATTCTGCAGAGAATGATCCCCATGGCAAAGGGATAGGATTTTATAACTAACTCTGAGTAAGGGTAATCCCCCACCCACTAGGGAAAGGCTGGAGTGATTTAGTGCCAGACTTGGCTGGTCTGCAAAAGAAGCTTCTAATCTGGGACTTCTTGCTAGTACAACCGGGGGGGTGGCTGAAAACTATGTCAAAATTGGTTTTGGTGGTTGCTGACTCTGCTAACCTTTTCAAAAAGTGTATTCTTTGCATGACAGCGTGCTTACTTTCGTGGAAAATTGAGATCACTGAAAAGAAGTCCTCTTCTCTATTGAACAATAATACTGAAAACCGAAACCCAGGTATGACTGCCAAAGCATCTGATCAGCCTGGTACTTCGGGGCCATATGGTTAAATTTTCCTCTGTTGGTGGATTTTTTCATCGGGACTTTATTTTGCATATGGTACAACTTCCTTTTTTTCTTGCTGGGTACGCACTGCATAGCCATGGTGGACATGATGGCTCCTAGCTCTAGAAGCCTAGTACAGGCACAGTGACAGTGCTCCATCAGGCACAGGAGATGTCCCAAAGCACGGGAGAGAGGCAATAGGCAGCTTTTTCAAGAAAGAAAAGGGAGTGGATTTGATGGAAGTACCCATGGACCAGATCCAGCCTGGGAGCTGTCAGCAGCATAGGTTTGGACTTTACATCAGAAGAATGTCCCTGAATGGCTCAATGGTGATCCACCAGTCCTAAGACTGTGGTTTATTTTCATTGCTGACTGTTGGGACCAACCCATAAAAGCTGCATTACTAAGAAAACCATCCCCTGTGTTGTTCTGAGGCATCAGCATTAGCCAGACGTGTCCTGTTCTGCTCCCACAAACCAGCACACCACAACACGTGTAAGAAGGGTGGCAGCTGTGTTGCTTCAGGCTTGAAGCTTGGTCGTGTCACTGACTACAGAAAGAAGGTGGATCTGGGCTTTCTGGAAAGCTGTTCAAGAAAATCCAATGTTAAGCAAGACCTCCAGGCAAACATAAGCAACGAGCAGTGCCAAAGGAGTGAAAGTAGCTTTGGAGTAAGAAACAAGTGGCGGCAACAGAGATTCTCATGTCATGGGCTAGTATGAGGCCACACTATGCAAATGTACCTGAACAGGGGGACACCGTTGCTTCACCTCATTGCTTTTAATTTCCCTTCTCCTCCAAGTAAGGAAGAGCACAGATAAACCCTGCACGGCAATGGCACAGACTGCTGGCACAGCACTGCTATGGACGAAGTTGCTAGCCACAGCGTCATGATGTCATCCCCCTTCTAGGCATTTAGTTGGTCATGGGAAAGAGTTTAGCTGGCTGAGTCCAAGGCCAGATCCTTTGCTGACCAGAGCCATTGTGAAGAAAGCTGGAAGTGAGAGCCTGTCCCTCCTCTCCCTCAGGAACTTATTTTAAGCTGAAGCTTTACCACGGGCCCCTGCCTGCTTTGCATTGCAGCTGGGCCGCAGCTACGTCCATGCTCAGTCTTGGACCTTCACCAGTCTGGCCCTGACCCTGACCCAGCAGCTCTGCTTCCTGGCTTGACCGCGGACCTGCCCCATCACTCACCCGGAGCTGTGTCTGACCTTGACCGCTGTCTCCAGCCCTGATCCCACCTCGGACTTGCCGCGCTGCCATCAGCCAGCTTCCCTTCCTACGGCTCCTTGATGCCTGCAATGCCACTCAGCAGCTGGACCATGACCACACGAGTAGCCACCACTCCACACCACTTGCCAGCGGCCAGGCACAGGCACAGCTGGATGCAGCTGCAGCCCGGCACAGGTGGGGATGAGGGATGAGACTCTTGGCTTAAACACAGTTCCCAAGAGAAGTAGGAGCAGCCCCCACAGAAACATCTGCCAGGTTTCTCTCAGAAACCTCTGTTCAAGGCCAGGCAGCTGCTTATCAGTGTTGACCAAGAGTCCAGGCAGCCGGGCTTCGCAGGGTGGGGAGGTGACCGCTGCCAGGGCCCCTGATGGTTACTTTTAACCCTGCAGTCACGGCTGCAGGAAGAGTACTGCGTAAGGGAGGGCATGGTTGGATCACCTAGTACAGGGAACGCATATACCACTTACTAATGGCTACGCAAACAGAAACCAGTTTTGTTTGAGAGATGCTGAGCTGAAGGATCTGCAGAGGTCAACAGTCGACAGGTTACCGTTGTTCACTCATACAGCTGGGTGCTGAACAGAGAGCAAAGTGAGCATATAGTGGTTTAAGGTAAGAAAGGTTGCATGGTCCCTATTAAAGGAGCAATAAGTACAGTCAGCCAGGCAGAGTTTGTACAACAGGTTCTGGAGATGCCTTAACATCAAGTGTTCTTCAAAGGCAATAGCACAATAGGGTGCGTTTTCCAAGGTATCCAAAGGTTTGGCCTTCGACAGCACCTTGCCTCTAGTGATAGAATAACTGAAGTGCAATGCTCCCATGTTGCTGTATTCCCACAGAAAAAGATTTATAAGTCTACTGTGAAGGAACCACTGCTGGATTTGGTTTACAAACTCACACGCATAAAACATGCTTAGAGAGGCAACCTGCTTTCCTTAGGAGAAAGCTCCAACATACATGCTATCAATTACTTTTGCCAAGTCTGACACAGTGGTCAGAAGATCTGCTAAGGGTTTGGTTTTTCATGAAAGCTTTCACAGTGATTTGAAACTGTGTTAAGCTTACGTCTCATTATTTTATCCCATAAGTATAAATACAATAGTCTTTACAAAAATGAATATTGTGCATATGGATCTTACGAAAACAAACAGCTAAATGTCTCTCTTTACCTTCATGTCACAGTGTACAAGTCCCACCTTTTATTGTGCTGAGACTACTAACTTTCACCAAAATATTCAACGCTGAAATTTTAGTTAAGCTGATGGACTCTTAATTCGGAGCCTGCTGCCTGCTATGGGTAGTGAACAAGAGAACGAAAGACATGCCCACGAGAATTGTACTACAGGCTGTGGAAAAAAGCAAATTTCCCTCAAGACAAACAAGAAAACTGATATCTAAGATATCAAAGTAACCTGGGAGGGGAAATTCCACTCCCTCCTATTCCCTGACCACTCCTCAAACCTGAGAGTGTATGCAGTGGTCTGTAATTCTTCTAGGAAAGAAGATGCTCTACTTAAAAAAAATCATAGCATGACAGAATAATTTAGGCTGGAAGGGACCTCCGGAGGTATCTAGTCCAACTTCCTGCTCAGAACAGGTCTAATTATATCAGGCCACCCGGGGTTGTGTCCAGCTGAGCTTTGAACACCACCAAGGATGGAGATTCCCATAACATCTCTGATCCAGTTTGCCCCAGTGTCTGACCAGTGTTTCTCTGGTAAAAAAAATTTAAAAAATCCTAATATCTAAACGGAATTTCTCGTATTCCAGCTTGTGCCTTTTGCTTTTCATCTTTTCCCTGTGCACCTTGAAGAAAAGTCTGGCTCTGTGTTCTCTGCATCCTGCAATCGGCTAGTTTCAAAGAGCAAAAAGGTCTCCTCTTTGCCTTATCTTGTCCACGCTGGACAGACCCAGCTCTCTCAGCCTCTCCTCGCAGATCGTGTGCCAGAGCCTCAGCTAGCTTGGTGGTTACTCACGTGCCAGGATACTGATGAGCTGCTTTGCCACAAAAGCACGTTGTTAGCTCATGGTCAACTGGTTGTCCACCAGGAACTCCAGGTCCTTTGCTGCAGAGCTTCCTCATAGACAGTGTGCCATGGCCTGTATTGTTGCATGGGGTTGTTCCAGTCCTGGTGTAGGATTTTGCATTTGCTTTCGTTGAACTTTAGGAGGTTTCTGTCAGCCCACTTCTTCAGCTTGTCTAGGTCCCTCTGAATAGCAGCCATGCCCTTCAGCATACTGACCTCCACTTCCAATTTGGTGCCACCTGCAGTCTTGCTGAGAGTGCACTCTGTCCTACCATCAAGGTCCTGAACGAAGAGTTTAAACACTATGGTCCCAGTACTGATCGCTGTCAGAGTCCAATTCTCTCTGATCAAGTTCTTTTAGATATTCCGTGTGTGGAGGGTGTAATGTTTAATATCAAATTTACTTATTCAAACATTGCTGATGTTACACAGGATTTAGCAGGGAGATAGATACAAAGTACACTGAAAACACAATACAAATGTAGGGTACCTTTAGAAAATCATAGCAATTGCAATACACAGTTCAATCACAACAGCAGTGTGATTCCCATTACCGGGCTCTGTATCATGCTCACCGTCGCGACGCTGGGTGTCCCCAGTGCCCGGGAAGGAATATGCGGGTTGAAGCCAGCTCAAGCCCATTTCTCTCCTTGAAATTCTTTTGTTGCTTAATTTTTATACTCTATATCAGGCTGAGCCACATATTCATTCCCCCAGCGCTGGTCTGGCTAACTCAGGCAGACACTCCGGCCCTTTTAATGAACTCAGAAGGAAACATTTACACCACCAGCTGATCCTTTCAGCTGACAATAACCTTTTATCTACACCAAAAGACACCGTCTTGTCCCCTTTGTGTTGGGACAAAGTCAACATCTTTGCAAGTGCTGTGGTCTGTCACACCCTGTGTGACGTTCTGAGCTTCATAGGCACGTCGCCCTTGGCCATCTCCACTCAGCCTTCTTCCACTGTAGGGGTTTGTGGTCAGTAATAGTCCCCAAGGGACCCCACTCATGCTGGCTGCCAGCTGGACTTTGCACCACTGACATCAGTAGCCCAGCCAAGTTTCCACTCATCTTACCATCCACTTACCCAGCCCATATTTGTTTGTACGGAAACTATAGGCGACTGTGTCAAAGGCCTTGCTAAAGCGTCACGGAGAGAGAAAGAAGCAGCAATATACTTTACGGATATAAAACAGTGAGTTAACAAAGTTTAATGGTAAGTGTGACAGCGGTTTAACAAGATTCGAAGACAAGGTACATTGGATTATTCACCGCATAGAGGACAGGGTCAGACGAAGCTGTTAGGGAGACCCTCCTGTTGAGTCATGAGGTTCAGAGAGGGCCCTCTTTCGTTCTAAACTCCTTCTCAGAGGGGAGTCTAGGTGTGGTTGGATCCAGACTTTGTCAATGATTTATGCCTAAAGGATTATTTATGCACAATCAGACCTTTATATCACTTAGCTAAAATTACGAAGTTTCAGTGCACTTATTCCCAATTCACTTACCGAGTATCTGATGCAATAAGGATTCTTTCAGCCTCAAGGAGTAACCTTGAGAGGCATCCCTACTCAAGGGGAGATCCTGGCGTGCAGCCCACTGCCACGCAGGAGAACTCAACAGGCTCTCAGCTGTCCACTATTTATTAAGTAAGATGACTGACTTATAGTCATATTTGCATACCAGCAAGACATCTTGCAGAAGGGGGTGGTATTTGCCTTTCTCTGGTAATCAGGAATCTCCACTGACTGCCATGACCTTTCGAAGAGGACAGAGAGCATCCTTGCAAAGGCGTTGGACTGCTCCTTCAGCACCCTTGGGACCAACCACTTCTGTCCATGGAGTCCTGTATGTCCAGGTGGATTAAGTGAGCCCTAAATCCACCTTCTTCTGCTGTGGGTACTGCATCATGCCCAAGGACCCTGAGAAGAAGCTCAGAGGCCCGGGAGACCTGAGGGCAAACCCTACCAGTGCAAACTGAGGCCAAAAAAAAGGCATTGTGAACCTCAGCCTTTTCCCTATCACTTTTCACTAGGTCTCCTTCCCCACTGATCACTGTGTGCACACTCTTCTTGGCCTGCCTTTTGTTACCAAAGCCTGTACAGAAACCATTCCTGCTGCCCTTCACCTCTCATGCTAGTTCCAGCTCCACCTGAGATTTGGCATTCATAACCACATTTCTACGTGCTCATATCACTCCCAAATAACCTGTCCCTGCTTCCACCTTTTGTGTGATTCCTTTTTGCGTTTTGATTCAGTCTGGAGCTCCACATTCACCCACACTGGTCTTTGGCCATGCCTGCTCAACTTTCTGCACACTACAATGGACCATTCTTGGGCTCTGAGGAAGTTGTCCTTGATGATCAACCAGTTCTGCTGGGCTCCTTTGCCCTCCAGGGTAGTCTCACGTGGGATTCTACCATGAAGGTCCCTGAATAGGCCAAAATCTGTTCTTGGAAAGTCCAGGGTTGTAATTCTGCTGTTTATATTGCGTACTCCTCTCAGGATCTTAAACTCCACGGTCTCATGTTTGGTGCAGAAAAGGCTGCTCTCAGTCTTCACATCTTCAAGCAGTTCTTCTGTGTTGGTGTATAGCAGGTGTATAACCTCACCTTCGGCTTCCTACCCTGCCTTTCCGAAAAGCTTCTCTCCTCCAGTTGCAGCGCTCCGGTGAGGAGAGCTATCCCACCATATCTCTGTAATCCTAATGAGGACAACTCTGCAACTATACATGGACTTCTGACTCCTCCTGTTTGTTCCCCACGCTGCGTGCAGTCATGTACAGGCGTTAGAGTTGAGCCCCAAACTGTGCTGCTTCTACAGGGCAAGTGTGCTGCCCCCCCAAACACGCTCACTCTGACCCTGTGCCCTCAGTTCTCTTCAGGTTATGGTAACCTTGAGGTCTATTTGCTGCCATACACTGATGCTTCTGAAGAAGATGGAAAATGCCTCATAACAGAATACATTTAGCTAGCCGTGCAGCAGGGAAACATTGCCCTGACACCTGCAGGTTACTGCAGGAAGATGGCATGGAAGTCACAAGTGACAGATTTATTTATTAAGAGTTATTAAGTGTTTCTACTTATTTATTGATATCCTCATAGATGTGTAGCTGCAGGGAAACCTGCAATTGTCTACAAAGTCACAACTACCTTTACCACTTTCAGCATATTTGGAAGAGAGCTTCCACGTCAGCCAGGAAAAGTGGAATTAGGGTTTGCCTTCCATTTTCTTTCTACCTACTGTCCTTGATTACTTCCTAATCTGTTTTTGTAGCCATAGATCCCTTTGCCGTGGTTAAGGGAGAACAGATGGGGAGCTGCAGAACAGAGCAGGAAAGAGAGTCTGGGCTTCAGGAAAGACCATTTTGCTTATGAAGAAAATGAAGAGCAGAGGCTTGCTATAGGAGCCCACACTCTGCGGAGTTAAACTGGACAGACTGCTTGTCCCAGAACAGCCACGGGAGCTGTGTCCTGGGAATACAGGTCTTCATTGGCAATACAGGCCAGTCTGCTGTTTCTTCTCGTGCTTTCACATACACGTTTCCATCCATTCTGCACTCCTATCAACCTGCATATTTCTGCTTGAAGTTCCTGCGCTGGTACAACTTTAACGCACAGTCACAGCCTTACGCAAAGAGCTTATTTTTCCTCTGTAGAAAAGTAACTTCTCAGAAAAAGAAATCTGCTAGGAATACATTCACATTATGAGGTAAAATATCATTTAAGGAAAGTCAGTTCCCCAGCACAGACTTAAAACACACAGAAACAAAAGCCTCTACAGTAATCTCTGGATGATAAAACCAGTGGAATTGTTTCTCGTGAAGGAAAACATCTTATGCCAGAGACAACAGCCCGAGAGAGGTGAGGCTGCTGCAGCTCCCTGTCCCAAGGTCCAGCTAGTAGCAAGGCTGAAAATGTGTTCCCAGCAGGCACAGGCACAGAGGGGACACGCACACACCACAGACACACACAGATACGTGGCTGGCCACACAGATCACAGACTCTCAGAGCACTCACATGAACACAGGCAGCACCAACAGCCTCATCCTCCTCTCCTCTCTGGCTGAGCAGGTTGTACACCCACTAGTGGGAATATATATAGATACACACAGTATGTACAAGGTGGAACCCTCCAGTAACTGGGCTCAGACACTCAGTCTGCCCAGTAGCTGTCCCGGGATCCCAGTCTCCCCAGTTGCTGTCACCTGCACATAGAAGCCCCCAAGGTACAGCCCTACTCCAGTTGCCAGCAGAGACTTGCAGGATGGCAAGTAGTATCTCTAATTATTTATGGAAGAATGGAGTAAGTCCGAGTCCCAAATTCTCAGAAGAATGGGCTCATTATAATTGGCGTGATTGGGAAGGTGTGGAAGAACAGCTGAACGTGGGCAGGGGGCATACAAAGGATAGAAAAGGGAAAGGAATTATTTGTAAGATGTTAGGCACCTGCCTAGAAGCTGCATATCAGGATAGGAAGAATAAAAACAAAAGGAAGCAGGACATAAAGGAAGAAATAGAAGGCAGAAAGGCAGCTGAATTAATATCATCTTTGAAAATTCAGCAGCTGCAGAAATAAAGGATGAAAAAGAAAAAAAAATGGAAGAAAAGGTCAAAATTATGCTTATGTGGGCTCCCCATCCCCCTGACATTGTACAGATTAGGAAATTAATAGCATTCCCTGAAGAACGGGATAGGAACATATGGGATGACCCCAACAATAGCAAACCGGGGAAGGATGATTCTTTGTTTCCCCCAGATCCCCCTGAACATGAAACCAGATCCATCACTAAAACAGAGCAGTCTGACATACCTCAGGGTGGTGCTCCACGATATACCATTCATCACTCCCCGGGATCTGTTGCAATTGGCAAATTTACAAGAAAAATACAGCAGAAAGCCAGGTGAAACTGAAACAGAGTATTTGTGGCGAGTCTGCCGAAGTGGCAGATGCTGACCGGAGATGAAGTTTGCTTTTGGGGTCCACGAGTTTTCTTGATTTTAGGACCCGACCCAGCAAATGGATCCCATTCTATCACTAGCAGGGTAGCTTATTGGGCTGGAGAAATAGATGCTATGGAGCAAGCTGAACCCCCCCCGCTAATCACCATAAGATCTCTTAACCAGCTCTCTGCAGCCATCACAAAAGCTGCCTGCACACAAGCTGTGCATAAACAAGAACCCAATGATATCCCAATATCTGCTACGATTGATTATACCACGCTAAAGCCATTACTCAGAGAAGCCCTGGCAGTTCTTAAACCCTACTTAATTGCAAAACAGGGTGAAATTAAAAGAGCCCAGAACACAAGGAAGGATGAGGTGATAATGATCCCCACAACCAGCTGCCTACCTGGGCAGAATTAATACACAGTGTTACAAGCCGTGCCTGTGAAATGGAGTGGGTAGAAAATCAGACCCAAGATCAGGAGCAGGACATCATCAAGTACGACCAGTAAAACAAACACACCCACGGGGAACAGGAACCAGACCGATGGAGAATAAGCCGAAAGACCTGTGGGCAGAGTCTCAGGAGCAGGGAAATGAACTGTGGAGGAAAGCATTGGCCCTAGGTATTTCCAGAGCCGCAACTCAAGGTCAGCCTACCAAATTATCTGGAGTCTGACTGAAGCATTCCAGAAATGAGATAACAGTGAAAGAAAGGAGCATACTTCAACTCCCCCAGCGTCAGTCTCTGGAAAGGGGGACCACCCCTTCCTCCCCCACAGGGAAGAATTTTAGTGCACGAGGCCAAAAAACAAATAGTACCAGGATGGCAATTGGGCCTGTCCATCTGGCCAGTGGAAGCCTACCAATAGCTAAATGAAAAAGGCTCTTACATTCTAATTCCAGTTGGCCCTCCATGAAAATTGGTAAAATTCTGAGTAGATACAGAAGCACAAATTTCAATACTAACACAACAGGATGCCAAGAAGCTGGGCATACGACCCAGATGGCAGAGAATTAAAGTCACCAGAGAATTAAAGTCACCAGAGTAAACAGAGCAAGTGTTGCTTGCCAAACCGCAAAAAGCAGCCCCTGCCCTCCCTGATTCAAAGATAACTGGTGTCCAGCATCTGATTTCTGCTGTGGCACAAAGTAGAATTTCTGAAGTAATAGCAGATTCGGAAAAATGACAAATCATCTCCTGAACCTGCTCCCCGTATCACTGAGTTGTCTGGCCAGTTTGGAAGCCAGACATGAGGTGGCATTTAACAAGTGATTATTGGCACCTAAATGCTAATACTGCCCTACTAACAGCTGCTGTACCAAATATTGCAAACTTAACGGCTACTTTGCAAGCAACTGCACACCCGTGGATGGCAGCACTAAATGTGAAAGATATGTTCTTTATGGTCCCCTTACCGTAGGAGAAGGATAAACAGAAATTTGCTTTTACTTAGGAAGGCGTACAATACACCTTTAACATACCCCACAGGGGTATAAACATTCACCCAGGATCACTCATGCTGCACTTGCTGAACTTTTACAGACAGACTCACTCCCTCAAGATGTGAAACTGTACCAACATACAGATGATATTCTCATCGGAGGGACCTCCCCTGAAAAGGCAGGGGAAGCGGCAACAGCAGTGTGGCAAGCACTACACAAAGCAGAAGTTCAAGTTCCACCTGAAAAATGTCAGGGACTGAGCAGAGAAGTAAAATTTTGAGGTACTTTGTGGATTGCAGGTAGTGCAGCAATTCCACTGGACACCCCTCAGTCTGGGAAAGAGTTACAACGGCTTATGGGCACTTTAGGGTACTGGAGAAAATATGCACCTGGATTTTCTACCATTGCCTACCCACTGTACTCATTTTTACAAAAAAGGAAAACTGTGGAAACGGGACCCAGAAGATGAAGAGACAGTCAAAACCCTAACATGGGAATTAAAAACATACCAGTCACTTGGGCCAGTTCACCCCCGTGACCCTGTTACAGCAGAATGGGGTTTTGCTGAACATGATACTTAGTGTAATCTATTCCAGACTGGCCCCGATGGACCAATGAGAACTGTATTATTCAGCTTGGCTGCATTTAAAGACAGAACAGAGATACTCCAAATGGGAAAAGGGACTTTTGACCTTTGTCTGAGCAGTTAAACAAGTTGAGAAAACACACCAGGGGCAACCTGTTCAGACTAGAGGGCCATTTAATTTGCTAGAAACAGTCCTCAAAGGAACTGCTCCCCCAGAAAGAATTGCACAGAAACCCACCACCAGGAAATGGTAGGTGAAATGCAATTGACTGAAGGAGACACAAAAATTTCCAATTTACAAATGCCTACAGACTCCATCCCACTAGCACTAAAACGGCCACTTAAACCTTCGCCGATTCTAGGCGCACCTCCTCTCACTGCGGCAACACCGACTGAGGGCATTTGGTTTACCAACGCCCCAGCAAAGAGGGTAAATGGCAGATGGTGGTATAAAGCCACCAGAGCCAGGGCAAACAAGGAGCCATGACAGCTGGGAGTACAGGACACCAGAAAGAAAGATGTACAGGGATTACTTTTTCAGCAGCAGCAAGAGGTTACATCAACCCAGCCACTGTTTCAGTGGTTTCTAACTTTAAGCAAATGGCTTGATATTTAAGGCCAGAATCACTCACTGCCCTGTGAAAATAATACTGATTTGGGACTACTGGATGCAGTGATCCCTTCTGCCTCACCCAGTGGTGCTGTTTCACATAAACTGGTTCTGTTTGAAGTTGGTAAGGAAGTCAAGTATTTGGGGCATTTGTATTTGCAAAACATTACACCAACAAACAGAACAAATCCAGTAATGTTTCTTTGTTCACTTTCACTCAGGACTGATTCAAAACCCTTCTTGAGAGTATTTAAGTGTAGAATAGAACATGCTTGACAAGGTTGTTTTTGCTGCTTCTTTCTGCTTGCAATGCTTCACTTTACTTTCCTGCTCCATTCTTTTAATACTGTTCCAAAAAAGCATCCAGTAAAGCTCCTCTGCCCACATAGTTCAGATTTCTGAGGGCATTAATGCAAAATGCATGTTTTTCCTGGTACTGGCTGAAAAACAGAAGACAAATGTAAGCAAACGACTGAAAGGTTTGCCTGATTCATGATTATTATCTGCTGTTTGGAGTTGGCAATACATTGCTGACTCACTGTTTGAATTCTTTTCTACCTTATCAGTCTTGAAACTATATTGAGTGAGTTTTATCATCCCTGACAACCTGTCGGCAACCTGAGAATGCACGCATGCATGCCTAGAACATAGACCAGCCCAGAATTATCGATTTAGCTTTCTAGAGCTAGAACTGAAGTGGTAAACTCTTCCTTCTACCTCTCCTTTTCTATTGATTTCTTTAAATTAGTTCATTTGTCACGCATACTAGCAAAAGGGCAAATATGGGTAAATATGCCCAATGACAAGATCCTTTCATATTCCCTTCAAGAAAGCAAGCAAAACAACGGACTGTACCACCTTGGTCGCATTCCTTGAGGTGGTTCTCTTTCTGTGACCCGAACAGCCACTGTTTGTACAGCGACTGTGTGGTTTCGCATGCCTTTCAGATCAGGCAGCAGCACCAGGTAACAGCAGCTGGCATTCCCTTTATTTTTGAGCTTAACTTCTTGATGCAGAGGGAGGAGTCGATACTTTCTGTTTCTTAAGCTTGCATTGCCGAACAGTTTGAAAATGAAAACTTATCTTGAATGGATTTAGTATGCAGCCTTCTCCTCGTCTTTCCGATTCACTGTTTGGCATGTTTCCCCCCAGCTCCACAGACTCTCCCAAGCCCTGCCTCAGCATGAACAGGAACCGGTCATTTCTTGGCTTCACATCCCCTGCCAGGACACTATGCTGCAACTGTTACCGGAAAGCGGCACAATAATTCACTCTCTAAAGCTTAATTTTGGAGTTTTTGGAAGCAGACATTCTTTACCGCAGCACTGGACGCACAGGGGATAGCTCTGCCCAAATGTGCGTGCCAAAAAGACACAATTACTAGGTATTTATGCTATGTTAACATATATACTCATTATATTGCCAAAAAATGCTTAATCATATTCATAGCTTTTCCGATAATTCATTAGCATACGTTAATGTCCTTCATGCATGTCTGTTGGTGCCTCTGGGTGCTCGCCGGGGGTCTTCAGATGAAGGCTCATACACTTCGTCACAGTGTTCACTGGCTGATCTTTGCTTCAGTGAAACTTGGTTCTAAGATCACGTACATCGTGTCCTTCAAGGCTGCTTCGTTCTGGCCTTCTGGTCATCTTGCAGCCTCCCTATCTATCTCCATGGCTCCGCACACCCGCTCTCCCAAGGCCGAGTTGTCTAAGCGGGATCATTCAGCAGCCTCTTACCTTACAACCGCCCCAACTACTCACAAAGAACCAGGACTCGCTTTGGTTGTAATTAACCCGTTGCACAACAATTCTGACTGTTATAAATGACAATATGTGCATTATCTTTTTTTTAATTAATATTTAAGGCAATAAAAAGCAAGCAAACAGTGCTGGGTGCGCGGGGAGTCGCTGCTCCACCAACACGCACACCTTCTAATGGCACCAGCAGTCTTTATATTCTCTCCGAGCTGTTTGTTTCCACGAAGTCTCCTCCTTCATTTGATTCTCTGTGCTTACGTGGCATCATTTATTGCCGCATGCGTCTTATGATGTTGGTGGTCTTTATAGTTCCTCTGGTGGTCTTTGGGATGAAGAGTCTCTTCTTCCTTGGTGTCCTCTAAATGTCCTTTTTTGGCGCCCTGCCGCAGCCTCCCCGCCGCTGCCTGCTCATCTTGCCTAAGCGATACAGTTAGCCCAGTCTCAAACCGCACTGGACTTCTATATTAGCCCAGTCTCAGACCCTCAGATATCCTGTCTGTTGTTCCATGCCTTTTGTAGTTTTGTTCTTTCACATTATGCTGGTTTCCACAGTTGCACAATATGTGCACTCGACACGAATCATCTTCTAGTCTATTACATGATGACTTATGACGATACATGTTTACAAATATCTCAAGGGTGGGGGTCAGGAGGATGGGGCCAGACTCTTTTCAGTGGTGCCCAGCGACAGAACAAGGGGCAATGGGCACAAACTGAAGCAGAGGAAGTTCCAGCTGAACACGAGGAAGAACTTTTTCCCTCTGAGGGTGACGGAACCCTGGCACAGGCTGCCCAGGGAGGCTGTGGAGTCTCCTTCTCTGGAGATATTCCAGACCCACCTGGACAAGGTCCTGTGCAGCCTGCTCTGGGTGACCCTGCTTCGGCAGGGGGTTGGGCTGGGTGACCCACAGAGGTCCCTTCCAACCCCGACCATTCTGTGATTCTGTGACTTCAGGTGATCACTTTTACCTACATCCGCTGCGTTCCCAGGCACCA
The DNA here is from genome assembly GCF_030867145.1 of Opisthocomus hoazin. NCBI lineage: Eukaryota > Metazoa > Chordata > Aves > Opisthocomiformes > Opisthocomidae > Opisthocomus > Opisthocomus hoazin. The sequence goes on from NC_134414.1 coordinate 154,139,916, forward strand.
CGACCAGACTGGACCAGCAGCTGACTGCCAGCCTGAACGAAAGCAAGCGTCGCCGCATAAACCCTGTCAGGATTCGGGCACCGTAAGGGTTTATTCCACGCTACGGGCTCGACGCTCTGTACTCTGTGCCGGCGTCACGCACACCGACAGGGAGAGCAGCCGGGGGGTGAGGAGAAGGAGGGTGAGGAGACCTTCCAGCGGGCGCTGCCGCCCTGCTCCCCGCACACCCGGGGGAGTTCCCCCCCCCTCAACCAGCCCTCACGCCACCCCCCACCCCTTCCCCGGCTCCCAACCGCAGGCCCCGCCCGCCGCCTTCGGTTTCGATTCCTCCCGCTCCAGCCCGGGCGGCGGCCGCCGAGCCCCGCCCCGCCCCGCCCCGTCCTGCTGAGGGGAAGCGGGCGCGATGGCCGACCCGGCGGTGTGCTGCTTCCTCACCAAGAGCCTGTGCGCGGAGGGCGGGCGGCTGGGGCTGCCGGAGCTGCGGCAGCGCATCGGCCTCTCGGCGCAGCAGCTGGACGAGACGCTGTCGGCGGCGGGGCCGCAGCGGTTCGTGGTGCTGCGGGACGGCGGAGGCGGAGGGGGGGTCCTGGCCACGTCGCCCGTGCGGGTCTGCGTCCGCAAGGAGTGCGGGGGCTGCGAGCGGCTGCACCTCTGCAAGCTCCACCTCATGGGCCGGTGCTACCGCGGGGCCAGGTGAGCGCGGGAGGGCTCCCGGAGGGGTCTTCCCCCCCGACCCTGGGGTTCTCCTCAGAACCGCCCGCCGCAGGGCCTGGCCCGGGCCGGGGGGCGGGGGGCGGGGGGGAGGCCGCTCCGCTCCGCCGGAAGTGCCGCCCTGGCGCGGCCCCTCTGCCCCGGCTCCCACAGACTGGAGCAGAGGAAGTTCCAGCTGAACATGAGGAAGAACTTCTTCCCTCTGAGGGTGACGGAGCCCTGGAACAGGCTGCCCAGGGAGGTGGTGGAGTCTCCTTCTCTGGAGATATTCCAGACCCGCCTGGACAAGGTCCTGTGCAGCCTGCTCTGGGTGACCCTGCTTCGGCAGGGGGTTGGGCTGGGCGACCCACAGAGGTCCCTTCCAACCCCTACCATTCTGTGATTCTGTGATCTAGGAAGGGCTAGACCCTGACTGGAAGGGCTTACAGTCGATTTGAAAATCAGAGACCATGGATGGGAGAAAGGATATATTGCTCCCAAAATCAATAATGTGGATTCAATGCGCGGAGAGAATAAGCAGGTTGCTAAAGGTGGACCAAAAGTCCTTCTCATCTGGAATCTGAACTCATTTCTACTCAGTACCAGTTCAGTCCCTTAATCGTATGACTGCTTTTCCTTAAAAGGCTCCCCAGTTCAAGAAAGATGAGGAGCTACTGGAGAGAGTCCAGCAGAGGGCTACGAGGATGGTGAGGGGACTGGAACATCTCTCCTATGAGGAGAGGCTGAGGGAGCTGGGCTTGTTCAGCCTGGAGAAGAGAAGGCTGAGAGGGGACCTAATAAATGCTTATAAATATCTGCAGGGTGGGTGTCAGGAGGATGGGGCCAGACTCTTTTCAGTGGTGCCCAGCAACAGGACAAGGGGCAAGGGGCACAAACTGAAGCAGAGGAAGTTCCAGCTGAACATGAGGAAGAACTTCTTCCCTCTGAGGGTGACGGAGCCCTGGCCCAGGCTGCCCAGGGAGGCTGTGGAGTCTCCTTCTCTGGAGATATTCCAGCCCCGCCTGGACAAGGTCCTGTGCAGCCTGCTGTGGGTGACCCTGCTTCGGAAAGGGTTTGGACTAGGTGACCCCCAGAGGTCCCTTCCAACCCCGAACATTCTGTGTGTGAGCCTGGCAGCCTCTCCAGGCACAGCCGGGCCACAGCTGGTACCTAGTTTAAAAAAATCACGATAAAGGAACCCAAAAAAACGAACGCCGAAGTGAAACCCGGACGCTTTCCAGTGGCCATCAATGGCAACAGGTCTGAGGGCAGGGTCTGCAGTTTCAGCCCCCCAAGCCCCAGGTCTGGCGCTGCTTTAGCGTTAGTGATACGCTGATACTCCACCAGATTCTTCCTCTTCCGCCGAGCTGTGCGCTCGGATCTGAAGAGCGTGGAGGGGAAAGGCCTTGTCTGTCTCGCAATGGTACTACTAAAATATTAGGATGCTGAAATTTTCTTACTGTTTTTTGCTCTACTGATGATACAATAAGTTTCCATGTGAGTTGCTGTTAGAAATTCCTTCAAGTTCTCGTGCTGGGTGACTGTGAGCTAAAACGTGTAACGAGGCAATTCCCTTCGTGATGCTAAGCCAGTCTGTCCTCTCAATAGCACAGAGTGTTTAAAGTCACCTCTGTATTTGTTAATAATTAATGAAATGTGGAGCATGTCTTTAGTGGGAGGGAGCGTGAGTAAAATGAGGGGGCAGAAATACTGCTAGGTGGGTCACATGGATCAAGCCAGGGAATACTTTTTAACTGATGAGGTAAAAATGTAGCCTTGCTCCCACGTCTTGCATCCTTTTTGTTTTAAAATCTCTGGAAAGAGTCTGTGCAAGTTACTGGGGTCTTCCTATTTAGCAGAATCGGGATTTTGGTCCAGTTAAACCCATTTTTAACCTGTGCCTGGCAAGTAACTTTTCACTGCTTTTTTTCTATGTGTGTTATTGAACTCAGCTGATTAGATGCCATTGTATTTGTGGACCGTTTCAACCTCTGGCTTAGAAATATGTGCTCAAGTGATGTAGATCACTGTGTGACTGTCGGTGGAATCTGAAGTGAACTGTGGAGGAATGCTGGTGGAGGCTCCCACCTCGAACACTGTCGCTTTCCTACCTTCATAGCCATTAATCGAGTGTCTACAGAATCTGGTACCCGAAGATGACCGTTTCTCGGGACCGAGGATGGCACACTTCTGCCCTTCAGGCTTCGCGTTCTCGTTTATTCGCTTACAAAGCGGTGTGTTGAGCAGGTAGCAGGGGTCAGAGGCGAAACATCTACACAAGGATCTGTGCAGAAGGATTGGATCAGACGCAGCGTGAGGTAAAAAGGCTTTCACAAGGAGAGTTTCGGGGGTTGAGTAGAGGCTGAAAGGATAAGGGGAACAGAGATTTGAGTCCGATAGATTAACAGGTGCTTTTACTGGTTGAGTATATCTAGTCTTAAGGCTGTATCAAATCATGCTTTTGAAGAGCAAGACATAAGGAAGCTGTGTTTTACTGCATTGAATTAATGCACAGGTTGACAATGTTTTTGCTCTTCTTCTTCATTTGCAATATCTTTTCAAACGGATGCAAAAAAACATGCCATCTCTCTCTCTCTCTCTTTCTAACTCATACTCACTGCAGACATTTCTCTTGGGTTAGTAAGTGGCACGAGTGTCTTCGTTATTTTCCTTTAATTACTTCTTTATCCAAAAGTCAGAAGTTAGTGAACTCTCTTGGGGTTTTTGTTTGTTTGGGTGTTTGTTTTTTTTAACTTCCCAGCCACCAAAGATAACAAATTGTGTTGTGTTCAGCTTCATTATCTGTTTGTTTTGCACGCTCAGACTCTTCCATCTTTCTTTACATGCCATTGTGGAACAGCAACCTTTTACATTCACAAAATCAAGGGTGTTGCAACTTCCACTGTTGTTGATGCATTCCTCTAAAATTAGCTTTCCCTCCAGCTGTTCGCATCGTGTGACATGACTTACCTCTTACTAGAGGGGAAGAAAGTGTGGGGTAGACAGACTTGGCTTCAAATCTGTGCTGTTAGCTCTCTTAAAAGTGGTCTGGCTACATCGATGTTTAAAATAGGGATAATAACATTACCTTATTTCACAGAGTTATTATGCTGTTTAGTCCATCCTCTAGCTAATGGCAGAGACCATCTAAATGTTCACAGAGACTTTTGCCAAACTACCTTACTCTCCATGGCTTTTCCCAAGTTCCATGTTATCTGAGGTTCTTCTGTAAATCAGCTTGGCTGAAGAAGTAAATGTTGATATTTCTGTGTATTTTCTTGCAGATCTTGTAAATACTCGCATGACATCATCAACGGTGAGAACAAAAAAGTTCTAAAGACCCATCAGTTGTCTGGCCTCGATGAGAATGAGCTGCGGGTCCTGCTGCTCCAGAGTGACCCTTTCCTCCTCCCTGATGTGAGTTGTGCTGATTTCTTAAGAGAAGCTGTAGTTAATTAGGAATGGGAGAGGGCAAGGGAAAATGTGGAGTTCTGATCTCAATTTCAAGCTGTTAAGATATGTAACAGTGATATTAAGATTAGTCTGAATGAAGCATGAATGGGAATGGCTGTGTGTGAAAGCACCAGAAGAAACAATATAGAGCCAGGGTTGTGAAAGTTCTGTGTGCTTATAGCCAAAAAATATGACAGCAATAAAACTGTTAAACACTGAGGAGTGTGTTGCTTACGTAAACACCAGAAGGCTTGCACTTGGATAAGGCCATGTCATCTAGGACTCGTCAGCAGATCTGCCCTCTGACAGCAGGAAGCGGACAGCAAGGCTACAGCACGTTTTCCGTGCCATTCCTCTTCTCCCGACAGGATAGCGTTAAAGTTACTCAAAGCAAGCAAACAAAAAAGTCAGCAGCTTCACCAGAGGTGTACAGATGGTGAGGTAAGCAACACAGAGGTGAAAGGTCACAATAGTTGTGCATGCTTACTTGATAAAAGCCCTGACCAAAACCCAGTTTGTTGGCTCTTCAAGAGATGATGGACACTAGGAAGCGAGGGCCCCTTTGCTTTTTCAGCCTGCGTAGGCCTGCATGTTTTGGTGCTTGAGGGTATAGGGGAGTGAGAAAAATCTATGAGAAAATGACCAAATGACTGCAGTCAGTTGTGTGTAAAATCTGCCCCTTCCAAAGTACACTGAGATTTTGTATGCTAGTTTTCTGTGAAGCAACCTTTGTCCGGTTTGTATGCAAGTCATTGATTTTGTTAAATTTGGCTGAACGATCCATTCTGGTTCTGCATGTGTGTATAAGGGCAATGCTACCTTCAAGGTATGGCTGTTTCAAAGCCAACAATATCCTGCTCTGGCTACAGCTGCTCCTGGTTAAGAAATTACCAGAGTACTGCCTGTTACTCTTGTCTTTTGGAGGTTATAATCTCCACAGATCTGTTGGCATAACAGTTCTATTGTTTTCGTATTCCCGGCAGTGACAGTGCTGGGCTTTGACAAAATAGATTTTTTTTTTTTTTTTTTTTGTAATGTTTTGAAATACAGTGTGCTGGCAGATTCAAGGAGCATGGTGGTGATGAGCAAGGAGCATTAATAATATCTTTGTCCCGCTCAGCTGCATCTAAAACTTAAGTGTTTCTTGTTTAATTACTCCTGGTAATGAGCAGATAGTAGTAACCATCATTGATTAGTATTACTCTTAAGCTCTTACCTATAGATCTGTTCAGCCCTTGCTGCTGGCAGGCATCATTAATTACCTCTAATTGAGCACCTGAACTGCTGTTATGGAGTAAAATAGCAGAAGCAGCAGAAAACAGTGGTTGATGCAGGCCATTCATAAGCCTGAGAGCTGGGGAGAGTGGTGTGAAAGCCGACTTGGCTGTTTCTGGCTTAGAAATGCTGACTGGCTGTGTGTGTGTGCTGACAAATGGCATGTGTGAAGCTCTCAAGAAAGAGGAAACTTTGGTCTTCTACGACCTGAACTGGGGTACAGGGTAAGACAAAACACAACAGCACCCCCAAATCTGGGGTTTTGGCATATTCCCTTACCTTCTCTCTTTTTGTTTTTTTAATTGTTTCCTGGGAAATGTAAGAGGCAGTGTGCTTTCTCGATGTAGCTAAATAGTGGATTCTTTATTTAGCTGAGGCAGCAATTTTTTCTGGTTTGGTAGTTTATTCTGATGCTCCCATGTAAAAATTTTGTCTTTCATATTAACATCATCTTTTAACGCATCTTCCTCTAGATGCTGTATAGAATCGCTCTGAGCCATATTCAGTGTCTTTAAATCTCTGGGAGCTTCACTTTGTAACTAAAGTGGCTGGTATCTCCACTACCCTAAGGTGATATTTTGTGCAACGGATGCTCCATACAAAATGTTTGTATTTTTAGTACTCTCTCAGCTTTTACCTGATTCTGTATTTTAGTTGCTTTTTTCTCCTACTCTCTTGAGCAGGAAGATGCAAGCACAAAAGCAATTCCTGTACTCTGGCCCCCAAAACCGGTGTCTGACATAAGTTTTAGGCTTTTTTTTTTTTTTGGTAGTTCTTTAATGAGCTTCAGGCTGCGTGAAAAACTGTGCTTTCTGCTTCTGGTTTTGATTAGCAATATTCCTGGAGGAGCAAGTTTCTAGGAAGGAGAGGATATTGAAGTTAAGGGGGAAAGATGGGGTTGGGGAAAGACCTATTAAGGAAGCAGTGATTTGAAGTTTTTCTAGAAACATCTGGAGAACTATATTACTGCTTTGAGTAATAGGGACTGCTGTATACGTTTATATCATGGCGCTTAGTTTGTGCTTGGTTGTCTCTGGTGGATGTTGGACTAACGTTTCCAGCTCAGTAACTTGAACAGTTATCACCACTTGAAGAGGTGGAAAAACAAATTGCATGTTTGAAGCCTTAACTTATTTTTCTTGTTAGGCACTCGGATGAGGCATGTCTTATATGAAGGTAATACTTTGAGTGGTATCAGGCCTCCAAAATAGAGCAACAGGAGGAAGACCATCCCTTGGCAGTGATGCAAGATTTGAGTTCTTTAGTGACTCAAGTTGCAGAGCATCTCCCACAAGACTGTTCCTTATTACCTAGCACTTGTATATGTTCTTGATATATGGATCTTAGAGTGCTCTGTAGATGATAACCCTGTCTGCATTCTCCTTGGACAAAGTTGGGAAAATGAAAGAGAGCAAAATGAAGCAACTCACCCACAATTCTGAAGTAGGTGAATAATTGCTTTGCATTGGCAGGTGCTGGTACTTTTTGGATCTCGCTAAGAAAGGCACGTGATGCTTAAGATAAATAGCTGGTTACTATGAAAGGTTATAATGAGAAGAAATCTTATGTGTCACGTCCGATGTCGTGGGCACCAATGGCAATACAGCATCAGACAGACCTCTGTAGTAGGGCTATGGCTTGCTGTGCAGAATTCCCATCCATGGTGAGGTTCAGCACCCTTGCTGTTCTTCACATTTATAGCATTTTTCTTGGGGGGCATATGACACACCAAACATGAAACCCCCAAAAGCCCCCCAAAGCTATTGGTCTTCTGTCCATACAAAGCTGAATGTTCTAGGTGGTACACCGAGGTCCACTGAGAGCATTGTGCTCTTATGCATCTCTATAGGAAGAAGCTCTAACAAACAGTACACACAGGTTGTGTTGTTCAAGGCGCTCCGTGCTAATGGCATGGTATGTGCTCTCATTATGTGGCTGTCACTAATGGTAACATACAGGCCTCTGCAACCAAGGCCTACAGGTAAACTGCCTAGATTTGATAGAAGTCGTGATCTCCTCATTATAACGTCTTCCACAGTGGCCCTCTGCATTAGCTGAAAATGGGTCAAAAATTCATCTTCCAAAATTTATTTTCGCCAGTACAAGAGAGTGATGGAACTACTGGAAGAGGGAATTCAGCGAAGCGCCACTATGATGATGAAGAGACTGGAGCATCTCTCACATGAATACAGGCTGAGAGAGCTGGTTCTCTGTAGCCTGGAGAAGTGAAGGCTCAGGGGCATCTCATCAATGTTTATAAACACCTGAAGGGGAGGGTGTGAAGATGACAGATCCAGGCTCTTTTCAGTGGTGCCCAGGACAAGAGGTGATGGGGACAAACTGAAACACAGGAGGTTCCCTCTGAACGTCAGGAAGTGCTTTTTTACTGTGAAGGTGACTGAGCACTGGCACAGGTAGCCCAGAGAGGTTGTGGAGTCTCCCCCTTTGGAGATGCTCAGAAGCCATCTGGACATGGTCCCGGGCAACCAGCTGCAGGTGGCCCTGCAGGGGAATCTCTGCTCGGGTGCCTGGAGCATCTCCTCTTCTTTCTCACCTTGGTGTCTGCAGGGCTGTTTCTCACACTTTCCCCACCACCCCCCTCGCTACTGTGCAGCGTTTTGCCCTTTCATAAATATGTTTTCCCGGAGGTGCCACCAGCTTGGCTGACGGGCTTGGCTGTGTCCTGCAGTGGGTCTGCTGGAGATAGCTGTGTCTGGCACGAGGCAGACCCTGGCTTCTTCTCACAGAGGCCAACCCTGCTGCCAGCACCTTGCATGGCCATCCAACAGATTGTAACACCAATAGCATTTTGTGATGCAGCTAAGCTTAAATATATGAATAATAGCCATAACTGCAAGGGGGTAAATGGAAAGTTGCAATCTAGCTGCACACACAACAGGAAAACGCGTAGAAGAAAAATCTGCAAGATATCTGGTAAAACTAAAATCTCACAGAGCAGGCAGGAAGGGTGTATGATGGAAGCAGAGTAATCCAGTAGAACAAGCAAAACCAGAACAAGTCCACATCCCCAAAATACATCAAAAGCAAGTCAGAGCATTCTTTGGGGTGTTATGTTAGGAGCAGAAGAGTATAAAACATCCACAATGACAGAGGGATGATGGGGAAGAGAGAAGACAACCACCTTTGGTTTCTGCTTCTGTCAGAGGCTAAGAACCATTGAGGACAGCAGCCATCAGGGCTCACGGAGATTACATCGGTTCCATGGCTTTGTATGCTCCCACATAATTTAGAGCAACTTTGTGAAGGCTAATTGTTGTGTACATGACACTGACAGGGATGAGGAACTTGCCTTTGGCGATGGGTATTGTTAATGAGTTATGAGTTAATGAGTATGAACCCAGTAAAGAGTTGTTTTGCAGTTGAAACTGGGCTGATTTATCAGTCTTTTAAACAGTGCTGTCCCAGCAATCTCTAATTCCCTAGTTGATATATAAATCTATATATATTCAGTTGCAACACAGCATAAAAACTGTCTCTGTTGCTTAGAACAGAGGTTGGGAGGAGATCTGTGACAGTTCTGGTGTGATGTTGGAGCTGTCTGCTAGACAGCTGTGTGCCCTCATCAAAGCAGCTTTCTTGTTACGGGCTGCTCCTCTGTGCTGCGTGAGCGTTGCTCTGATGCTTGGTGGGCAATATGAAGGAGTTTTTGGTGTGGGACTTGTTCCCTGGGTCCTATTCGCTGCCTATCTCTCTTTTTTGGTGAGCAGAGGAATAAAGAAATGTGCTGCTGTTTCCATATGTACTCTAATCTCAAGGCATGCTTATCATTTTTAGGCATCCAAATCTTCAATGCAGAATAAGCTTTACAAATAGGAAGTGCACATGCAGTTTCAGCTCCATGAAATAATATCTGATTTGACACAGTATAGATGTTTTTATGGAGACATTTGTTCTTTGTTCTGGTTTTGTTTAGGCTTGTTTTGTTTTTAATAGAATAACTGTAAAACTGTTGTTACGCAACTGTCTTCCTTAGGAATGCCAAAAATGAATGCTTATTGGATTGGCCTTTCTTTTTCTTGGAGAAAAAACTGTGCACAACTTCAAAACTGAAAAATGCATGAGTCACCTGAAAAGGTCTGCTCTTCTGTGCGAGAAATCTGTCTAGATTAAAGAAGTCACAATGAACATGTGCATTTAGTCACTGTTTTTCTGCTGTTAAAGCTGCATGCTGGTAGAAGAAAGAAAAAATTACTGATTCTAATGTGCTTTTGCTTTTCATGTTGTATCTATCCTCCCCAATTCTAGGTCTGCTGGTATTACAACAAAAAGGATGGTACCTGCAGCCAGCAAAACAACTGCAGCAAGCTTCATATTTGTCAGCACTTTCTCCGAGGGGAATGTAGATTTCTTCCGTGCAAGAGGTCCCATAACCTCTTGGATGCCCATTCATTGAGGCTGTTGGAAACTGAAGGCATTGATGTGAAAATAGCTTCAAACATCCAGACTATATGTGATCACAAGCATACGGAATTCAACAAGGAACTGAAGAAGGGGAAAAGTGGTAAGCAGCACTGGGTTTAAATAGGATTCTGAGTCTGACAGAGGTAGAAGCCATTCTTGCCTTGCTTTAAGGCTAAACCCCGTTGTCCTTTTTGTGCTTTCAGTTCACAACTACAAACCAAGAGAAAACATGTTGAAAAAACCGGCAGCTACAAGGAGTAAAGAACAGAAGATATCTCTGCAAACAGTGGACTCCTCACTGCATGTGCCACCTTCAGAAGGTAAATATCCAGAGAAGTGCCAACTGCTTTCAAGTGGAATCAGCTTTCCTGTTTCCCCTCTTACAACATGTACGTACTTTTTTCCCTTCTGCCATTGATCTGCTTTCAGCAATGGAGTAAGTCAAGGCTGAGTTGTGCTGTATTACTGTTGCCTAAAATACTGCATGCAAAATTGCTGTCGAGTGGCTGCTGATAAGTGTGAGTAGCTGGGCTTTGTAGCTGTTATTGCTGATCTGTGGTATCAGCAGTGGAGTGCCGGTGTGTGATGGACATAATCCTCAATACATGAATTGGGATGTTGGCAGCTTGCTGAGGTTCCGGTCCGGCAGTGCTGTTCATTCGGTCTTCTCGTGCAGGTCCCAGTAGCAGTGTACCTGGTAAGAGCCAAGATCAGTTGCCAACAGGAGCTGGAGGTAAAGATGAAGGTATGGATTGTGTCTAACCCTCCAGTCTTGAGATCGGTGGTTCTCACTGGGGTTTTGTGTCGCACAGCCCTACAGCTCCCTCTGGTAGTCGGAGTGCAGCTCGTGTGCTTACCCTACCATGTGCTGAAAGCCAGACTACCAGGCGGCCTGTGGAGGAATGCTGAGATTTTTGCCCAAGCAGGGTGCAGCACACAGTGTGTCTGTGTCCGGTCTGGGGAGCAGTATGGGATTGATCTGTGCTGTTCTGGACCCACTGCTTCCTTCCCGGAAAGGAGACAGAGTTGTATCTGTGCGTGTTATCTTTCCTTGCCTTCTGTCCCAAAGGAATGGATGTGGCTTTGTCAGTAGAGCAGTTGTCTGGATATACCTTCCGGTGAGCGAATAGGAACTCGTAAATCTCCTGTCCTCCTGGGCAGAAGGGCTTGGCTTTAAAGCCTATCAGGTTCTTTTAGATGTCCCAGGCATGAGAGGTTGTAATTTTCAATATCAGATTTACTTATTTGAAGATAGTTGATGATACGTGGGTGTTGTGGGTTAACCCTTGTGGGCAGCTGCTTGCTCACTTCCCTGCCCCAACCCTCAGTGGGACAGGGGAAGAGGAAAGAAAGAATAAAAGCAAGAAAACTTGGGGATCAAGACAGGGGGGAGGACAGGAAGGGTAAGTGGAGGAAGAAAGAAGATGACAAAGCAAAGCAAGTGATGCAAAGGCAATCACTCACCACCTCCCACAGATGGGCTGATGCCCAGCCAGGTGCAAGCAAACAATGGTTAACCCTCCTAAAACTCCATTTTTTCCCTTTTCTTGCTGAGCATAATGTTACATGGTATGGAATATTTGTGTGGTTAGTTTGGGTCCTCTGCCCAGCTGTGTCCCCTGCCAACCTATTGTGTCCCTGCCAGTCTGTTCACTGGGGGACAGTACCAGTGTGATTCCTGTTACTGGTCTTTATCATGTGCATCACAACACTGGGTGTCCCCGTTCCCTGGGAAGGAATACATGGGTTGCAGCCAGCTCAAGCCTGTTCCTCTCTTCAAAATCCTTTTGTTAGTTATTTAGTTTTTATACTCTGTTTTGGGCTGAGCCACATATTCAGTTGATCCACTCAACTGACATCGCCATTTATCTACAGCAAAGGCCACCCTCTGGTCCCCCTTTGTGTTGAGACAAAAAGCTTCTTTGCAAGGGCCGTGGTCTGTCACACCCCGTGTTACTCCGAGCTTTATGACATTGCCCTTGGCCGTCTCCACTGAGCCTTCTTCCATTTTAGGGGTTTATTGGTCAGTCACAAAGCCCTAACTCGCACAGTGGGCTGTATGGGGGTTAGTCAGATTCTGAAAGTGCTTGACTTGGCTACTGCATTCAACTCGTTGTTATTTCTGGGACGAAATGCCAAATGCGATGTCTTTCTCTTAGACTTGTATTTTGGTAGGGCAAATAAGGACTGCTCTGTTCTTCCCTGTAGATAAAAAAGATGATTCCTCTGCTAAAGCTTCGAAGGATGAAGAAGAAGAGAATTGTGATGAGATATGCTTGTTCTATGTCTGGAAGTACTGCAAACATAAAGGTAAGCTTTATAAAAAGGAATGTTATCTTCAGAGGCACTTCCCGCTCGAAGGCTCTGAGTAGTGGTGGCGTATGGAGTGGCAGTGATATTTGTGCCTTCTCACTCATTCGCTTTGTTTCCAAGTCACTAATAAACACTGTCACAACTGCAGACATAATCAGAGGAAAGTCAAGAGGATACACTTAAACCCTTTCTCCTTTAGATGATCTGTGTATGGCCTGTTTCACTCCTGTTGATGGGGGCAGGCTTTGGATATGTTTCAGTGGCAAAAACCCTTGAAGTGTTAAATGTTACACTTTCTTTAACTATTAAACCAATTTAAGAGCTGGCCTTGTGCTGTCATCATTGACAACTGGTAACGGATAAGTCATCCTTTACTCCTGCTGTATCCTATGTACATCAGATAATAGCCATATTCTCTCCCATTAAGTCCTTTTAAAAGTGATCAGAGTTGTTAAAACATCTTAAGAAAACACAGTAGCTGTACCAGCTAAGCTAAAGATAAATCTAGTCCATCCCCTGTCTGGCAGTGGCCAATAACAGAGGTCTGGGGGAAAATATAAGTATAAATAATTGTGTTTTTGGGGGCTGTCCCTGAAGAGTCACTTAACCCTTGAGTTAGGCCCTTCCTTGGTTATGAGGAGTTACCATGAGATTTTCTTTCAGTGAACTTGGCCAGCCACTTTCTGAAGGACTACTCCTTTTCTGACCACCTGGTCTTGGTAAAGGATCCACTTGAATTAGATCAGACTATGTTTGCTTTTGCTTGAAGTATGGACAATAAGTTGCCCGATAACTGTTTGGTCTGAGATATTTGTGTGTATTTAGCATCTCTGTAGTGGGTTTGTGTTCTGGTAAAGGTGCAGTTCTCTTGTCAGAAGCTGCTTTTCTGAGGGGCAGATGAATAAGTTACTTTAGGGCTTGATAATACCTCTTCTTCACCATTACTTTGAAGATAGACAGTACTTTAAATAATAAATTATATCTTTTATGTGTATTTTATGGACAATAGAAATGATATCTGTCCAAGAGATACTATGTCTGGTTTTGTCTGCAGCTTTTCAAGTTAATTTAAGCACAGTGCTTTCGAGACAGGGTGCACTCCAGCCCTGTTAGCAAAAAGAAGGAAGAAAGGAGTGAATGATTCTGTTGTCTTCATAACTGGGTTTAATTTCTGTATGTTCTGTGGCCATCAGGGCTCAGGAATGGTGAAACTCCTTTTGGGTCTGTCCATGCAGCAGCTGCTCTAGTCTTGTATCGCATTTCTCAGACTCTACTTCTTTAAGACCAGGCTTGAGGCTTAAGTTTATGAACTTTTGGAGCTGCATAATGTGAATGGTGTACCCATGTGCTAGCTATGGAGGTCAGGCTCAAAGCAGCTCTAGTGTGACCACCAAATAGCTGAACTCAAATAACAGTTGGAGAGGTTATGTGCTTTGCCATGCCTTGTTTGGCTCAAAAGTTCTAAATAAGAGGATTGGTCCATACTTGGAGGTGGAGTGTACATCACCTTCCCCCAGCAGGAGGTCTGGAGGTCAGCCTCTGCCTGTATCCAGCAACATGTGCTCATGCAGGGATGTTAAGGAGGTCCAAACTCAAACATGCAGACATATATACACTGAAAACATAGATGAAATATGTTTAGCAGTAGGAGAAGCTTATGTTGCTTTTCTAGATAAGACTGGAGAAACACACCCCCCTATTGTTTAAACATATTTCTATTTTCAGCAGTCTGTCTTTATTGCTCATACCAAAGGCCAGAAGATAAAGCCAGACTGTAAAAAATGCTTGTTTCTTTTTTTTTTCCTTGTCTTTTTCTCTGTGCTATAATTGCAGAGCTCTTGACTATGTCTGATCTCGTTACAGATAAATGCAGATTTGTTCATTACCATTTGCCGTATCAATGGCAGGTATTTAATGGGGTCACCTGGAATGACCTTCCAGCAATGGAGGAAATTGAGAAGGCCTATTGTAACCCAAAAAACAGCAGGTATGGTGATGCTGGACTGCTTGCTTAGAGTACTGGGGTTGAGTCCTTGAGGAGAAACTCCTCTTTCCTTCCTAAACATGTCTGACTCCAATAACTTCTGATTGCTGAGCTTCTCGGAATCTGGGAGGATGTACAAATGAGAATTTTTCTTTTTAAAAAGAAAAGTAAAAGTGATTGCATGGAAATACCACCCCATTTTTGTCTTCTAAAAATAACGCAACAATACTTTGCATTTAAAACTCTACAGGGTAAAAAGAAGTGGGTGGAATTTAGTACTTAGAATATTAGTATTTCAGATAATGAATCCTAATTTATTTATAATAATTAAGTGGGGCCTTTTAACTACAATTTTGAGCCGGTCCTTCTTTATGGCTATTGCTTTCCTAATACAGCTAGTATCTATAATAGTAATATAGTAAAAGAATATCTGTAATGTGCCTAGAGGAATTTTATGAAGTGCCCTTTGTGTAAGCAGTCCATCTATTTTTTTTTTTTTTTTAGAGAGTGCCTTTTCCCTTTAACTCCTTTCTGAAAGCTTGACTGTGAACCACTTGGATTTGTAGGGCACCCCAAGTTTGACCTCAGTAAAATGGTATAATCATTTTGGCCTGTGCCTCTTCAGACAGCAGATGATTTCGATTTTAGCTTGACTAGGCTGCTGGATGGTGCAAATCACAAGCAAGATTCTGAAGAGGAGGATGCTTTCAAAGTCTTTCTGCCTGAGAGTTAATTTTTCGAGCCTCCCAGGACTAAGAGCCTAGGTGGCTCCAGTGATGAATGCTGTGTACAGAACTCACAGCTGTGATTGTTCTTTTCCTGTGGTTACAGAGGGTGCAAAGTTGATCAGCTGCAGGTGTTTGCTGGCAAACTCAGTCACCTACTTGCCAACTTCTATTTTTGTACTGAGAAAAACTGTGATCATGCTTGTTTATTGCAGAAATACGCTTTGCCACATTGTACATGTAGCCCCAGACTCTCTGTGAAGCTGGTAGTGCAACATCTGGCTAGCAATTGAGATGGCATCCAGTGTCTCACAGGCCATAGTTTGCTTCTGAAGACTGGAACCAGTTTCCAGAGCTGCCGTGCGTGCTCTGGGAAATATTCTTTATTTCAGGCCTAATTAAGTTCAGACAGTCACGTTATATTAAAGAAAATTGCACCAGCTTAAGCTGGGGATTAGAGGATAAAATACGTACTGTTAACTGTAATAAACCTGAATTTGTCCTTGCAGCATAGCAGATAAGAACATTAATTTCCAGACAATGACCTGCTCTTCTTCTTCACTTCGACGACTCTCTACACCATCATCCATCGCAAAACCCACATTTGTACTGACTACACAGTGGCTTTGGTATTGGAAGAATGACCTAGGCCAGTGGACTGAATACGGAGGGCAGGTGAGTCCACATCCTGTGCTTTGAATCCCTTCTGAAGAAACGTGTGGAGCTTCTTCCCCCATTCCCCTTTACTCAGCAAGGTTAATTAAGCAAATACTTGTGCTTGAATTTTACAGTGTCAAGTGAGGCAGTGAAGCTACAGATGTGATACAATGATGACAGGCTGGAGGGGAGCGAACACACCTTATCTCTTTCCAGTGAGGTTTAGTACGAAGGATTGTCTGTCTTTGTGTCTGGATGTTATAACTGCTTTCCTGACAAACACCTGGCTGGGAAATGCAGGAAAGCAAAACTTTTTTTCAGGTTGTGTTGATCAGACTGGTTTTGATGACGCATGCTGGCTTCTCTAGTCAGATTCCTTTTTGGAGTTGTCCACAGCTTCTGCATAGATTTAACATTTACATGCGATGTACTGCCTTTTGAGTTACTCAGGAAGCAGTCTTGCCTCTCTTGAGCATTGTCCTGCTTCCTTGGACATGCAAGGGTTGCTCTGCTCTCTCAGATCAAATGTTCCCTTTTTCCTTGGGTGGCCAAATTGTCTTTGAGAGAGTGATCCATCTGAAAAATGCAGGGAAATAAATAAGGAAGGAATCTCTTCTTCCCCCAAGGCAGATGAGTTTTCCCCATCTAGTTTACAGTACAGCTGCACAAATGGCAGAACACAAAGGTGATCCAGGAACGTGGAAAAGTAGGCAGGGAAAGATGATGGAGATAGTGACTTGTCATGGCAGGCCTTGATTTCAGTAGGCAGCTTAAATGGCAAGCATCTCGATCAGCATACCCTCATATTTTACATTGTTTTGTACATCAGAGAATTCTCCTTGCGTCATGGTTTAACCTTGGTGTCGCAGAGCAGATTTAGAATCTGCCAACCATGCAGATAGACTCCAGGGGGTGATTTTAGACTGCTGAAAGAACCACCGCCAAAGGTAGCAGCAAAAGCAGTGTTACTGAAGTAGGACCTTGTAAAAGTGAGACTTCACAAGGTCCAATGGCAAGGTTCACTCTGTTCCCTAACGCACAGAGGACATAATAATAATTCAGAGTTACCAGTACAAAATCTTAGTACGCTATAATACGAGGTTATGCGTGAAATTGGTTGCTTACTAAAGATCTGCAGTTGGTAAGGGATCTCTCGGCCTCAAGGAGTAATCCTGAGAGACGTCCGAGCTCAAGGGGAGATCACCGCTGTGCAGCCTGGTCCTTAGCAGGGAAAGCTCAAAAAAAGCTCACTCAGGCTGTCATATTTATGTCATATTTATGGAATAAAGTGGTTAGCTCGTAGTCAAATTACATGCGATGGAAAAGGTACGCATGAGACTCCCTGTACCCACAACTTTCTTTGTTTCTTGACAAACTGGTCTTGGAAGAACCACCTGCTATTCAAGTGTTAATCGTGTGATCAGTGTTCCAGTTTCCGAGCCCGTATGCATCAATGCTCGCCATGTCACCCTGTTCCTGCATGTGTTTTCAGAGAACAGGTTGGTGCGAGAGAAGTTCATGGCCCGATCATGGCCTAGGCCTTTACCTCCCTGTGGAGCCTGAACCAAACTAACACTGTTTTGGTCAAGGAGTCAAGTGCGTTTGTCACACCCAGCCAGCAACTAAGCCCCACACAGCCACTTGCTCGCTCCCACTGGTGGGATGGGGGAGAGAATCAGAAGGGTAAAAGTGAGAAGACTCGTGGGTTGAGATGAAGACAGTTTAATAGGTAAAGCAAAAGCAAAATAAGGAATTCATTCACCGCTTCCCATCAGCAGGCAGAAGTTCAGCCATTTCCAGGAGAGCAAGACCATCACTCCAAACGCCCCCCTCTCCTCCTGCTTCCCCCAGCTTTTATTGCTGAGCGTGATGTTATATGGCATGGGAAGTTTAACTCTATCCCAGCCGAAACCAGTACAACTTGTTACAGAAATTTAAATGGGAAACATGTGTGTCTGTCATTAGTAATTACGTATTTGTGTGTATGTTATGAATGTTTGGTAATCACACTTTAGGCCACAGTAGTTCTGGGTAGATTCCTCTTCAGCCTGCTCTTTGCCTCTTCTTTCCCTCTACCCCAACTAGTCATCCAGGTTTTAGTCCTGACTGTGTTTACTCATTGCTCTCCTCCCTCTCTTTTTTCCTCTTCCTCCCACACAGGGAGAAGGGAATAGTATGAACTCGCCATCTTCTGCTGTTATTGAGAATTTGTATCTAGCAGATCCAGATGCCACCATATCTTTCCAGGCTGGCTTGTATCATTACGAGCTCAGTTTCAAAGGTACTCGCTTTAAAGGTTTTCATTTACAACTACGCAGTACTTCACAAAGACGAACTTGCAATCTATCCCAGCTCTTAGAAGCTATGATTTCTTTTACCAACATTACCAGATTTACTCATTGGAAGGATAAGTGAGGCGGTGATGGCCCAGAGAAAATTCCTTACAAAAGTAACCTTCCCCCTTGATACTATACAGATTCACATAGGACCAGAAATAAAAAGATACGTAGCCTTCACATAAAGTCATGGTAAAATTTAAGTGAGTTAATCCTGTGGATGGTAAAAATAAAAAATCAAGTGTCTTTCTGTGCTGTTGGAGCAACATTTAAAGAGTATGAATGACTCTGGGGAATAAGCAAGATGGGTGCAGGTTAACAGTGCAATGGGAAGCTTACGTAGGCTTTGTGCAACTAATCTGGAGCGTATAGCATTGACAGTGAAAGTGCCACTCTTCATTAACGAATGACTGTCATTCATTAATGACCTCATTTTGTAGACTCGTTTATGACTTTTTCCTTGTCTTTTCTCCTCAAGAAATGACCCAGACAAACATCACTTTTAAAACTCGAAGACGGGTCTGCAGGAGACCAAAGTTTGTGTCTTCTGAAGATGTGCAGAAGATAAAGAAAGGGTAAGCGATGCTCTTGAAGTTGCTGGTTTTTCATATTTCGGCAGTAATTGTAAGGCAAAATGGCTGCCGGTGCTGGCAGTAATTGTGCGAAGAACGCAGCTGTTGCTAGAAGAAAACGTGTCCCTGTGACTGAACAGAAGCTGTATCACAAGCTGCTGGCTTGGTGCATCACCTGGTGTCTGGAATACATGTTACTCCAGGTACTGCATCTGCAGGACCGGTGATGGACAGTTGTTTCTTACAGAAGCAAATGAAAAAGGACTATGACAATTGAATGGCAGCATGCAAAGCCCAGCTCACAGAATGAGGTCATTTCCCAGTCTCTTTGTGGTTTATTTTGATTATTTTTAAATGTAGGAATTGGCCAAAGGGGATGCTGCCAATTGGAATGCTCAGAGCAGGTCTAGGATTACTAACACCTGATCTTCTTCTGTCTGCAAACAGGCAGAGGGATTCTTCTATTCCAGATCAAACCTGTCCTATCCACTGGGATAAGTCTGCACTGCCTGACTTGGGATACAAGGTATCTTTTTATTTATTTTTTTTTTCTCTCTTCCTCCCTCTTTTAATTCTGATGGAAAGGCACAATTCAAAGGAAGATGCTGCTTAACTGAAGCGATCGTAACTGGGTAGATGCTAAAACGGGACAGGAGTGATTTCTTGGGTGGGTGTGCTGAAGATCTAGGTGATCTCCCGAGAGCTCCTGGAAAAGATGCCAAATTCCCATGAACTTCATCTGCATTTTAGGCACCTATCTACATGCAAAAACAAAACTCACCAAATCCAAGACAAAAAGATTCACTGTTAAAAATGTACTAATGGCTTACCTCGGTGACTT
Organism: Opisthocomus hoazin; assembly: GCF_030867145.1. Taxonomy (NCBI): domain Eukaryota; kingdom Metazoa; phylum Chordata; class Aves; order Opisthocomiformes; family Opisthocomidae; genus Opisthocomus; species Opisthocomus hoazin. Next base: position 154,159,184 of record NC_134414.1, read on the forward strand.
GGTGGAGCAGTTAAGCAAAGGGCTTCTATGGAGTGTGTATTTCTTCACCAGAAGCTGGGCTGAGACCAAACCCTTTCTGTGTAGGCCATTAAAAAGCCATCCGATAATAATACCATATTGGTTGTTGGAGGATTAACATCTGGATTGGAGACCTAGGGAAGGAAGTCTCTGTATGCTCTTTCAAGTCATCCAGTACTGTCGCATACATCACAGATCTGAGCACAGACCACAGCCTCAAGGAGTGGCAGAAATCAAGAGCTACAGCCAATAATATCTAAAAACATTTGCAGTGATCTCAACAAAACAAAGTGAACCCCTGCCAGCCCAAAATCCATGCTCCTGTTTGGTCTACCAAGACCAAAAATGTGCAGATATTTTTTAAATTACTAGTTCTAATGGTATTAAGAAGCAGTCCTTCTGGAAGAGCAACACAGTGAAAGTACTACGGTATGCTAGAAAAAAGGCGTTTCAGTGTTAGACTTGTCCTTTTTTGTAGTGGTTTTGACCCCAATGAAGGAACAGCACATAATGTGGAGCAGAAGAGGTTTTGCTTGTTGACTGTGTCAGGAAATCGTGTGTGATGGTGACCACATTGTACTGGCACATGTACCTTGATGGCTAGGGACAGGACAGAAGTAATACCGTATTTCCAGAATTCTTTCTGACTGCTTTCGGTTGACAGAGAGCTCCATTGCTCTTCTCAGTCTTTGTATTTTATTTTCCCTGGCGTAGCAACATTGGCAGTGGCTTCAGAACGAGAAGTATCGTATCTCTTGGCTTCCTTCAGCTGGTTTCTGTTCTGCTTTGTGCTGAGTATTTCTTTTTACCCTGACTAACCTCTTGTGTTGGATTATGCCTTACTCAATATAATACCAGTATCTGGCCGTGTGTATATATTAAATTCTTTTAAATACAGTTCTGATGAAAAATCAATGGGTAAAATTGATTCAGGTTAGCTGCTTTGTACATTAGCTCCCTTCAAATAGCTGTTTTTCACCATTAGCAAATAACCCTGATTTTTCAAGATTGTAAAAGTGTCAGGTGTCCAGCGTCTGCTGAATGAACTAGCAATGAATTTGTGTGGGAATCTGGCAGCCAGCCCTTTTGAAGATTTGGGCCTGTCACATTTTGAGCTCTGTCAGAATAATAAAGGATATGGCTAATCAGCTCTTCCTTTGGCTTACCAGCACTTAATAGATTAACATAAGCTTGAATTTTTTGAAAGAATGGCGGGAAGACACATAGCTCAGCTCCTTTTAGGTCTCCGAGTTGTGTGTACTTGGCTACTTCCCTTACTTTGAAAATTTCAGTCTGAATTGTAGTTGAGCCTGTTTGTTGGGGTGTTTCTGGAGTCACTGAGGTGAGCGTGAGAGGCCTGGGGATGTGGTGTGCAGATCCATTGTGGTGCTGGTGGTACTTATGGGTGGATGCATGAAGTAGAAGGGTCATCTTGCTTCCCAGCTCAGTTCGCTTGCTGAGTTGGCACCTGGGAAAACCGTCTGCTAACGTGCAAACTGAATGCCTTTCGTAGGAAAGGAAAAGTTAATTCTGTACCTAAAAAGTGACAAAGCTCACAGTACCTGTTGGTGTTACAAAAAGGAAGCCTGGGCTAGATTAAATATTTCTGTGGGACCCTAAGCTTGTTTTTTTGCAGTAAGTGATATTGGAACTGGCTGGGATTCTCCATGCATGTGGTGACCATCGTAAGATCTGACAATTACGACTTGATGAATTCCCCTCTCTTCAGACATTGACAAATAATCCTGGCAAAATTTGCTACACTGGAAGTGATCCGTTTTAAAAAGGAACATCTATATGAGCTAGGGAGAAGTCATCTTTGCTTAAAAAGAGCAGCTCTGTTTTGGTAACATTGCTTATTATTTGAGTGTTGCGGTGTCTTAATCTGTAAGTCAATTAGAATCATAGTTCTATAGAAAGTAGCGTACGAAATGCACAGTGGAAACTGGTAACACCAATTTGAAAGTTGGTGTGAATTTCTTCTGTCTTTGTTTAATATACAGGGGGGAATTAGCAGTTGGTAAACTTTTTAAAGGGAAAAAAAACCAGAATCTGTATTGTCTTGGAACTTTATGCTGGGTTTTAAATTGTATCTTTAATGTACAACTGAGAAATGTGTGCTGCGAATGTGTGGGTTGATGTCAGAGGATTAGTCTTTGTGTGGCTCCTGGCACGCACGCAGAAGATTGCTGTGCTGCGGCAGACTCTGCACGTGGCATCAGCTCCCAGTCCTGTCTGTGTACTTCATAGACATTACTTCTAGCTGGGTCACTGCCACTAACACGAGCTGTGCTGCTTCAAACACCCAGGTTAAGCAGAGTTCGAGGTCTGATGTCGCGGAGTACTGTTCTTGTGCAGTCATACACTAAGAGAAATTATTGTCAGGGCAGTGACTCTTTCTCTGCCTCAGAAACTCCACTCCTTGATAGCGGGCTAGCAAAGCTTATGCTCTCTAGGATTTTCTTTTCTAGGTCTGCAGGTGAAAAGCGCTAAAGAAGTCATGTTGTTATGAAGTATGAACCTGTGGTGTTACCCTTTATTAGCAGGTGAAGCATCTTTGGGGAAATAAGGACAACCCCGTGAAGTTTTCATGCAAAGGAGAACTGGCTTCGTTGCTTGGAGGCCATCATATGATGAACTGATTGAAGTGTCTTTCTTGGAGGATCAGGCCTTGTACCACATGGCCGAGCCTCTGTTTTACCCAGAAAGGTTACAGTTCCTCGGTAAAAGATGCAACATAGCAAAAGCATATTGGTAGTCTAAATAAGAATTGTTGATGTATAAATAAAAGATGTAACACTGAAATACAGTGACATAATTTTCATCTGGTAGATGATGGTGAGCAGCTTGAGCTGTGGTGTCACAGAGCATGCAGATAATAAACACCCATCCAAATTGTTTTGTGTCTTGTAAAGAAGCTTGGAAAATACTCTTGTATTAAACCATGGGAAATTTCATTCAACCTTGTAAAAGCTTTTTAATAAATTCAGAGAAATAATTCTTCCTTGTGCAGCTGACTTTATTCTTAATCCTTAGAAGAAGACTTTCCTATGATAGGCCTCTTTGCCAGTAAGTACTTAATGGACAAGCTGGATGTGGTGTCCAGAAAATTCCTTCTTTATTTCTATGCAGCTGTGAAATAAAAGTCCTATTTCATCTCCTCTCTAAACTCAGCCTTCTAAAATGCGGAGCTTCTCCCTGACAGGTTAAGATGTTGATTTCATCTTATCTCCTAGGATGACCGCAGCTTTCCTGCGTAAAACGTAGCTTTGATAGGTGGGATGTTGGGTGTTTAAGTCATCTCGAGTCCCCGCTTGGCTTAGGCAGCAGTAAAGTGGAAAGTATTACCCAGTGGCATTGGTCTGCCAGCGTTATGCATTTTCAGTCAAGTTTGTGGAAGATGAGTGTTTATATTCTAGAATATTAAAGACACAGATTGCTTTGGAGGGAAAATGGAAAATTTATGCATGACATAGGCAAGAAGAAGAGCTTGAATTATGTTTTGTGTTAACTTCTCTTTGGGCAAAAATGTGCATTTGTTGATGGATTTTTAAACATGAAAAGTATGGATAAATAGACTTTGTTTCCTTTAGGAAAGGAGGAGACGTATTTGCTTAAGCAGGTATTTAGTGTAACATTCCTGTTAGAATCTTCATTGTTCTCTTATGTTTAGAAAAGTAGATTTTTTTCTGAAGTCTATATGTAAGTGCAACTTTCCAAGTTTTAATTTTGAAAAGTTAAGGAGCTATGATGCTGGGAGGTTGTATGTATTTTGTTTGTTTCATCTCTAATAGCTGAAACTCCCTTAAATGTCTGGTTACAAATGATAATCTAACATCTTTTGTTCTTAATCAGCTTTATATAGAAAACTGGAATAATCAGTCGCGTTTTCTTTTTGAGATTTGTTTCGCTGCAATTTAAAGTTACAAGTGTCAACCCTTACTTGGAGATGATAAACATTTAATTGATCCTTTTGCTTTCAGCATCCTTCCTGAGGAGAGGTGATGCGTCCTTGCAATGCTGATTTACATATTAATGCTGATTTACATATTAAGTGCCTGTCCTAATTATTCTTATAGCCACAATCTAAAGCATTAAATTAACCTTCATAAGTATAGTTTGGGGACCCTTCTGAAAGTATATCTGCTGTAATTAGGCTTCTGCGTGTTAACGAGCCAAGTGCAGCCTGACGTCGTCTTTTGCTGTGGTTTTTGTTTAACAGGCGGTGGAGATCAGCAGTGCGGCCGCCGAGTACAACATGATAAAGCGGCTGTTTCATCAGACCATGCAAAGCTACAGTGTCATTAAGATACGGAGGATTCAGAATCCATCCCTCTGGAAGGTGTTTCAGTGGTCAGTATTTGTTTCCTCGTCCTTCTGGGGAGGGAGTCTCTGAGAGCTGGTGTCCCCTGTCGGCTTCCGAGGAAAGGAAGGACGTTGCCAGCTGTCCGTTACCGTGACTGGTTTTGCTGCCTTAGGAGCAGGTTCAGGAGTGAAATGAAGCATCGAAGGCCGTGCTCCCAGGGGGACGGTGCCTTTGCATGGCTCCTTGGTGCATGGGGGGGAGGGGTACGGACAGAAAGGCATGGCTGACGCAAAACTGGGATGAGGATACCCCCAGTGATGTGGGACAGGGTGTTGTCTCCGGGACTGACCAGTAGCTGCCTGCCGCACATGCGTGTGGTCGGTTACAAATGTTTAGCCATTAGAGCGTATGAAATACTTGCTAAAAAAGAAGTGGGCGAGGGTAAAGCGTGTTTGGGTCTTTTTTTTTTTTTCCAGTCAGTTTAAGGCTTTCTCAGGCATTTGAGTACCTTTTGCTGAATGAAGTCAGCGTTCACTGGGAAAGAATCCTGGTGCTTAACTGAGTGCCGGAGCTCCTCTCTGGTTTCCAGCGTCTGCAGCAGGACACTGAACTCCAGGGACTGAAGGCCAAGCTAGACGCCAGAGGAGCTGAGCTGGTGCTAGTGGCAATGAACGACCGTGTTCGAGTTAATTTGACTAAGCTGCTGCGTACAACAGTTGTCTAGTGTAAAACAAAAGCACAGATCCTTCGTAGAAGTATTCAAGGACTGTATGGAATGGTAGTGGAGAAGAAAAATACTGCTCAGATAAGTACTTTCACCTGCAAACTGACTGAACCTGGGAAGTTATCAGCCTAATAATTTCAAAAAGCCTTTTCATCTAGAAAAACTTCAGATACTTCAAAATGCATAATAGTGCGTATTTTTTATCCTCCTCCAGTGAGATAATGGAGCTCACCAGGCAGACTTTAGCATTGCCAAGTTCTCAGTGAACAAATTTCAGTCCGTTGCTCTCTAACTTTTCCTTTACGCAGTTTGCAAATGGGAAGGACTCTCCCTTCTCCCTGGCTCTGTTTCCTTTGTCGCTGATCGCTTCCTGAAGAATATTGCTGTCTTGGCCGCTTCAACAGGTTCTGAAAACCTGTGGGGTGCCTGGATACCGTGGAATAGTAACGGGAGGTACTAGCTGAGCCTTCTGTCTGATTCCTCTTTTGATACTGGTCGTGGCTCGGTCTGACTCGGGCCTAAGTCCATAAGGTCTTCAGGGGTGACAGAAGGTGCTGTCTTTCCTTCTGGCTCTGCTCAGCTGCTCTGGTTGCGCCGAGGGGCAGGAGCTCAGGGTGTGTGGAGCCTCAGTTCGCTGGGGGAATGAAGAACACGCTGCCTCTAGCTCTTACCCACCGCTGGAGCACGGAGGCTCGCAGCTGGTGCACCCTCCGCTCCGCAGAGAGCTTGGGGTGGGAAGGGACGTTAAAGCAGAACTGGTAGGGACCCTGCAGAGGAGCAAGAGGTTGGTACAGTGGGGACTGTAATAGTGTCAATGCTTACTTCAATTCATCGGAAAGCCAGAATTATCTAGAATTGCTGGGCAGTGGTATCAGTATATTGCTCACCTTGTAATTGTTCATCATACGGCGAGTCCGTCTCATCTTCCAAGCGAGGAGAGGAGAAAGCAGACTGGAAATCTCATCCAGCTGATATTTACATGTACATCACATACTTTTTGTCTTTTTTTTTTTTTTTAAAAAAAGTCCCTTTTCTTCCACGGCTCACGCTCTCCTCCTGTGCCTCTTTTTGTTAGGCAAAAGGATCAGATGAAAAGGGAAAATGGAGGTAAAGAAGTAACTGAAAAGCTCCTGTTCCACGGAACCAAGATCTCCTCCATGGAAACCATCTGCCTTCACAACTTTGACTGGAGAATTTGTGGAAGCAATGGAACTAACTACGGAAAGGGTACGTGGGAAGCGACTCTGTGTTAGACATCTGCTTAGATTCCCCTGATACTAGAGCAATCAAAGTTTTGAAGTCTTTAACTACAGAGGGAGAAAAAAAGTGGTAGGAATTGGTATTATGATCTTCCTTCCCTCTGCAGAGGACAAGGATTTGCTTCGAGCGGGGTCTTTTCACAAGGTGTTAAGAGAATTAATGTCGGGATTAGAAAAAGCCTCTGTTGCTGTAGGTGGGATCTTCTGAAGGCTCCAGGTTATAATTTGAAGTTGCCAGAGAAATAGCCACTAGTCTTCATGGCAAGGAGCAAGAAGGGTGTGCATGCCCTCAGTATGATTGTGGAAGGTCCTCATGCTTTCTTATCCATCCTTCTGATCATAACACACATATCTGTAGTGTTTTGATATGTTTCGGTTTTTCAAAAATTATTCCTAAAATAGCAAATTCTGAATGGGAATTCTGTAGTGAAATCCTTTCTCTTGTAAAAACTTCTATGGCATTATGTAAAGTGAGTAAGAGGAGACATGAAAGTTGGGTCAAACACCTAAAACACAAGGGCTTGCTCAGTGTTGGCTGTCATGGAGCTCTGAGCACCCTGGGCTGGTGGAAGGCGTCCCTGCTGATGGCAGGGGGGTTGGAACCAGATGATCTTCAAGGTCCCTTCCAACCCAAGCCATTCTGTGTTTCTGTGATTTTATGTTCCTTATAACCGTGGTTTTTATCACTTTCTAGGAAGTTACTTTGCTAGAGATGCTTCCTATTCCCACGCATACTGTGAGCCTGCGGTGAAAACAAACATGATGTTCGTGGCTCGTGTGTTGGTTGGAGATTACGTTAAAGGCAATGCAGCCTACGTTCGCCCCCCGATAAAGTCTGCTGACGGGCTTCGGTTTTATGACAGCTGTGTGGACAATGAGTTCAATCCCGCCATTTTTGTTGTCTTTGAAAAATATCAGATTTACCCAGAGTATATAATAGACTATAAGGAGGAACAAAAACATTGTATTTTATCTTAATCGGAGCTGTTTCTAGCACTCTTTTGGTGCATTGCAGGTGTTCTCATACTTGGTGACTTCTTTCTTTCTAATACAAACCCTTGGAATGTTAATCCAAAGAATTTCTGTATTGAGGAGGGCTGGCAAAGCAGATACTACATTTGTTGAGAGTAATTGTCTTGTCTTCTCCTATTCCTCTCTTAAATGAAGCATAGTCATTTGGAGAACTATAGCAGAAAAATCAGAATCGTGGGATGGGAAGTTAAATGTTACGACTTCCGTGGGCAAATAATTGCCCATGCATTTTCTTAGAAGTAGAGAGAATTTCTTTCTGCAAACAGTTAATTTAAGAGGCAAATTAACAGTACCGTAGTTTTTAAGCAAAGTCTCACATTTATAGTAGTCAAAGATTCTTTTCAGTGGGCAGGACGGCTGTTCTTGATCCTCTTTTCTATCACAGTTCTAAACAAGTCAGTGTATGTAAGAATGATTTGCCTTAGTTTTCAAAGTGCTGCTTGTTAGTGCTGATACTAGTTTCAAGTTTAAAATGGTGAAACCAACAAACAACAAGCTTATTTTAAATCCGTGTCGTAAGTTCTCAAGTGGAGAAGTTTCATCTGTGTGATGGCAGCTACTGTTTGGATCAGAAAATTGTTGATCAGATTCTTTTTGCAGATCTGCAGTAACTTGCTCTGTGTTCTGTAATAAAAATAGAGCTCAGCTGAAACGATGAAACTCACAACCTGTGAATAAGCAGGTACTAAAATTCGGTGGTTTGGCTGCAACTAATGGCCGTAAGTATAGAAAGGCTGTGTCACAACGAGCCAGGCTTGCAAGTGAACATGGCCACGTATTTTCTCAACGTGAACATTTGCTTAACAAATGCTGTAGAACAGGAGAGACATCTTAAGAAGCATTGATATCTTCTGTGCTGTTTGTATACGTTAATTTTCCTTTTTCCAGAAATATGACGTGACTGGAAGAGAGCAGTTACGTTCTCTTGAGGCCAGTGGTAGGACTGCTGTCCTAAGACACTTCGTATACGCGTTTTGTTGCCTACATCACGTTGGGCAACTTGCTGAGAACTCGCTGACCAGTGCAGTTCCTCTTCGGGTTTTGAGGTCGATGTGGCCGATCCTGGATACGGCTTCCCTGGGTCGGTCTCTTTGTCAGTGCTGTCCAACCCTGCTAAGGGTGCTTAAGCCCTTTTTTGTTACGTTACATGCTTTTTATTGTCCCAGAAAGAAAACACAGAAACTCTCTGAGAGTTTCTACTGAATTTTAATATGGGGTTTGTAAGTTAATCGAACTGAAGAGCCCCTGTACAAAGATGTCCTCTTCAGGCGGTCTAGCTGTTAAGAGGGAAACGCTGGCTGAAGCCAGAGGAGCCGTGATGTTTGCTGTCAGATAAGCTTTACAGTAACACGGATGGCCTCCCAGTTACTTGCATCTTCAACACAAATCTGTCGACCACATGTACTACTCAAAGATTGCAAGTTACCAAGAGGACGGGGAAATTTATACAACTAGGAAATGTTACTAAAACGATTGTAATTATGTCTTTTAGTGAATATAATGATGTCTTTAGAATTAAATGAAAACATGCATCAGTAATGCCTTCAAAGGGGAAGATTTTACCACTTTAAGATCTGATGCTTTTGTTTGCCTATAGAGTTCCTGAATCTTTGAGTTCTGCCAAATTTGCAAATAAAATGTGTTTTCACTCACTTTTTGCTTACTAGCGTGCAGTTTGTATGTAAATTTGCGGCACAACTAAATAGACGTAGTGAACTCACCACTTAATACTTGTGCTCAGCGTCTCCCCTTCTTCTGTGTTTCTGACCTGGGGAACTGCACAGATGTAGTTTTGCATTTTAGTGTGGATGTTTAGCTAAGTACAAAGGATGGAATCCAGTCTGATTCGTGGAGAATAATTCTGTAAATGAACTCCCTAACTGACATACCATCAAGTGCTGCGGTAGTTTGGTTGGATTTCATGTAATTAAACATCTGCTCTGAGCAGTTGTTAAAGTCCTAAAACAAGGGGAAAGAACAAGGTGAAGTAGTAGCAGAACTACTGGTTGTAATATGTAGAAGTAGTCAGGTACTGACTTATTCTAAGGATGTACTTTTTTGGAATATCCAGATGAGTAACTTCTAAAGAATCTGACCTCAGCACTGTAGTGCTGCACTTCCCCCTGCCCCCGTAAGCTACACGATAGGCAAGGATGTGGGGACTGCCAGTGAGACACTGACAACGCCAGTCCAAAACACAGAATCTAGAGGAAGGACAAGGGAAGAAACGGGAACTCCGGTGCTGTGCTTCACGCCGTCAAAACTGTGCTGCCAGAGGGCTGGCAGGAGGTGCTGCTGGGTGGGGAGCAACCCTTGGGTGTGCGGGATGTCAGTGGGGAAGGAGGGAGGGAGGGACGAAGGAAGGGAAAGGGAAGGAAGGGAGGAAGGGAAAGGGAGGGAAGGAAGGAAGACAGGCACTTCAGCCTGGGGAACTGAGCTGAAGAGGGAGGAAAGCTGGAAAAAACATACTCTGAATGCAAGAGGATGGAACGTAAAGTAAAAATGGTTCTCCCACGTAGTGGCACCTCAGCTTCTTCTGCGCTTGCCGCAGGCTGAGGGTAATCTTTTGCCCTCTGAGCTTGGGAAAAGGCACCATGTGTGCGAGAAGAGGAAGCAGGTCTTGTGTGGCAGCTGCGTAGCCACTGGGCTGAATTCTGGTTCCAGTTGTTGCTATAACAAGCCAGCTTTGAGGTAAAACCAACTCCAAGTGTGTTTTCATGATAGCCAGTGGAATTTTGGGAGCAATTTTTTTTTTTTCCCATTCCTCCTGACTCTGAGCAGAAACCCTACCTGCTTTTCTCTGGCAATCCTAGCACTGCCTATTGAGACTGCCGCTTGTGGGCCGCGTTTTTGTCCGAAAGAGCCTATGTGTGACAGTAGCACTTGGATTTGTCACTGCTGATGCTCCTCTTAGATTTCTGGATTGGCTAAAAGCAGGTTATTGGCTGCCCTGCTGTACCTGCCTTATTCACAAGCCTTATATTGTAATCTGATGAATGGCTTTCAGGGAATTCATCTGGTGCAGAGCAAGCTTGTTCAGAAAAGGCTGAAAATGCATTTGCTAAGGGCACGTTCTGTGTTTAATCCACTAACTGCACCTTCTTTTAGGCACGGCATTAGAGGGGGTATTTGTGAGCACAGACACCACTGCTCTTGACTTCTCAATGCCTTTGTTTTGTTCCTGTCCTTAAACTGATGCAGGAACGACTTCTCACATTCCAAGACACAGAAGGAGTTTAGAGAACACCATCACAGAATGTGTTATGAGCAGCGCTGCTGCAAATTATATTAAAAAAAAAAAAATTCTTAGCAAGCTTGTTGCATTTTACCTCTGAATACCATTTTTTTCCAGTCCACCCCTGTGAGCTGGGGTGCCAAGCAGCTCACTTGCCCACGGTGAAGCGCAGGCCAGATGCAGTCCCAGCAGCTGGGTTAGCTGTCTCCCCTCCCTCCACCCCGCCCAGACCCCTGCAGGTATTAAAGGGGGAGTCAATGGGAAGGGCAGGAGCACAGCTTCCCAGCCCCCACAAGGCTCTGGGGCTTCGGTTTGCTTCCCGGCACGTTCACACCTCTGCGAAGAAAGATGCCATGCTGGCGACAGCTCTGAAGAAGTGAGTAAGCTCTGGCACGGCAGCTCTCTGGGGTCTGACGTCGCCAAGGCAGCTGTGAGCGGGAGCCTGCACAGAAATGCAACGCCGTTTTTCAGGAAGGCGACGCGAGGCCTCGGAATAAGCTCGCTCACCGATGCCAAGTGTTGGCATGGCCTGAAAACTGCCCGGTGGCTGCGTACAGGTAGGCACAACATCCTCTCCGCAGGGCTTGGTCAGCAGCTGTGCATGCAGAGAAGTTAAAGAAGCTATCGCTTGCAGAGGTTCCCGAGGCCTTTATTTTGTATTTGAAAAGATCTATAGGTATGCCTCTATCAGGAAAACACGGATTGAAAACTCTTTCCAAAAAACATGCTTTGCCCTGGGTTAATAAATCTGGTCTTGATTTGGAAACAAAAACCAAAAAGGACTCAAAACCAATGTGCCTGCTACGATAGCTGGTCACGATACCGCCGATGCTGTGCTACGCTTTCCTCACCGCTGAAACCAGGCAGCTGCAGGACTGGAGGGCTTCGGGGCTGCGTGGCAGGAGCCCAGGCCAGGCCGCAGCAGATGGGTGACAGCCGTGCTCTCATCAACAGCCTCACCCAGGTGGGGCTTAAACAATTCTTTTAGAGGGTCCTAAGCGCCCGACCCACTGCAGCAAAGACTTTCTAAAGAACCTTTTGATTCAGCTTGCTTGACGTTAACAGAATTCTTACAACTGCTGCAGTACCAGGCCTGACAGCAGCGAAGTCCAGCAGCACATCCCCAGCTCCCCGTTTCACAGCACGGAGCTACGGCAAACCGCCAGCACCGCAGAAGCTGGAGCAGGAACGGAGCTGGCGGCGCGCAGGGGCTCAGCACAGATGACTAGGCACGCAGGTCGGAAAAGGCTGGTAAAGTTGGGGGTAGTGCCCTGGCAGCCTCTCTGGGGACGATGAAAAATACCATCAAAGTTAAAAGTAGATGTTTCCTGATGTAATGCTGGCAGGGGAGTCACAGCCCAGGCTCAAACTCTGACGCGCAGCAGGAAGGACCATCACCTCTGCCCCTCTTAGTCCAGAAAAAGAAGTGCCACGGAGGCTGGGAGGAACGGCCTGCGAGCTGTAACGGGCACGGCAAAGACAGAGCACAAGCATCCAGGCACGTGTGTGTGTGTTTGCACACCCTCTGCCAATCCAGTGCCTCCTTTGTGAGCAGCACACGTTTATATAAAGTTTGTAGCAACTGTTCTTCAGCTGCTCTGCTTGGGTACAAAAAGGAGAGCTTCCAGCAGTCAGCATCATCCTTGGTCAAGTTCTTCCTCTGCTTGTTCTTCCTCACCTATTGTTCTTCCCACTGAGCTACCTGCTTGATAATTATTTTCCATAATGGTAATTGAAAACAATTCAGCATAGCATGGTGAAGCAAGACACAACGGTTTGAGTGTGTTAGATAAAAAAAAGGGGAAGATACGGCAGAAAATCAGGAGCTCTCATATATGGGCAAAATAAAATACGTAGGAGTTGAATGCAAAACCTTCTACTCACATTCACGGAAGCAAAGACAACGTGTACTGTTACAGGTTTATTAAATTAAGCTGAATCACCCATTTAAAAGCTTGATCCACACATGCAAATAAGTCATACACTTTCTTTGAATGTATTGATGCAAAGCAGACAAAATTCTCAATTATATTATAATCAATTTATATCATCACATATTATATATCAATTTATATAATCACATTATATCAAAAGTACTAGAAATGTCGTTCTTAACTCTGTGTAGCAATGGATCACATAAACTACACGCTTCATAAACAGCCAGCAGATTTCTCAGGTTTTTGTTCCCCAGTAAGACTTGTTATATTCCTCTTTGAGTAAAAACTTATCTGGCTGAAGTCATTGCTTGAAATGCACTGATTAAAATAGTAAAAATCTAGTATAATTTTAGCACAGAGTGAGCCAATCAGCCACAGATAAAGCAGTGATGCAGCTGAAGAACAGGGAACTGGGACTGCCCACAGGACTCAAAAGGCTGCAGGCAAGGATGCAACATCCTTCTCTGGTTTCCCAAATTATCACTGATTTTAAAATAAACTATTTTTTCCTCGAGTGAGGGCTGGGGGAGGAAGGGTGGCAGCAAGGCACTTCCATGGCAGATGTGATGCCAAAGCCAGGGCTTGGGCAGTTGAAGAGTACAGGAAGAGGAGGCATCAGTTCGGTTTTGGTTTGAAATACCCTCTTTTCCTTCGTTAGGGATTTTCTGTACTGTTCTGCAAGATAACCTGTTAGCTCTGCTATGCTGCAGGAACCCAGAGGCACCATCACGCCTATTCTGCAGCACCACAGCTCGTCACATCACTTGTGACTTTCTGTCAGTTCCCCTCAGTGCTCTTTCTAGGGCAGAAGCTCCCTCCCCATCTTCACCTGATCTTGAGGCACCTCTGTCCAGTGCATGCTTTAACGCTGGTGTTAAATTCTATTTTGCTAACATGTAGGACTTGTGCTATTGCGGTGGTAGCAAGGCCCAACTTTCCCAGAACTCAGGTCAGCACAAAGATGCCAGGCCAAGCGACCACTCCGAGACTGCACTGTTTCAGCTGAAATCCAGCCTTTTTCCTTTTTTTTTCCTGAGAGATTTAAAAGTGCCAAGGGAGTACCCGTGTTAGAATAGCTGCAGTCAGCTATTATCCCTCTTGTCTGGTTTCATTCACACAGTAATTTCGGAAAGCTCTGAGGTGCTATATTGAAAGGAAAAAGTTGAACATTTTACAAGAGGGAGTTTAAAAATATGCACCTGGAAAGATTCTGGACGCAGACAGATCCATAATGCCCGAGCCTGTGACTCACGCCTCAATGGACTGGAAGCTTGATATGGAATTCAGTTTATGCCTGTATTGGCTCTAGCCCCATACTTTCCTATTAGCTACATTTAAAGGGTCCATTTGAATTACCTGTGCATTTTACTGATTCTTTAACATATTAACAAAGAAATTTGGCTGCTGAATGACTGAAATCTAGGCTCTGTTACTGTACTGTACACAATCAGAGTCAGAGAGAACTTTCAGGAATATATACCAGGAAAGCAGTGCTGGGGATGCTTCAGAAAACTGTGCGTTATCAGGAGGTGATCGTCTTTCCTGTGGAATCACCTAAGATACAACCTCCTGAAACACAATAACTGTGTACATATATATATATATATATATTTTTTTAAGGAAATCATTGTTGGATCCCTGACTTAGAGAGTACTTTTAGGTACCACGAATCTCTAGTGCGGTTTACAGCATAGCACCCCTCCACCCAGACTATGATTGGTGAGCTTACTGCATTTCTGCTGAAGCACAGAGCAAAGACTTATGCCACAGAATGAACGGCTGCTGCCTTCCTAATGAGCCGCTCCGTCATTGGTGAATTTGGTCTCATCTCATCACGTTCTCTCAGGAGGCACCTGGGAAAGGAGAAGTAGGAGAGAAACGGGAAGATCATGAGTGCAACATCAGCTTTCCTGGAAGGTCACCAGCAGCAGAGAAAACAGGACATAAAGACCTGCTCTGAGGTGCAGATTTCCCTTACTGGAAACATTCGGACTTGGCCGTAAGTTTAGGCAGAACAGCGTTGTTTTCAGCACTGACAGAGACCAAAAACGAGCACCCAGAGATCACAGTGCACAGAAAAATAATTCTGATGTTGTATCTAACTTTCATGTTTCAAAGAGACCTCAGGAGGGGAACAGGCAAGGCTTCCTACTGTCCCGAGGATCCATTCCTCAAAGCGCACAGGCAGACCCAGCCAAGACATTTCCACAGAACTCGACACGAGTGACTAAGCAACATCCACGATTTCTACCAAACAAGGCTCTTGTGATTTGTAGTAAGGCTCACGCACCAGACTCTGCAAACCTTATTTCCCAATAAAGCAGACGTCATCATTAGGACAGACCTGATTTTCAGCGGTTGACAGAAGTTTTGCAGTCCGTTAAGTAGATGGATCAACAGGCAGGAGGCCACATTTTAAGACAGAACCGTTTGAAAACCAACTCCCCTTGAAAAAAATACAGATCACTCACCCAGTCCACAAGAGTGTACTTTCGGAACTGGAAGCTAGTGTACTTCTCAGTGAAGTGTTGCTACTTTTAACACAAATGCTTGCATTTAATTTTAGCCTTAACTTCTCGACTCGAGCGTACTCGATGCTTCTTACTTTTAGTAACAGTACTATTTCCACAAACATTTATCAGGAAAAATACTCACCTGGCAAGGTTTTGTTTGGCTTGTGATTTA
Organism: Opisthocomus hoazin; assembly: GCF_030867145.1. Lineage (NCBI taxonomy): Eukaryota > Metazoa > Chordata > Aves > Opisthocomiformes > Opisthocomidae > Opisthocomus > Opisthocomus hoazin. The sequence continues at coordinate 154,174,380 of NC_134414.1, forward strand.
GAATTTAAAGCAGCATGAATCAATAACTGGCTGAAAACATCTCTCTGAAAAAAGAAGTCATCAAAAATACAAAGTAGTAAGTAACTTACAAAATACTGCTGGTTACAATGTCTTGTTTCCCAAATTATTAAAACCACTGAGGAAGGAAACAGCAGCGAGAGAAAACCGAATAGCTAACACTGCTAATAAGTGTTTGCCAACAGGATTCAGTCACAAGCACAGTTTAGCTTTTCACTTTCTGCGAAGAAAGTGTGGTTAATAATGTAAGTGCCTACATGGAGGCTACTGAAAGAGGATTAAGTTGCATCAAAAAGTCTTTTATTGATCTCCTTTACCTGAGCATTACTGCCTCCTATTTCGATTAGTTGATAACGGATTGGGTACAGCAGGTCTACAGCTTTATCACAATTTCCATTTTCAAACTCCACAAAAGCCTGGCAGAGTGGCAACCCCAGCCTAGGAGCCAAGGAAAGCTCATGGTCTTCACCAGGTGCTCTGCAGGACAAGAAAGTGGTCAGCTCCCATAAGTCAAGTTATAAATATGCATATTTCAGTGCCAGTCTGTCCCTGCCTGCAGAGAGAGTATTTTTTGTGCTGTACAAAGCCTGATGTTTCCAGTACATTATTTAGATGATATCTTTTGGTGTGGTTACGTGACTTTCACCTTTTTGTTACTGGTCAATCAATCAGTTTTCATTCTTCTGAATACAGCCACAAAAGGCACGAGCCCAACCCTTCCTGCCTTTGTGATAAACAGTTTTAGTGAGAAAAGCGATAAAACTGCAGTTTCTCTTCTGATGCTGTCACCAGAACATCCTACTGCTAGTTCTCTGACTGTCCTATCTCTGCCCCAAGCGGCAATCCGTCCCTTGCAATAATCACCTTGCAGAACAGCTTGCCACAGAGCGCAGCGCCTCACCGTCTGTCATCTGACCTGCGTTCCCAGCGACAGCTCTCAAAGTCTGCTCTTTCACCCTGACCGTGCCAGGGTGCTTTCAGGCCCACAAAGAGCAACGGATTTTAGCGAGCTCGTAAGGTTTGGGGTTTTCTTCTGTTCTTTTTTAGTGCTTGCATCCTAACCCGTCCAAGGGTGGAAGAGGCATATAGCATGACAACGTGCCTGCAGAAGAACATACACATTCTAGCAGGCTTCCTCGACAATATTAAAAAAAAAAAAAAAGTAAAAATACAAATAACCAAACTGTAGCTCTTTGGTCCACAGGCAGTAACTGCACGGGACAATGTGGAACTGTGTTTTTCCACTGCTACAGAAGCAGCTGACAGTGATCAGGCCTTGGAGGTAGCAACATTTCAGCGCCAAAAGGCTGGCTGGCCATGCGAGGAGAGGAGGGCTTCCCATCCCAAGCAATACAAATTATTCCTGAGAATACAGTACACAATTCAATGCTATCAATTCCATCCATTGTTTACAACAGATTTTTCTGTAAATTTTCCAATTACATCTCTAACACTGAGGAACCTTAGTCACTGGCTTCTGTTTAGATGCTTGCAATGACAGCTGAGAGTCACACTCCTGCACTAGTACTTTAAATTTACCAAACACAGAGCACACTGTGCTCTCCTTCTTGAGTCAGTATTACAAATTTCCCATTTCTCGCACCAGGTCAATGTTGATTTTTCAGTATGCAGTGTTGCCCTATGTGTTTTTCGTCCCTTAAGCAAAACATGCCACCCTGGAAAGCTAGAAGTGCACAACAAATGTGCATTTTAAGTAAGCAGTTTGAGATAGTTAATGACAAAAATGATGAAATCTTCATTTAAACATTTGCTCCAGCTCTCTGAGAAAATGCACAGATATGGAAGACTGATTTTTCTTTTTTTCCCTTTCTCTTGCAACTGATCTGAAGTATTGATTCATGAAGAACAATATACCTGCTGCATTAACTAACATTTCCACCCACGGAAGTAAGTGTGGGATACCAACCACCAGAGCGCACCATGGAATACCGTACAAAAAAAAATTATTGTCAACTTTAAATTGCAAAGGCTTGGGAAAAATATTAATGAAACGCCAAGAATGACTGTTGTTCGTGCCAACGTTTTATGACTCCTTTTGTAACACATACAAAATGCATCTTAGGTATCATTTAGCTATTACATTCTTGTGATACACAAATTAATCCATTAATCCCATCAGTAATATAATCCCTTCATCTCACAGTCTGTTTTCTCAGATAATAAAATTAAGCTTTATAATACCTCAAACTACAACTAAAAATGTGCAGCTGTATTACTACAAAAGGCTGAACACACAGGCAAAAGGAAGCACTGGATGAAAGGATAAGTGGTGGGCGTGTGCAGTTTTACGTACTTTATCTACACTTACATATATTTATACCATTACGCAAAAGATATTCGCCATTTCCTACTTCAGTCAAATCAGACATGGTTAGGCTTGATTTGACAATTATTTGTTTTCATAAGCATTCTTAAAAAATACATTTTTATTATTTTTGATTGATGGGTATTATAGGCAGGAAGAAAAAGTGACAATGTCAGGTTCTCCTTCCTTCTTTTTTAAGTCAAGGGAAGCAATAGATGGTGAAACAGAGGAAAAACAGGGGAGGAGGAAGAAACTGCATTTAAAGCATCTACATACAACCCCTTCAAAAATCAAGGCAATTTACAGTTGTTTAATACATAAGAGAACATGAAAAAAGATTGTTTAGATTAAATACTTACATATTAAAATAATTTAATTTGAAATTAAAATATTCTCTATTATTACTTTACCAGTACTTGAAATTCAATTTCCTGCAAAGGTACTTCACAACACATCAAACTGTAGCTAGTAGAATATCACTACCAACTCATGCTCTATTATTAAAGAACTTTTTAAACCAGAGCAAATAAGAAGCACCACTGATAGCTGACATATATTGTAGAATGCCCTTACTAACATACAGGTGAAATATTTTTATTCATTGCATGTAACATAGCTTAGTGTGAACCCATTGCAAGGAAATAGACAGCATCTGTTTAGCTCATGTCTATGACCTCAAAATTAAGTGATTTCTCCTTAACAAGATTAGAAAACCCTCTAAACATTAACTCCAAAGATAAATAATTAGAGGGATCTCCTAACTGGAGATTGGCCTGCTTAAACCAGACATGCCCCAGTGACATGCTAAAGTAGAGAAGAGCGTGTTGCAGTGCTTCAGCAAGCCAGGGACATTATCACGCTGAAGCTGAGAGGACAAAACTTTTATTGACTACAATACTTGAATTCACTTGCTTACTTGGCAAGTTCCTGAAGAGTTGATAAAAGCTCGTCAGTAGTTTTGTGGTCTTTGGCTCCAAGTGAGGACATCAGGATGTGTACGTCATTGAACAGAAGGATGTGATCTTTGGTGTGCTTCTTTGCAAGCTCGAGAACATTGTTCCACCTGTCTCCAAGCTTTACACCTGAGAGTAAAAAATATTTTTCTCAATACAAATACCACACGCTAAAGCACGACTTTGCAATATACTTTCAGTCACCCAGCATAAACTGCATTCCTGCTCAATGCACGAAAACATTCCCTGATGTGGCAAAATGTATACAGCAACGCTCAGCTGCAGCCTGCTGTATTTGGGCAAAGAGTCTATTGACTGTCAGTAATTTATCACCAATATTCTAGATTGCATTATGAGAGGTTCTGGCTTTATTATGAGATTGCTCACGTCTTTTTGGAGTTGATGCTCACAATGAACCATCTGTAGCAATCAAAAAACGGAGTGACAAGATGGATTTCATAAACAAACCCAATGCATCACTAGTGTTTTAGCAGAACACTATGAAAATAATGTCTGTCTGTCTGTCACCGTTCCCCCTTCATGGACCCTAGTGTATAAATTAGCTTAAAAAAGTTAAGGAGAAATGCCACTGAGTTAGGGGAGTACACAAAAGCCAGAGGCTAATACACACGTACTAGCTATTTCAATCATATCAAAACAGAAAGTTCAGTGTCTAACATGAAATTTACTTCAAGGAAGCTCTACAGCTTTTTAAAGGCTTATGTACTTGATTATTCAGCCTCAAATCTCCAGGGACAACAGAAGTGAATTTATCAGAAAATAAATGTGTGACCTATGCTAGCTTATGCTGAATGAAATACCATACTGGCATGGAAAAAACCCAAAGCTCTTGGGAAGAATAAAGGTTATGGACATTACGAATTTCACATTGAGACGTTTCTCAAGAGCGGAATTTTCTTCTGTAACAGAAGATTTCTTCTGTAACAAGTGACCATGCTTGCTCTGTAAGTATATTTAAACACTTCTCCAACACACAAGGCAGGGGAGGGGGGGAGGCAAAAAGAAAACTGTTCCCCTTACAGAGTTGCAGGTGGATATCCTACCTTCCAGATGAAGCCTGTACAACATTGAACAGTTATCTACTACATCCAGCATGTTTCCGCTTGACAGACACCGGGGAGCAATCTGTAATCACAGGTATTCATGAGCTGCCCAACCGCTGTGCTAGTGGGAACTTATTCAGATAATCAAACTTATTGTCACAGTACAGAATTAATTTTCTCTTTTTATTCATTCAAAAACACCTGTTTTGCACTAGCACTAATCGCATCTTTCCTGAATACAGCAATTCGCAATAACAAACACTTAAATTGCTTCATTTGTGTTGTTTTTCCTGTTATGAAGTTAAACTCAGTAAGGATGGAGAGTCACCAAGGTATTTTATTTTTTCCAAAATAGTGCCATAAATATTACCTCACTTTGCCAAGGTTAGTAGAGAGGAGTCTGCCCAGCAGCTTTCTTCATGCTTGCATTATTTTTATAACCCTTACAAAGATCTGCTATCCTATCTAATTTGGTATTGCTTATTTGCCAAGATTGTTTTGAAATCCAGACAGTAAAGAACTATAATTGGATAGGAATGAAAAGACCTGCTTCTGTTGACTTAGTATCTGACATGCAAAATCAGTTCTTTGTAAAGGTAACTTGACTTTATAGGAAAACTATTACAAAAAGTTTTTAAAAGTATGTATAATAAACATGGACAGAATGGAAAACAGTCGCAACGGTACCATTGTAGCTCTTTCAAGCACAAGTGTAGGAAACGCTTGAACAATGTAACACACAAGCCTTTTGGGCATTGTACCCAAAATTGTTGAAAAACAGTTTCCCTAAAGAACTGTAACAACAGATGTAAATTATCTACATACATATATGGCACACTGTGATACGTTTCAATCTCATACAGAAGGAAAAAAGCATTTATCACCGTCTTAAGCACATTCTCAGTAAAGAAAAAAGGTCCCTACTCACATGATTGTCATAAATTGTCAAAGCAGCCTCATATTCACCCTGTAAAAGCAAACAAGGACTGCATGATTAACATTCAGATACAACACCCACAAGTGACTGGTAGTAACCAAAGACATACACACAATTAATAGGTGTCATAATATTACCTCACAACTGCCTCATGACTTGATCAAAACAAACTGAGTGACAGAAACATCGAGGTATCAAAAGAAAGAATGGAGTCCAAGACGTACCAGGATTTATTGGGCAAAATAATCAGTACATTTAGGTTTTGTTTAATAATAGGTACCAATACTGGTATAAATTTCACATGAAGGAGAAAGACAAGGTATTACCTCTCATTATAATGTTCCCTTCAGGGATTTTTGCAAAAAATTAGCGCATCCCACAATGCATGCAAAGAGGTAGGAAGAAAAATAATTAAACAGGCGACAAAAACGTTGTATAGATAGAAGGTGGCAAAATAAACCAGCTGTTAGACTACTGCCAAGAATTGTGCTCATTCTATGTTAATAATACCAAACGCAAGCAAGTTACTCTGTTTTCTGACCAAAGTATACCACCTTCATAATGTCGTATTTGTATTTGTATTGAACTGAACCCCACAAGTGCTAAGCGTTGTTAAATCCAAGGAAATTTATCATTGCAACCTGACAGGTTGGGTAAAATTGCAGCCACTTTTAAAGGTTGTCAATAATATGATTCATAACATTAATAATTAGTAAGACTGGTGACCAAATTTAGAGCTTACTACCTCTTTCTTATAGTCAGGAATTCTTGGCCCAGCAAATTAGTATTGAATTTGAAGAGAATTTTGTCTAATTTTTGTCTGAAAATTAGAGATCAAAGTTAATATTTCTCTCAAATAACTGTGCCAGGTGTAATTAGTGAGACTACTTTAACTTGCAATAATCTCACAGCAATTTTTCAAAATTCTAACAAAGATCCTGGAACTCTGACCAATGTAATTAAAACTTCTCAAAATAATTGCAATAAAGGACTAGTTTGTAAAAATGGGATTGTGCTATTTTATAAAAAACATCCCTTTAAATAGCTGGAAAAAACCCTATAAATGTTAGGACTGCCTTTTAAATAGCATTAGATGAATGACCTATCTGGACTATAAAACATCTACATAAAAATACCTCATACCTTTTCAATGAAGTATAAAGCCCAGTGCCAGTAATTATGGCAAGCAAGCATATCACTGTTCTGGAAAAAAAAAAGAAGAGAAAATATTATTTACAAAATAACTTTCCATTTAAACGTATCTAGTCAGATTTCTGATTCCTTCTTCAGCAAAACTGAGTATTTCATGAGACAGAAGAGGCGAGAACTTTAAATCGGCTGCCCAAGTCACCTTCTCATTTGATAGATTTGTCCTTGCAGCTATTCAGGGAGATACCTCAAAAATGACGTTTCCCCCACGTCATTTTCCAGAGAAAAATTTCACTTGGATGTCTCAGAATTCCTTCTTTTCCAGTACTTTTTTTTTTTTTCCTTGGGAAAAAACCCACATCTATAAGAAGAGTAAAATTTGTCACATCTAAAATGTAGGCGCCTTGTCTAAAGCAACCTGAATAGGTAGAGGAGATACCCACCTTAGGAGAGCCATTCATCCCACCCATCCAGACACCTATCTCGGGCAGAGAGGAATCGCTTCTTAAACCTATGTGTTACTAGGGACTAGAGGAGCTGCACTAGACACCAAACACACTGGCAGCTCATCGGATGAGACGAGTATTTGCGGGACTGTACCAACTTTGCGCTGTCCTTTTCAGCTGGCACCTGGCACCACAACTTCAAATGCTCTTCCCTACTCTGCACTTCAAGACGTCGTCATTGCAGTTCATTTCCGTGAGTGCACTGAGAACAGGCAAACAGGAATATGATTCCATAATCCTTTGGGGAAAATTAAAATACCAGAAAGGTTTGTCCCTCTCCTCCCGTTTTCTCCCAATGCTGTAGTTTAACTTCATGTTCACACAAGTGGAAAAAGCATCTTCATTTTCATGGTGACAACTGCTAACACCTACTTTCAGGAAGCACAAAGGTTCCCAGCGAATGCCAGAGCTTTATGGTGCCAAGATAAACATTCTGATAATCTTTACTTGTTTAATATTAAATCACAAACCAAACCTGAGCGACTGAAGTAGTTAAGTGCTTGGCATAAACTTGATAATGTCAAGTTTAATATCATACTACCGTTTGAAATGCCATACAAAAAAGAACATGGGATTACCTCACTAAATAAAACAAAACCTTTTTACTGCTGCTGATTCTGAGTTCTGAATGAGATTAAATTGCTGAAGGAGAAGGGTGTTTGTAGGTAACTAAAATATAAATAAAAGTAGTCTATGGAAACTCACCACAGCAACTCAGGAGAAAAAGCATTGCCACTTAATAATAAACAGCACTGGCAGAGAGGTGCCCTCTGGTAAGATAATTATCCCCTTTTGATTTTGTGATGAAATATACGTTTAACAAAAAAAAAAGGAATCTGTTTTTTTCTGGGGGGTGGAGGAACAAATAAAACTAAATACTCTGTAAAGAAAACCTGTGCAAAATCTTTGCTCCTCTTATTGGAAAGGAGGAAAATAAATTAAAAGCAACAGGAGCCCGATTACCGTGGCAGTACAGACAGATGATCTTGGTCATTAAAAGAAAATAAATAAAAATTTCAAATCACCAGGCCAAATACAAGCAACTTTAATAAAGCCCTAGGAGAGACCGGTTTTTTTCATACGCTTACAGTTTAGCGCTTTGTGTTTATGATATTTAAGATGAAAAACATTGCACAAAAGAAGTGATTATATACATTATCATTATGACAACGCCAGCTGTTACGAACCTTAACTATACCGGGTCAGTCATGAAGGTACATTAAGACACTACTACTCACTGATCTTGCGCTTTATTTTATTTGGACAAAGAGTATAGATCACAGAGGCATGCAACTATTTTAATAGTTCAAAAATCGATCCAAAAGTCACTGACTGGGGTTTTTTAAAGCATCACCCTAACTGGCAGTCCCCTGCATCACTGTTTCATTAAAACTAATATATTAAAGGACAAAATACTTGCTGGCAAAGGAGATATGAACCTCAAACAAGGGTTTTTTTGCCTGCACTTTCAAGCTCAGCATCCAAATGCTTCATTTAAAAAAGAAACAAGTGCAAAATAAACAGTCCTCCTAGTCTCATCATCCAGCCCTGCTCTTTGGGTGAGGTGAAACGGTCAGCTCGGATGACTCTAAAACAGACTCTTGCAGGTTCTAACAAATTCAAAAGTCACAGCCTTCTGCTCTGAATAGAACATACTTCATCACTGGGAAACCACATGCTGTCCACCCCAAATAAAAATCAAGCTTCACTGAGAGCAAAGGACCACATGACAGACTAATTAACCTGTTCAATACTCTCAGAGATACTTCAATATGTTGGATATATAAAGTAACTTCAGTGCACTAGAGAAGAGAAAAAAAGCATAATTTTCTTTTCTTTACAGTTGACCTTTAAAAATCCCTCCCCATCCAGAAGCAAACAAATATTCTACGAGTCACAACATTTGATTTGACTGTGTCATTTTGCACTTCATCTTAGGTTCCCATGAAGAAATTTAGCCAGGTTCCTCAACTGACTCTCAGCGCTCACCTCTGTCTAAGCAAAAAGTTTGTGAAAATACCAGTGGTCACTTTAATTTTACAACCACACAATAAAACACATACATATAAATCCCATACCAACAAATCACAATTTTCACATCTGATGTTTCACCTGTCTGCTACGGCCATGTCTTTATGAGATGCAAAATGCCTAATCAGTTCCACCAGGAAAAAGAAACTACACGTGCACAAACGCCACCCTTGTTGAAAAGCAGTGTTTATTACAATCCTCCTAGCTAAAGTAAGGCAGTGTAAGAGGACAGACTTTGTGTGAATCCTGGCCTACTGATATGTTTGCCATTTTTGTAATCTCAGCGGTTGTAGTACGACAGTATGCATCCCCCATAATATGCTGGGTTTTCCTGCCTCTTGCTTCAAAAGTAGCCTGTAATGGTACCTCAGGTGATCGTTTCTTCTAACATGTAAACTTTGCACTGCTTGTAACATGTCTGTGGATAGGAAGGAATGGCATGCAGAGGAATCAGGAGAGGAGATAAAGACCTAGAAGGAGCTTTTACAGAGATGCTACAAGAATGTTTACCTTCCAGTTGGTTTCCGTTTCCTTCATAAATTCTAACCCTTTCTTCACCTCTGCCTTCATTTCATTTACATGAGCTATAGTATGAACAGACCATGCATCTGTCCGATTTATAGCCAAAGCCTATGAATGAAAAAATGGAAAATGTGATGAAGCTTACAGACTTGCAAATAACAATATTTATCACTGGTGATACAGAAACAAAAGACTACTTTTTACTTGCTGCATGTTAAGTACATCCCTGTACCATTCCAACGAACCACAGCCAGGAAGTTTCATTTGGACAGAAAAGATAAAAAATGTCTACTGGCTGACTTTACTTCTCAGCTTCTACTGCATAGAGATGCACACCTGCAAAACACTAAAATGCAGGTTTTGATGAAGATTATCAAATGACATTTTATTTCAGACACAAATCAATATCAGCCATGAAAGAACTGCATGCACAGGCACAATATATTCCATCACATAGTGCCTTGCACGCAATCAACTCTTCAAGAACATGCCCAGCTCCGATTATTCAGCAAATTCTTCTTTCTTGCTCCAACAATTCCCACTAGGTTTTAGGCATTTTGTGAGGTTAGTCATTAACTTAGTAAATGTTAAAGGTTAACTTTTAGTCTTTGTTGTCACTTTCAGCAATTTGATGTAACAGAAGTTTGGCAAAAACACCCAATAGAGATCAACTGTATCTGACTCCTGGAGGACAGAGATAATCCTGCAGACTGGAGAAAGTCAAGTATAATTACTACCTTCATAAAAAGAAAAGAGGCCAGCTAATATTGATCCCCAGGAACATTGTACAGTTAATTGTTCAATAACCCAGGAACAAGCATCTGGGAAAAAAAGGAGGAGGAACCCAAAACAGGATGGATTGTCAAAAGCAGATTACAGCAAACCAATCCCACATTCTTTAATAGGAGTAAGCAGCCAATCATACATGGGGGAAACAGCAGATGGGATGATATGTGGATTTCACAGGATTGTTCAGACATCATCTGACAAGGCGTGCTCATAAGCAAGTGAAAAAAACACAGTCAGCATGAAACTGCCGTGGTATGGTATGGCACAGATGTGGGAATCTTTCTAAGGAATAGTTATCAATAGTCCCTTATGAAACTCCATGAGCGTTTCCATGTTGAGCTTTATCTCTTTTGCTGCACCTACTAACAGCTGGGATGATGGAGAAAGCCAGTTCATGGCATTCACGCCAACCACCACCCAGAGACTGGGACCACGTTTAAGAAGTGTAAAACCTTTCAGCACCAATAGCAGGCAGTTTACCTCACGGGCAAGCTCCTCAGCACGATCAAAAAAGTTTGTTTCCATGAGTCCGAAAGAGTAGAAGCCCTTCACGTAGCTAAGCAAAAGGGGAAAAACAGTGTCATCCATTTAGAACTAGATTTAATCTAGAACTGAAAAACAGATTAGAAACAGCGCTTAACTCAAAATAGTCCTTATAATGCAAGTCACAATGAGGGTTCAAGCTTGCAGCATACAGAACAACCAGCTAGTTCTCAGAGGAAATGAGAGGCCCAGAGACGCCAGCATGGGAAACAGTAACAAGATGCACATCACCAGTGCTTTGAGAACTGACATTTACATCTTTGGATAAGCTGGAATTAAGAGCTGCACAGAACAATTTGCTGATCTCCATAACAGCTGCAAGATGCAGAATTAAAAGGCTGGAAGCAAGACAGTGCTCTCACCAAAGTTATCTCAGCATCTCCAAGGCAACACGAGGGTAGCCTTTTGCACTTTTTCCAGTGCCCACAAACTTGTAGCACAGTTCTTCTGTGTGAAGTGGCCCTTTAAAACTGGTTGTAAAGCATCCCCATTAAGCCATAAAGGCCCAATGTAAAGGAAAATTAGGGATGTTACGTGCTCTTACACACATACCTGATGCAGTCATTTTAAGAAATATTTAACTGCTATTATATTTGCAGATTCATAGATTGCAAAATACCACAGGATATGTTTCTGCTTCTCAAAACACCTGCTGGGGTTTTGGTTTTAAACTATGAAGGCAAAGGAACTACTAAAACGTGTGGGATATGTTGCAACTGATTTATTTAATGGATCGAGATGAATAAAACTTTGTGGGTTCTTTTGCCAGCATACCAATTCACATGTAACTCTACATGCCTGTAAGTCTGAGGACATGGGGTACTTGTCAGGTTTTTATACCTCAAGAAATGCTTGGCATATAGGTGTTTCCTGTTGCTGTACAATTAGGTGGACAACAACCTGCACTTTTGTAGCATTGTGTCTAGAGAAGTTTATAAAAATACCATCAAAACTGCTAAGTTGTCTTACTTGCTCAACAAATGAAACCAGCGTATTGGAGTTAAAAAGAACTAAGGGTCTTAGATTATTCTGAGCTGAGGTAACACAGCTGGAAAATGAGGCTCCTGACAGTACCCTCTGTGCCGTGAGATTGCGGGGTACCTCAGTTAGCTTCACTGTTATGTTAGCATTCAGTCTACGTTCTCTGCAGTGTTTGTGGAAGGAGACAAGATTGTTCTGGATATGGAGGTACAGTGCATTGGTATATGGCAACATTCAAAAAATATTCAGAAAGTTATGGTTGCCTGTGGATCATCTATTCATCTGTCTCCACACATTAAATGTATGTCTTGACCTATAACCTAATATTGATTTTTACATACAGTTAAAAGCTTTCAAATAATTTAACAGATCTTAAAAATAATTTTTGAAATTATCCCAAGTTAGTTTTTATTAGCTTTTCACTTGTTAATAGATTCAGATTATCCTGAACTAACTTTGGGAAACTGAAACTTTCAGGACTGAACTAAAGACATTTTTTAAAATTCTGCCTTACTGTCAGTCTTTGCTACACCAGCTGTTATGGTATATCCCAAAGTTGTATTTCAGATCTACACTTTGGTATTCCAAGTTACAACTCCTTTCTTCCTTCCATTGATGTGCTCCATCGCCCACAATGTGAGCCTCAAGTAAAAATCCGGACCCATAAAAGCCCGAAGGAGTTTTGCCACTGCCCTCAGTAAGGACATGATTTTGTCCTGTGTGTTACATGCCATGGGCTATATCTGGCAGCAAAATTTACTAATTGAGCCACAGCTCACTTAAAAAAAAGAACAGCTCACCAACAGGGATACAGGAGAGGTGTTGCAGCTGTGGTCAGGTTTCATTCACTTCTAAGCCTTTGATTTTGTCTACATGTCTGTTTCCAACAGATCCTGTTATTTAGATGTGTCTGAACTTAAAACCCACAAACCACGTGCACACCAGATAAAGAGCAATTTTCAAAATTAAGTATGACCCACCTGCTTAAAGGAATATCAGGTGTCCAGAAAGGATAAACGCGGGCAACAGAATCTCGCATCTGCATGTGGTATCCCAGGTAGAAATAAGTGTCATGGGAAAATTTGAGGGCTAGCAGGTCAGTTGGGTGGCTCTGCAGAATCTGCTCCCATAGATCACAAGCTTTTGGAAGCTGGCTAGAAATAAAAAATTATTTTGACTGCTGAGACAAGGCACACATACCTGCCTCTACTGGTAGTTCTAAACTCATGCATCAAATTACTGTTTGGTTTTTTTTTTCCCTCAAAGGAATTTCTTAAGTCTTTTTTAAAGTAATAATGGCATTATGTTCACTGAGCTGAGCACCTTCTGGGAAATCTGCTGCAAGAAATGTCCTTGGGTTAAAACAAGTCACTGTAACACACAAGGAAAATGAAACAAGCTTAAACCATAAGTCTAAAGATCTTCCTACCGGGTTGAACAGTTTTTACGGAGACTATCATAACCAACCTAACTTCACATGCACACAGACACCTTCCCTCTCCTCTAGTGGGAATCAAACCTATAGTAACTGGGCTTGAGTAGCTTCCACCTTTGCTAAGAAGTAGGTGAGGTAAATCCATGCTCACCTCTTTGTGTGACAAATAAACAATGAAAGTGAATCACTAGCTCATACTTGCTGCAGTGCACATAAATTCATCATATTGAATGAAACAGCGAGCCTCTACAGCACTTCTGACACTCTGCTATCTCCCTGTTTTACAGAAGAAATAGTTTTTGACACAGGGAGACAACAGAGAGAAGAAAAGTCTGTTTGTAACTCTTCTTCTGTGGGTCCAAGTCTGTGTCATATTATATTGGACCTGACTGTAGTTAAATACTTTGTTTCCTAGTTCTAAACCATATATTCCACTGATGGATCTATGACAGGTTTAAAATACGGAGTGCTTAATGACACAAAGTGGTGGCAATACAACACTTCCCCTGCTACGGTGCTGCTCACTAACTAGTCATAGCGCTTACAGTCTGGAGAGAGAAATTCAAGAACAACCACAGATATCTCACCCTGATCCTTTGCTAGATGTCAGCTGATGCCAGGCAACACTACTCCCAACTCCCTCTTCCACCTGTGGTGGCTAAAACTCTTCACAGTCCTTCGAATGGGACGACAGTGGGCTTACCCCCTGGCAAACATGTGCAGCGCTGATACGTGAAGCTTCTCCCGCTCAGTCAGTGGCTGTGATTCTGAAAGCGTCATCATCGTTCGCATCGCACTGTCCAGCTCTTTGTTGAGCCGCACTGAACTCCCCGTGCCAATCAGCTCCAAACCATTGGCAATGACATGTCCCATTGCTACGAAAAACAGCACACGACAGCTTGAGCTGTACAGCATTGTTGGTAATTCATCTCTACACAAACACGAGGGGGGGTTCTTTCTTTGTTTGAAACAAGACTTGAACTCACAGGGGTCCAGGAAGTCTTGTAAGCCTTAAGTTCTTACAGGCTTTTCATAATAGCCGTTTAAAAATTCTTGAAATGAAAAGAAAAAAACCCACACACAACCATCCCAGCATGCTCTGGACTCTGAAGAAGTTTTATGGACTTGTGTAACCCAAGACTTCCCACTTGTCTAAACTCATCTACAGTAAGTTAAACACCAAGACACAAGGAATTATCCAGAACTTTCCATGCTAAGAATTAAAGGTTATACTTACTAAAATTTGGATCTGCTGCTTTTAGCTTCGAGAGACACCCCTCAATACCTCCAAGGTTCTCATTATTGGTCCAGGTTGCGTACTGTAAGAGACACAGAGAGAGGGTCAAGGAATCCCTGAAATTATTTGGCTTCCTTTCGTTCTCCCACACATGTAAAATCCAAAAGTAAGCAAGACAAATGAGTAAAAGACAAACTTTGGATTCAGATAGGATTAGCATAGCAGGAAACCAGAGAAACTGTTTTCTTTAAGGTAGTTTGGCCACCAGCAGAACTAATAACCGTGGACTTGTATGTGGTTTATGTCGACTGGTTGATTCTTCCACGTCACGCAGGATGAGCACGCTGACTGAAGTCTTCCCCACAGCTGCAGCATCCGGCAGAGCCCTCTGCTTCAAGGGTTTTGTGCTGCCTGCCAAGGACTGAACTCCTGCAGCAGCCTGATTGTGAGGCTCTCCCAGCTGCTAAGAAATTTAAACACCAACTACGGCAAAGACTGTTTCATGCACAAGTCCCTTCAAATCACATTTTCTTACGCTTTTTGGTCATACCTGGGTCAGCGCAGCATCAAATAGTTTACAGGCTTCATTGCTGGTAGTGGACAGGACAAGTCCAGCATCCTGCCAGGCCTGCACAACAAACAAATACAAACCCACTCATTTTACACACTCATTTTCCAGACTAAGCCAACAGATTTTCAAATTGATGGTGTTCTGATATCTCCATCAATTATGCTTTTTTTGGAAAAAAAAAGAAAAAAGAAAAAAGCAACAAATTATAAAGTGTAACAGAAAAGCTTGATGGGTTATGCGCCTCATAACAAGAGACCCATTCTTAATTCATTACAACTCAACTTTTGGCTAGTCCCTCTGCTGCAGACACACCTCATGTGAAGCAGAGACACGATAAAACAAAACCCAGGGTTTTTCATAACTGAAATCAATACCTTAAGTAACCTCTAGGCCAAACAGCCTGACAGATCAAACCCACCAAGTCACTGGAGTTCAGCCAAGAAAGAATTTGGACCACAGACTTGTACACGAGCGTTACAAAAAGGAAGAACATAGGCATCTGATAAAAGTAAAACACAAAACAGAATCAGGCTGCCATAGTTTCTTAACAAGCTATGTAACACTGACTGAGGTGCTACACCTCCTGGCTAGCTGCTGGAGAACAAAATGAGTTTATTAGGCAGATGTGCAGTTTACTCAATGGTGGAATTAAGCTGCAGCAGCCACAGCACCCTGGTTCGTGGTTATCTCCATGACTGCTCTCTTAAGTAACTTGGGCAACAAAACGAAAAATCCAATGCCTATTTCTAAACACCCAACTTATTCCTGTGGGTGCCTGCAGCAAACGGGCATGTAATCTCTAGTTGCTTGCAGGTCTTTTCCCTCCTCACAGGATGGCCACAAAACCACAAAGCCTGTCATCTCATAACCTGAGGTGCTTCCCTTGCCAACATATTCATATATTTTTAATAACACTTGAGTTTATTTCTACTCATCACTCTCCACTCAGCATTCCTGTACTGCACTCATCACTGCCTCTAAGACTATAGACTTCTCAAGCACGGGCTTACATTCAGCACATCATGTATGTTCTTGCTCAAGAATACAGGCATTTGAGGAGCTGCCCCAATCACTTCAGCACCACTTTTATTCCAGCACACAGACATAAAAAAAGACCTGAGGCAAGCCAATTCAGACCACTTCTAATGGGAGATTAGTCCTTGTGGATGCTGCAAGAAGTCAGTTTGTCTCATTTTACACTTTCGGGTACTTCCTGGTTCTAATGACACAACTGTCAAAAATTTTAAGTAACCAGGCAAAGACATTTTTGCTAATAGTATCCTAAAGCTTTGCCACTGTGATTGGATTAAAGGCTCACATTCCAGCAGCTCAAGCACTTGCATGTTCAATTACAAGCCTGAAAGACTAGACCAGAACGTAAAATAACAGGCTTTCTTTACAGTCCATGCTATATCCAGAAACAGTGTAAAGAGAAGGGTCAAGAGGGCAGCAAAGCTAGGCCTGCTACTTACAGGCTACTACTCAAGGTGCCCTGCAAAATAGGCCACAAACCACTTCCACCATTAGCTGTCAAAAACAAGTTCTGTCTGAAGCAGCTCTCTATGCCCCTGCCTGTTTCGCACAACAGCTCAAGGTACTTGCCAGGTAGAAAGTGTCACCCCATTTTGAGGAGATTTGGTAATACTAAGATTCATTGGAATGAAAACATCTGTGCAAAAGCACCAGAAAAAACAGAACTGGGGTTAGTAAAAAAAAGTCCTGCATCCGTCACTACGAACACTGCTGATCTAGTTGAGGTACATGCTGTTTCCATCCACTCTAGAAAGCCTCTGCTCTGCAAAGGCTACAGCCCAGGTAACTCACACCTCGCTGGAAGACTCCCACTCTGGCAACAGGAAGATAGCAGCAAGGCTGCATCACATCACGTATGCCACTACGCCTCCTGTTAGCGCACCGGGACAAGAGAACCACCCCGTAACAGCTGCTGACTCCTAACAGACATAAAAGATCTGCCCTAAAGCTTATCTGTCGTTGCCAGCCAAGAGCCAAAGAACTACAGGGAGCACAGAGGAGCCAGTACCCCTTGTCCTCTGGGTTGTACACAAATGGTCCTGCCCAGACTTGGAACACTCCTGTCTTGGGGCTTGTCTGTGCTCAGGTATCTGACTACGACTTTAGAAATCCACAAGAGAGAGAGTGCAAGTAGGTAAAAATCAGCCTGGAGTTTGTAAAACCACCACCACCTCCCATTTCCACAGAAGCTACCTCTGAGTTCTGTCACACTGATTTCCTACAACCTTCCTCTCCAACTCCAAAGCAGACTCTTGTCTGCAGTGCTCCTTGGAGGAGAGCACCGTGGCTTTGGCTCTTCTTACTGCTTCTTGGCGAGACCAAAGCCTTGCCCTTTCTCCTGCTTTAGGATCAGAGTCCAGTCACGGGATCTGGTGACTTTATCTGTGTTTTTGTTTCTGCCAGAACCCCAGCTGGCTCTGAAGAATCTCCGCGCTTTGTGGGTTGCTGTTGCAAAATCCTCTGCAACTCAAGCGCCAGCCCTCCAGACCTCCGGCGCTCATGAGCCTACGGCACCCTTGCAAGATCTTGAAGACTTTTTTTACGTCCCCCTGCCTAATCAACCAAAAACCATGCGGAGTGACAAAAAGAATTAACTTTATCGAGAAGAAAGCAAGCAAATGACTCATCAATAACCAGCTCCTGCAGACAGGTTTTGAACCCTTGGACTCGAAGCTGGTGTAGAGTTAAAAGCAGGCCTGTCCCGCTTCCCAGTCCCACAGCGGAGTGCCCGTGGCACCAGGCTGCAATGCGAGCAAGACCCAGACGTGCTCAGACCCGAGCCTGCTCCCTCCGTGGGAGTGAAGGGCGCAGCGACTCGTTCCCTTCAGACCCCACCAGCAGCCCCAGCCCACTGAAACCCACCCCGAGTGCCAGGTTACCGGGGGGGTTAAGGGAGAAGAGCTCCGACAGAGGCCTCACCGCACCGGGGCTGGCTCTCCGCACCCGCCCCCCGTCAGCCCCGGCCAGGTCGGCTCGCCTCGGCTCAGCTCCGCTCCCCCCGCCAGCCCGGCCCGGCCGAGCTCGGGGCCTCCCCAAGGCCTACACGCCCCTTCCCGCCCGCCCGGAGCAGGAGTGGGGCCGGAGCAGAGCGCTCCTCTCCGCCTCAGTCCTGCCCTCACCTTGCAGTCCCGCAGCGCCACCATCACCCCCCGCGTTCCTGCCGTCCGGCTACTTCCGCGCCTCCCGCCCCCGTAGGACGAGGGGGCGGGGCCAATGGCGGCGGGGGCGGGGCCAACGTCGGCGGGGCGGGGCCACCGGCGCCGCTCGAGCCGGCGGCGGCGTTTCGCTCCCGACCCCAGGTGCCGCCGGGACGCGCCATGGTGCTGCCGCCCGGTGCCCGTCGCGTCGGTCAGCGGCCGTGAGACGCTGGTTCCCAGCGGCACCGGGTGTGCCCGCACCCGAGCTGCCGCCGCTGACGCCAGGCGTGTCTTTCTGACCGGCTGCGTGGAGGAGGAGGGTGCGGGGTTGGACCAGCTGACCCGCTGAGGTCCCCTCCGAACCCGAACATTCCGTGATCGAAGTTCCGTGATTGTGAGCAGGCGCCGGTCTCCTTGACGACCTCCTGCGGCACCAACTGCCCAACCGCCGGCCGCCACTCCAGGGGCTGCATCCTGAGCCCTCCGCTCCTTCCCCTCGCCCCGCGATGGCCGCGCTCCTTCTTCACCTCCTCCTCCTCCTCCAGCTGCTCGGCTCCTGCCCCCGAGGCTCGGGGGCCCCCGCTGCCCGCCTCCAGCCGCCGCCGCTGCGGGTCACCTGCCGGGACCCCGAGGCACGGGTCTCCCAACGGTGGGACAGCAAGCGCCGGGTTTCGTGCCTGTGGAGCGGCACCGTGATGCTGCGCTACCGGCCCACACCGGGAGCCCGAGCAGAGGCGGGGAGGGAAGCGGGGCCGCTGTCCCCACCGCGCTGCTCCTGGTACTTCGGCTCGTCCTGGGTGACCGACACGTCGCGCTGGTCGGGCCAAGTCGCGGTACCGACGGGCCTCCCCCCCTCGCCCGCGGCCTCCGTCCTCCTCACGGTGCGGTGCTCCTCCACCTCCTGCCCCGCGCCCGGCTGCTCCCACCGCAACGCGACCGTCGAGGTATCGGCGCAGGACGCCCGGCTCTTCGTGCTCTGGCCTCAGGCGCAGCCACTCCGGGCCAGGCAGCCGGTAGAGCTGGGTTGGTGCTCCCGGCTGAGGAGCGAAGGTTGGCAGTACCGCTTCAGCAGCCCGGGGGGCAGCCCCGCAGCCCTCCGCCTGCCCAGCAGCCAGCACCGAGCCCCGCCGCCGCCCGCCGCCTACCCAACGGCCGAGCTGCGACGGACCTGCGCCGCCTACCACAGCTACCGCCTGACCGTCCGCTACGGCCACCACGGGCTCCACGTCGCCTCGGTCAGCGTCGAGCAGGTGCCTCAGCTGAACCTCAACCTCTCTCTCCAGGTGCAGCCCGGCCCGCTGCGGCTCCTCAGCGTCCGCTCCAGGCTCCTCAGCGTCGCTCGGCAGCCCCTCAGCCTCTCCTGGAGGCTTCAGCCCCTCACGCCGAGGACGCTGGCCTACAGGCTGGTGGACACGCAGGCCGTAGGAGGTTGGCTCCGCTCCTACGGTTCCTTTACTCTGCAGAGCAACTTCTGTGCCGTTCCCGTAACTCAGAGCCCAGGTGAGGTGGCGGTAGCCAGCATGTATTTCCACGTTGACGGAGAGAGGTTCGAGGAACTGACGGGAGATCTGCATCTACGCAACGGTACCCTGAGCCTAACCGCAGGCCGAGAAGCTCCCACCCGTGTCAACCTTCCGCTGGGGAAGACCACCTTGAGCACTCACATTGTCAGGTACCACCACGGAACATTTTACGCAACCAGAGAAAACAACAGCCCTCTTTCCGCGGACGGCCCTAACACGCACACTGTGTTCTACCAACACAAGGAGCTCTCCTACTTACTCTCCATAGAGCTGGTGGCCTTCCAGTGGTACAAGTTCAACATGCACCTTTATACGAACCAGAAGAGGGCTTTGTTTAGGCCCCTGTCAGAAAGAGACCTTGAAGTCCACGTTTTCAGCAGCGGCCGTCCTTCTTTGCCACAGAGCTTTACTTATTTAGTGTGGTTTATCCCTGCACAACACCCGATGCTACAGTGCGAGTGGACCTTCCACCTGCAGCTTTTTGGAGCGCGCAGAGACCACCTTCTCCAGAACAGCACGTACACATACAACGATCACGTCAGAAACGCCACACGTTTGGTCCGTCGCTCCGCTTTACCCTTTGATCCGGACAAATACACGGGGTTTGCGGCAAAAGTGGACTGTACCACAAGTGCACATACTCCGGCTCTTTTGGGAGTCAGAGTCAACAACTACGCTGCCAAAACCGTGGAAGCGCCGGTGGCTTGCCACCAACAAGCCTGCCACATACAAACCGTGCAGATTCAGAAACCCGTTCTCCACGCCTCTGTCCTGCGCCAGAAGAGGGCGACATCTTTTTACCTCTTTGTCAGACTGGTAGTAGACTGCAAAGTCGGTATATCCATCAAGCCGTTGTGGCGAATCTATTCCGTTCCGGACACGACCACGGTTCCCAACTGGACACAACCGATAAACTCTTCTGCGATGTACGGCGTCGATATGATCCACCTAACTGTTCCCAGTTTTACTCTAGATTACGGGCTGTACCTGTTTTATTTCACTGTCGAGGTAACCCCGATTCGGACCACAACAGTGCTCAGGGGCTCAGATCATGTTTATATTCAGATCGAGAGAAGCGATCTCAAGGCAGACATTGCAGGAGGCACGTTCCGCACAGTGGGTTTTTCTGATAACTGGACTCTGGATGGCTCTGCATCCAATGATCCCGATTCACAGGAAGGACTGAAGGGAATCACATTCACTTGGTACTGCACTAAAGAGGTGTCAGACTATAAGAACATGAAACTCAGTCCAGGGAACAGGTGCCATCCAGCCCAGCGGGATTTGAAATGGTTAACATCCTCGGGTCCAGTTCAAGCAGTGCCACCAGAATCCCTCCCAGGAAACACCGTATACTACTTCCGTCTCGTGATTCAAAAGGACACCAGGAGGAGTTACGCCGACCAAACTGTAGAGGTGCAGCCCGGCTCCCCACTCATTCTGGACGTGATGTGCCTTGAAAACTGTGGTAGCACTCTAATTCCAACGGAGAGATTTGCCTTGTCTGGAAAATGCCTAAACTGCAGAACAACCAGCCAGCCAGCCTACTACTGGACCCTTCTTTCACAAAACTCTACAGAAATTAGCTTTGACTGGTCTGCCAGAACGTCAACGGGCAGGTCTGGGGCTTACCTGTCTATACATGCTCTGACTTTCACAAAGACTGCACATCGATCCTACGTACTTCTGTTGAAAGTAACGACCTGGGATGGTAGGTCCTCAATCTACAGACACGCGTTTCAGGTCAATTCTCCTCCGACGGCTGGCGAATGTACCATCAGCCCACGCTGGGGTACAGCCTTTCTGACGAAATTTGTTGTTCAGTGCAGTGGATTTTCTGACAGCAATTCACCTCTGACATACAAAGTGATAGTAGCTTCCAATGTACCCAAAACCACCAAAGTAACTTCCGTCGAGGAAAATACATTTGGCACAATCCTGTACTTTGGTTATCGGCCTAAAACTCCTCCCTCTTTTCTCCCAGTTGGAGTGCCCTCTCAGAAGTACGCCCTGACACTTTACGTTCAAGTCCACAATTCCCTTGGGGCGTTTACCCAAGTGACTTTACAGGCCCACGTACAGAACCCACTTAACAGTCGACGGCTAGCTGTTGTGTTTCATGAACTGGTGGCCTCCGTGAACGGTTTAAGCGCACCGATGACATCTTATCTCCAGACTGGAGATTATCTTAGCGCGGGCTATTTGGCTTACCTGGCAGCCTCGGTCTTAAACTACATCAAAGGCCCACCAACTCTCCAGCTCCCTAAGGCTCAGTTTCGGGAAAGCCTGATTAGAACAGCCCTGAATATTTCAGTTGAGAGCATGATGGAAATCAACCAAGTAGTTGCTTCTCTTTCTCAAGTCACAGAGGAAGCTGACGAAGTGAACGTTACATCACAAGACCTTGCCATTGAGAAGCTGACAGAAGTAACGGGAGTGCTGAAGGTCCAGAGGAATGAGAGCCATTGGTCTGAGCAGGCAGAAATTCAGACCAGT
This sequence comes from Opisthocomus hoazin, assembly GCF_030867145.1. Taxonomy (NCBI): domain Eukaryota; kingdom Metazoa; phylum Chordata; class Aves; order Opisthocomiformes; family Opisthocomidae; genus Opisthocomus; species Opisthocomus hoazin. The sequence continues at coordinate 154,196,631 of NC_134414.1, forward strand.
GGAATACTAAGATGCTTGTCCAACATCCTGAGAGCCGCTCTTCTGCATCGCAGGAACATCAATGTAAGCGGAGTTAAACAAGTCTTCTCCATCATGGAAAATTTAACGGAGATAGTTTTCCAGGGCAAAGTCCCTGGAGAAACAGAAACTCTACTGGAAACAAAACACTGGAATATCACTCTGAAGAAAGACGAAACCTGGAACCTTACAAATTCTTTCTCTACCAGAAACGCCTGCAGGAATTGCTTTTATCCATCACTGAAAAAGGGAGATTATTCAGGATCACCCGATGATGCTGTGATTTCCACTGCCCTTTATGAGTTTGATGAGAACCCCTTCCCCTGGTTAGGTTACACATCAGAAATTGCAACAATGATCTTGGGGTTCAAAATGTCAGAGACAAAGGCTAATGGCGATCTCCTAGGGATCGCGCCTGAAGGAGTAGAAATTACTATTGCTAGGAAAGACAAGGAGCCTTCAACTTTTCAGTTGGCAATGGGACCCGATAAAACACAAGCTTACACAACTGGAGGATTTAGTTTTGAAGTCAACAGAAATACCAAGAGCATATACATCCAGATCCTGACGAAATTAAAAGTTGCTTTCGAGGTGCTAGTATTTACAGGTGCCAACGTCACTCGTGCTCATCCCATAGCCTCGTTTGCTGCTTTTCACAACATGCCAACAGTTGCAAGCAAAAACACGACAGCTAGCGCTGACTGTAACATTAAGGCTCCCTATATCATCTGCCTCCCAGAGTCACTGCTGACAGCCACAGCTCAAGGAAGCGATACAGACACACATAACATCTCCATCGTCTTGCTGGCACCCTATGTCGTAAGGTATCAAACGCAGAGACTGGTGACGATACACATTTTTAGTGATCAGTGCTTATTTCTGGATGGCGTTCAAAGCCTGTGGAGAGAAGACACCTGCAGGCTTGGCTCCCTGACCGACTGGCAGAGGGTACACTGTGTCTGCAATATGAAGCGGAGTCGCAGAAGTCTGTCAGTCCACACTGGGTCAAATGCATCCTCATTCAGCATCAGGTTCCTGGCAGCCAAGGTAATAGTTACCCCCAACACAGTAGATCTAGGAAAAACCCTGATAGCAGACGTATCTAAAAACCCAGTCACCCTCTTAGCAGTCATCTTTATTTTTGCCGTCTACTTTCTTTTGGCCCTCTGGGTCATGAGAAAAGACAGGGCTGACAGGGAAAGACAAGACAAGATTATAGTTCTGGCAGACAACGACCCCTTTGATAAAGTGAGCTTTTTGGTCACTTTATACACAGGCAGTCGCTGGGGAGCTGGAACCAAAGCAGATGTCTTTCTTCAGCTCATTGGCCAGAACGGCACAAGTGATGTCCATTGTTTACGGGACCCACATTTTCTGTCTTTCCAACGAGGAAGCACTGATTGCTTTCTGTTAACTGCTAAAAAAGACTTGGGAGACATTTGCTCCTTCAGGGTCTGGCACAACAACAGGGGCCCATCTCCAAGCTGGTACTTAAGCAGAGCCAAAGTTGAGAATATGTCCACCGGGAAGACCTGGTTCTTTATATGCAGGAAATGGCTTTCTCTTGACAAGGGCGATCACTTACTAGAAAGGACATTTTCTGTCACAAACCCCAAGACACCTCTGCCCAAAACTGACTATTTTTTGATTAATTTTGCCAACAGCCTGATACAGGGCCATCTGTGGCTCTCGATTTTTGCTCATGGTCTCATGGGCACTTTCAGCAGGCTCCAAAGGTTGTCTTCTTGTTTAGCAATACTGTTATTAAACTTGCTAGTTAACATTATGTTCTTTAATGCTGACAAGAGTGAAGAAGCTCCAATACACTTGAGGTATCTGAGATCAATAACAGTAGGAATTGAATGTGCTTTGCTTACCCAACCTGTGGAAATGATGATAATTGCCTTATTTAAGTATTCCTCGAAGAGACCTTCTCCTCGTGGTGTGGCTCAGACAGACCCAAAGGCAAATTCACCCCTCCTGTCTGGGTATCTTAAAAACTGGAAGGAACGTTTGCAAAAATTGTACCTTTCAGAAACTTCACCACAATCGAGAAATATTAGTCCCTCGGGGAATCTTCCTGGCGCCAGCAGCCACTCACAGAGCCCACCACATTCCAGAAAGATGGGAAGCAAGGGAGGAGCTCCCCAAACCTGGAGTAATTGCACAGTTTCTGAAAGAGACGCAAATGTGATTGAAACAGAAGAGCAGACGATCATTGCAAATTCCCCTCCAACGCCTAAGGTCTGCCAGACCAGGCCACCATCAAATTCCGATTTTAGTAATAATTATGCAGAAGAAGGGGGCAACTTTCAGAAAGAAAGGAAACCACTGAGCATTACCTCCATGCGCTTTCACAAGAGACCGCACACAGCTTTCTGTTGGTGGTGTGCCTATCTCTCGTGGGCACTAGTTATAGCTGTAACCGGGGTATCATCATTTTTCATTGTGTTATATGGTTTGTCTTACGGCTATCAGACGTCGCTAGAGTGGCTTTTGGCATCTGCAATCTCCTTCATTGAGAACGTGTGTCTCCTTTCCGTTCTAAAAACCAGTTTTTTCTCAGCTGTGAGTACAATTCATCCAAAATACTGTGAAAACATCACGTGGTTAACTCGGGGAAAGTATTCTGAGAGCAAGTTTGCTAAAGAAATGATGAGTGCTGATGAGATGCAAGAGGTGCACTTGAAACTTGCTAAAGTCAGAGGCACTAAGCAATATAAGCCTTTAGCAGCTGATGAAATTGCAAACATGCTGAAAAGGGCAAAACTTAAAGTCAAGGCATTTACTTTCATAAAAAGTTTCACCAGTCACCTTGTCTTTTTAACGCTGCTATTATATTTTGCCTATTCCACTGAGAACGCCAACAGTTTCCACTACAACCGATTCATCCATAACCAACTGTCTCCACAACTCTCCAGTGTAGATAAGCCAGAACATGTCTACGTGTGGGTGAAAGACTCGTTCTTGCCTTTGATCCACAATGACATTCAGCCAACCTTTCTTTCCGAGAGCTGGTCCAAAATCATCGGTTTGCCTAGGATGAGGCAAGTGCGGGCTAAAGGTACTGTGAAAAACTGTTTCCGTCCTCACAGCTTTGGAAATAATTCTGTGATCAGTAAAAGCCACTGTCTTCACAAATACGGTAGCGACATCCCAGAGAAAGGTGACTATGCTGGCGCTTGGACAAAGGTGGCCAACCAGTCTGCTCCCAAGGATGCCAGCGGTTATGATGGGTTCACCTACCAGCGGAACAGCACTCTGTGGATGTATTATTCATACGGAGATTTGCACACATACGGACCAGCAGGATACACATTTTACTTTTTCCCTGAAGAAGGAAGACACAACTCAACGACCAGGCTGGATGCTCTACAACAGAGCAACTGGCTTGATGAAAAAACGTGGGCTGTGATCATTGAACTAACTACATTTAACGCAGATGTAGGTCTCTTCTGCACCATTTCGGTCATATTTGAAATGTCTCATTTTGGGATCATAAAACCAAGTTTGTCAGCACACTCTTTCGCACTCCCCATTTTTCACCAGCAAACCAAAGCTCAAATGTTGATGTTCGTAGTTGTGCTTGCCTTTCTGTTCATTTACGTTGCAGATGAGCTTCACACCATAGGCCAAGAAAAGAAAGATTATATTAAAAACATTTCCAATATAAACAACTTAGGCTTAAAAATAGTATTCCTCCTTTTTGTTTTTTTAAAGGTCATAAAGTTTAAGTTAGGAGCAGATATAGTGAAGTTTTACTTACTTCATCCAAATGATTTCATTCATTTTCATGCAGTTTCTCATTTAGATCAGATTTTAAGGATTACTATGGGCTTTTTAGCATTTTTTGTCGTTTTGAAAACTCTGAAATATTCTCAGTTCTTTTACAACGTGCGCCTGGCACAAAGATCGATCTTGGCAGCCCTTCCCGGAATCTCCTCAATGGCCCTCGTGGTGCTGGTGTGCTCCTTTGTGTTTATGGCTTTTGGCTACCTTGTGTTTGGGCAGCACGAATGGAATTACAACAACATGATTCACTCAGTTCAGACCGTATTCTCTTACTGTGTCTCAGCTTTCAGAGACACCACGTTTTCATCCAACAGGTTGCTGGGTTGTCTGTTCCTAACCGCTTTCGTGTTGGTGATGATCTGTGTCCTGATCAATCTCTTCCTAGCTATCATTCTGTCTGCCTATGGAGATATGAAACAACCCGTCTATGAAGAACCATCTGATGAAGCACAAGTGGTTACTTTTGTATTGCAAAGGCTCAGAAAGATATTTTATTTTCTGATCTGTAAAACACCCAAAACCAGGGAGCCTGCCCATTTTGACATTCCACTCTATGGGCAGTCTGAGAGAAGACATCAGCGACATTTAGGACTGAAGAAGAGAAAAACAGATGGGGAAAAAATGGTTGATCTTGTCATATAAGCAAGGATTCTGTATTTAAGACTACCTTTTACTCTGCAGTATCTGCATTTTAAGTAAATGTTTGTAAATAAATGTTTTGCTTTTAAGAATGCTTTAACGTTCAACTCCTTATTAGTGATTGTGCGTAGATTTTTTTCCAGACTCTTTGGCATCAGTTTCGGTGGTACTTGTCACGGTGTGGTGGGCTGACCCCAGCTGGCAGCTCAGCCCCCACCCAGGTGCCTGCTCACCCCCACTCTGGCAGCATGGGAAGAGAACCATAGAATCACAGAATCACAGAAAGTTTTGGGTTGGAAGGGACCCCTAGAGGTCATCTAGTCCGACCGCCCCACAGCAAGCAGGGACACCGCTAACTAGATCAGGTTGCTCAGAGCCCCGTCCAGCCTGGTCTGGAATGTTTCCAGGGATGGGGCCCCCACTACCTCTCTGGGCAACCCGTTCCAGTGTTTCACCACCCTCATTGTAAAGAATTTCTTCCTTATATCTAGCCTAAACCTACCCTGTTTTACTTTAAAACCATTACCCCTCGTCCTGTCGCTGCTGTCTCTACTGAAAAGATTGTCCCCATCTTTCCTATAGGGCTCCTCTCAAGTACTGAAATGCTGCAATCAGGTCTCCCTGCAGCCTTCTCTTCTCCAGGCTGAACAAGCCCAACTCTCTCAGCCTGTCCTCATAGGAGAGGTGCTCCAGCCCTCGGATCATTTTTGTAGCCCTCCTTTGGACCCGCTCCAACAGTTCCATGTCCTTCTTGTGCTGAGGGCTCCAGAGCTGAACGCAGTACTCCAGGCGGGGTCTCACCAGAGCAGAGTACAGGGGCAGAATCACCTCTCTCAACCTGCTGGCCACGCTTCTCCTGATGCAGCCCAGGACTCGGTTGGCCCTCTGGGCTGCCAGCGCACATTGCCGGCTCATGTCCAGCCTTTCGTCTATCAGTACCCCCAAGTCCCTCTCAGCAGAGCTGCTCTCGATCCTTTCATCCCCCAGCCTGTATTGATACCGGGGATTACCCCGAGAACTGAAGGGCAGAAGTGAGAAAAATGCTCCTGGGTTGAGAGCAGCACAGTTTAAGCAGCGAAGGGGGAGAAGGCCCAAACCCACAAGCAATGCAAAAGCGGTCACTCACCACCCGCAGACCGATGCCCGGCGTGGGTGGGTGCCGCGCCGTGTGGGCGGGCAGAAAGCGGGGGGCTCTGGCTTCAGCCAGGCTGCGGCCTTCCCTTCCCCCCCCAAGTCAATTATTGTGTATTGATTGGCTCTTGGCATGGAATGTCGTGTCCTCAGAAGCGGGACTCAGCAGTGTGGCACGCCTTCGGCGCGGGCATCTTGGTATGTGCATTCGGGGGCCATCTGTGCTTTGTCCAAAGCAATCTCTGAAGCAATCTCTGGCTGCGCAGCCTCCGCGGCGCCACACAGATCACTGAGTTTACAGTGATGGGCTATCCCCCCTTACTTTTGTCTGATAAGATAAGCACCAGTTATTTACTTCTTTTGTTAGCTCTTGGGCTCTTGATGCCTCAGTCCGTTTGTCTTTTGTCTTGCATTGGACAAGTCCAGCAAGGCCATCGATTACACTTGGGCAGCTGTATTTTTATCATTCCAATCCCATGGTGCTACTGGTTTTCCCTCTTCTACTCAGCAGAGCAACGGCCTGCCTTTGATCAGGTACATTCATAAAGAGTCTGAATCGAAGCTGAACATTAATCTTTAGGTTATCCAAGCTCAGTGTTATCGTCTCAGCGTTATTTGGATTGTTGAGATTCAAAAAGGAAAAGAACAATGCTGAGGAATAACAATTCTGTACATGCACCTAAGAAATAGCTTTACACACTGTCTTTATTGGCTTACTTTCTGGTCTACTCACATGTCCTAAGTGCAGTGCTGCAGGAAACATGCCAGACACGAGGGCTTGTGCAATGGCCAGGTCTCCGCACTGTTGATGACCACATTAAGACTGTGAATCTTGCGAGGGGAGCTTTGAGAAGGCGTTCCAGTCTGTGTACACTAGGAGGCTTGTTGACAAGGTGACCAGCCGTGTTAAGACGCTTGATCTTTCCTAACATACCGTTTTTTGGTTGAGTAGAGGGGAAGAGGAAAAGGGAATACACTGACAGGCGCACACATATGTGTGTACATATGTAGACAGATAGCAGAATACCTTTTAAATATGTCTTGTACTCCATATTACTACAGAATCCAAGTTTGGTTTAAGTCCGAGAATGAGCCCGCCTTGCAGGGTGCCCTGTGCAGACAGACACCCAACTGCCTTCTGTAATATTTTGCCTGGGGCTCCCAGGAAGAATAAGGCCTTAGTCTTTCCCAAGCAGATTGCCAAATTATTAATAAATGCACTCCCTTAATACCCTGAAGCAAACAATACAGTCTCTGACATAAAGTAAGCATATTTCAGGTCACTGTAATGCTCTGTGCTAGAAGCTCCTGCATGCAAGAGGTGGGAACCTTAGCTTTGCAGCAGTGACATAACTAAGAGCACTAAAACCTTTTTATTACACACTCACACGCACTCAGCTTTGGAAGACAACCTCCAATTAAAAGCTGCACAATTGAAACGGTAACTTGACAAGGTACTGCAGTTGGCCGTGCTAAGGAGTGCCTGTCATAAAAATGGAAGGTAAAAAAATGCTTTGAGTCAGAGCACTGAGAAAAACCTAGTAGGATAACATTGAGAGGGTCACCAGTTGCTCTGATTTTGGAAGATGGATAGAAACTGCAGTATAGGACTGAAGGCAGCCACGGTGTTTGTTTTGAAGACGAAGAGAACTGTATAGCTGCTGCATTGCCTCGTGTACAACACCGGGCCGAGGAAATCAAGTCGAAAGGGCTGATACCTTTTCAGCCTCCACAGTTTCCCCATTTCAACTCTCCCCTACTGTGAAATCTACCCTTGAACACCTGGACTTATTCTCTTACAGGATTTTGGAAGAAAGCTATGTCATGAAGGATCCTTTCACCCCTGACAAGGACAAATTCCTCATCCTTGGGTCTCACTGCAGTTTGTGTAGCAGATCAGTGTGCGTTGGTACAGTAACAAGTAAAACAAGCTTCTTCAGTCATTTCTTTTTGTTCCAGTCCTGGCGACCCGTTAAAGACCGAACAGCAAAACCCCAAACAGCCTATTTTTAAGGCAAGCTGATTGTATATTCTTGTTGATTTCCCCAGATAAAGCTCTTTGTATTAAATGAAAATGATCAGCGTCTTCAAGTGTTCAGTTTACAGATGAGCACAGTCCAGCCTCACAAACACAACGAGTGCCGTTTCCCACTTTCTCAGCACATGAAAGTGCAAGGGGGATCACATAGCACTTCAAGACCTTTAGGGTTCAGTAGATCGTACTATACCAACGGTAGGTTTTTCTTCGCTAAAGGGGATATAAACATCCACGGATTGTTAGGTTTGCATCCACAGCACAGGGCTGCCGCCCCATTTGCAATAGCTAACGTAGAAAGTGAGCAGGGAGGGGAGTTGTGCAATACTGTGATAGCTCTCTGAAGAAGACTGAATTGGAGCAGCAGCTGGTAGGCAACCTGAAGCTGTGAAATCTGACTGCGGTCCAGAAAGGTGGTGTAAAATTACAGTTGTCTTAATTCCTTCTCCTCGGTGCAGAACTGGTCCCTTTGTTAGCTGTGAGTTCAAAGCAAAAATGAAGACAAGTTACTACACAGTTATCAGTGTCCGGAGGCTGTACTGTGCTTCTTTGAGGCAGTACAATGAACTAAGAAAACTTATGTTCCGCTCCTTTCCCTTGGCGGTGGGGCGGGGCCACCGGCGCCGCTCGAGCCGGCGGTGGCGTTTCGCTCCCGACTCCCGGTGCCGCCTGGACGTGCCATGGTGCTGCCGCCCGGTTGCCTGTCGCGTCGGTCAGCGGCCATGAGATGCTGGTTCCCAGCGGCACCGGGTGTGCCCGCACCCAAGCTGTCGCCACTGACGCCAAGCGTGTCTTTCTGACCGGCTGCGTGGAGGAGGAGGGTGCGGGGTTGGACCAGCTGACCCGCTGAGGTCCCCTCCGAACCCGAACGTTCCGTGATCGAACGTTCCGTGATTGTGAGCAGGCGCCGGTCTCCTTGACGACCTCCTGTGGCGCCAACTGCCCAACCGCCGGCCGCCACTCCAGGGGCTGCATCCTGAGCCCTCCGCTCCTTCCCCTCGCCCCGCGATGGCCACGCTCCTTCTTCACCTCCTCCTCCTCCTCCAGCTGCTCGGCTCCTGCCCCCGAGGCTCGGGGGCCCCCGCTGCCCGCCTCCAGCCGCCGCCGCTGCGGGTCACCTGCCGGGACCCCGAGGCACGGGTCTCCCAACGGTGGGACAGCAAGCGCCGGGTTTCGTGCCTGTGGAGCGGCACCGTGATGCTGCGCTACCGGCCCACACCGGGAGCCCGAGCAGAGGCGGGGAGGGAAGCGGGGCCGCTGCCCCCGCCGCGCTGCTCCTGGTACTTCGGCTCGTCCTGGGTGACCGACACATCGCGCTGGTCGGGCCAAGTCGCGGTACCGACGGGCCTCCCCCCCTCGCCCGCGGCCTCCGTCCTCCTCACGGTGCGGTGCTCCTCCACCTCCTGCCCCGCGCCCGGCTGCTCCCACCGCAACGCGACCGTCGAGGTGTCGGCACAGGACGCCCGGCTCTTCGTGCTCTGGCCTCAGGCGCAGCCACTCCGGGCCAGGCAGCCGGTAGAGCTGGGTTGGTGCTCCCGGCTGAGGAGCGAAGGTTGGCAGTACCGCTTCAGCAGCCCGGGGGGCAGCCCCGCAGCCCTCCGCCTGCCCAGCAGCCAGCACCGAGCCCCGCCGCCGCCCGCCGCCTACCCAACGGCCGAGCTGCGACGGACCTGCGCCGCCTACCACAGCTACCGTCTGACTGTCCGCTACGGCCACCACGGGCTCCACGTCGCCTCGGTCAGCGTCGAGCAGGTGCCTCAGCTGAACCTCAACCTCTCTCTCCAGGTGCAGCCCGGCCCGCTGCGGCTCCTCAGCGTCCGCTCCAGGCTCCTCAGCGTCGCTCGGCAGCCCCTCAGCCTCTCCTGGAGGCTTCAGCCCCTCACGCCGAGGACGCTGGCCTACAGGCTGGTGGACACGCAGGCCGTAGGAGGTTGGCTCCGCTCCTACGGTTCCTTTACTCTGCAGAGCAACTTCTGTGCTGTTCCTGTAACTCAGAGCCCAGGTGAGGTGGCGGTGGCCAGCATGTATTTCCACGTTGACGGAGAGAGGTTCGAGGAACTGACGGGAGATCTGCATCTACGCAACGGTACCCTGAGCCTAACCGCAGGCCGAGAAGCTCCCACCCGTGTCAGCCTTCCGCTGGGGAAGACCACCTTGAGCACTCACATTGTCAGGTACCACCACGGAACATTTTACGCAACCAGAGAAAACAACAGCCCTCTTTCCGCGGACGGCCCTAACACGCACACTGTGTTCTACCAACACAAGGAGCTCTCCTACTTACTCTCCATAGAGCTGGTGGCCTTCCAGTGGTACAAGTTCAACATGCACCTTTATACGAACCAGAAGAGGGCTTTGTTTAGGCCCCTGTCAGAAAGAGACCTTGAAGTCCACGTTTTCAGCAGCGGCCGTCCTTCTTTGCCACAGAGCTTTACTTATTTAGTGTGGTTTATCCCTGCACAACACCCGATGCTACAGTGCGAGTGGACCTTCCACCTGCAGCTTTTTGGAGCGCGCAGAGACCACCTTCTCCAGAACAGCACGTACACATACAACGATCACGTCAGAAACGCCACACGTTTGGTCCATCGCTCCGCTTTACCCTTTGATCCAGACAAATACACGGGGTTTGCGGCAAAAGTGGACTGTACCACAAGTGCACATACTCCGGCTCTTTTGGGAGTCAGAGTCAACAACTACGCTGCCAAAACCGTGGAAGCGCCGGTGGCTTGCCACCAACAAGCCTGCCACATACAAACCGTGCAGATTCAGAAACCCGTTCTCCACGCCTCTGTCCTGCGCCAGAAGAGGGCGACATCTTTTTACCTCTTTGTCAGACTGGTAGTAGACTGCAAAGTCGGTATATCCATCAAGCCGTTGTGGCGAATCTATTCCGTTCCGGACACGACCACGGTTCCCAACTGGACACAACCGATAAACTCTTCTGCGATGTACGGCGTCGATATGATCCACCTAACTGTTCCCAGTTTTACTCTAGATTACGGGCTGTACCTGTTTTATTTCACTGTCGAGGTAACCCCGATTCGGACCACAACAGTGCTCAGGGGCTCAGATCATGTTTATATTCAGATCGAGAGAAGCGATCTCAAGGCAGACATTGCAGGAGGCACGTTCCGCACAGTGGGTTTTTCTGATAACTGGACTCTGGATGGCTCTGCATCCAATGATCCCGATTCACAGGAAGGACTGAAGGGAATCACATTCACTTGGTACTGCACTAAAGAGGTGTCAGACTATAAGAACATGAAACTCAGTCCAGGGAACAGGTGCCATCCAGCCCAGCGGGATTTGAAATGGTTAACATCCTCGGGTCCAGTTCAAGCAGTGCCACCAGAATCCCTCCCAGGAAACACCGTATACTACTTCCGTCTCGTGATTCAAAAGGACACCAGGAGGAGTTACGCCGACCAAACTGTAGAGGTGCAGCCCGGCTCCCCACTCATTCTGGACGTGATGTGCCTTGAAAACTGTGGTAGCACTCTAATTCCAACGGAGAGATTTGCCTTGTCTGGAAAATGCCTAAACTGCAGAACAACCAGCCAGCCAGCCTACTACTGGTCCCTTCTTTCACAAAACTCTACAGAAATTAGCTTTGACTGGTCTGCCAGAACGTCAACGGGCAGGTCTGGGGCTTACCTGTCTATACATGCTCTGACTTTCACAAAGACTGCACATCGATCCTACGTACTTCTGTTGAAAGTAACGACCTGGGATGGTAGGTCCTCAATCTACAGACACGCGTTTCAGGTCAATTCTCCTCCGACGGCTGGCGAATGTACCATCAGCCCACGCTGGGGTACAGCCTTTCTGACGAAATTTGTTGTTCAGTGCAGTGGATTTTCTGACAGCAATTCACCTCTGACATACAAAGTGATAGTAGCTTCCAATGTACCCAAAACCACCAAAGTAACTTCCGTCGAGGAAAATACATTTGGCACAATCCTGTACTTTGGTTATCGGCCTAAAACTCCTCCCTCTTTTCTCCCAGTTGGAGTGCCCTCTCAGAAGTACGCCCTGACACTTTACGTTCAAGTCCACAATTCCCTTGGGGCGTTTACCCAAGTGACTTTACAGGCCCACGTACAGAACCCACTTAACAGTCGACGGCTAGCTGTTGTGTTTCATGAACTGGTGGCCTCCGTGAACGGTTTAAGCGCACCGATGACATCTTATCTCCAGACTGGAGATTATCTTAGCGCGGGCTATTTGGCTTACCTGGCAGCCTCGGTCTTAAACTACATCAAAGGCCCACCAACTCTCCAGCTCCCTAAGGCTCAGTTTCGGGAAAGCCTGATTAGAACAGCCCTGAATATTTCAGTTGAGAGCATGATGGAAATCAACCAAGTAGTTGCTTCTCTTTCTCAAGTCACAGAGGAAGCTGACGAAGTGAACGTTACATCACAAGACCTTGCCATTGAGAAGCTGACAGAAGTAACGGGAGTGCTGAAGGTCCAGAGGAATGAGAGCCATTGGTCCGAGCAGGCAGAAATTCAGACCAGTGGAATACTAAGATGCTTGTCCAACATCCTGAGAGCCGCTCTTCTGCATCGCAGGAACATCAATGTAAGCGGAGTTAAACAAGTCTTCTCCATCATGGAAAATTTAACGGAGATAGTTTTCCAGGGCAAAGTCCCTGGAGAAACAGAAACTCTACTGGAAACAAAACACTGGAATATCACTCTGAAGAAAGATGAAACCTGGAACCTTACAAATTCTTTCTCTACCAGAAACGCCTGCAGGAATTGCTTTTATCCATCACTGAAAAAGGGAGATTATTCAGGATCACCCGATGATGCTGTGATTTCCACTGCCCTTTATGAGTTTGATGAGAACCCCTTCCCCTGGTTAGGTTACACATCAGAAATTGCAACAATGATCTTGGGGTTCAAAATGTCAGAGACAAAGGCTAATGGCGATCTCCTAGGGATCGCGCCTGAAGGAGTAGAAATTACTATTGCTAGGAAAGACAAGGAGCCTTCAACTTTTCAGTTGGCAATGGGACCCGATAAAACACAAGCTTACACAACTGGAGGATTTAGTTTTGAAGTCAACAGAAATACCAAGAGCATATACATCCAGATCCTGACGAAATTAAAAGTTGCTTTCGAGGTGCTAGTATTTACAGGTGCCAACGTCACTCGTGCTCATCCCATAGCCTCGTTTGCTGCTTTTCACAACATGCCAACAGTTGCAAGCAAAAACACGACAGCTAGCGCTGACTGTAACATTAAGGCTCCCTATATCATCTGCCTCCCAGAGTCACTGCTGACAGCCACAGCTCAAGGAAGCGATACAGACACACATAACATCTCCATCGTCTTGCTGGCACCCTATGTCGTAAGGTATCAAACGCAGAGACTGGTGACGATACACATTTTTAGTGATCAGTGCTTATTTCTGGATGGCGTTCAAAGCCTGTGGAGAGAAGACACCTGCAGGCTTGGCTCCCTGACCGACTGGCAGAGGGTACACTGTGTCTGCAATATGAAGCGGAGTCGCAGAAGTCTGTCAGTCCACACTGGGTCAAATGCATCCTCATTCAGCATCAGGTTCCTGGCAGCCAAGGTAATAGTTACCCCCAACACAGTAGATCTAGGAAAAACCCTGATAGCAGACGTATCTAAAAACCCAGTCACCCTCTTAGCAGTCATCTTTATTTTTGCCGTCTACTTTCTTTTGGCCCTCTGGGTCATGAGAAAAGACAGGGCTGACAGGGAAAGACAAGACAAGATTATAGTTCTGGCAGACAACGACCCCTTTGATAAAGTGAGCTTTTTGGTCACTTTATACACAGGCAGTCGCTGGGGAGCTGGAACCAAAGCAGATGTCTTTCTTCAGCTCATTGGCCAGAACGGCACAAGTGATGTCCATTGTTTACGGGACCCACATTTTCTGTCTTTCCAACGAGGAAGCACTGATTGCTTTCTGTTAACTGCTAAAAAAGACTTGGGAGACATTTGCTCCTTCAGGGTCTGGCACAACAACAGGGGCCCATCTCCAAGCTGGTACTTAAGCAGAGCCAAAGTTGAGAATATGTCCACCGGGAAGACCTGGTTCTTTATATGCAGGAAATGGCTTTCTCTTGACAAGGGCGATCACTTACTAGAAAGGACATTTTCTGTCACAAACCCCAAGACACCTCTGCCCAAAACTGACTATTTTTTGATTAATTTTGCCAACAGCCTGATACAGGGCCATCTGTGGCTCTCGATTTTTGCTCATGGTCTCATGGGCACTTTCAGCAGGCTCCAAAGGTTGTCTTCTTGTTTAGCAATACTGTTATTAAACTTGCTAGTTAACATTATGTTCTTTAATGCTGACAAGAGTGAAGAAGCTCCAAAACACTTGAGGTATCTGAGATCAATAACAGTAGGAATTGAATGTGCTTTGCTTACCCAACCTGTGGAAATGATGATAATTGCCTTATTTAAGTATTCCTCGAAGAGACCTTCTCCTCGTGGTGTGGCTCAGACAGACCCAAAGGCAAATTCACCCCTCCTGTCTGGGTATCTTAAAAACTGGAAGGAACGTTTGCAAAAATTGTACCTTTCAGAAACTTCACCACAATCGAGAAATATTAGTCCCTCGGGGAATCTTCCTGGCGCCAGCAGCCACTCACAGAGCCCACCACATTCCAGAAAGATGGGAAGCAAGGGAGGAGCTCCCCAAACCTGGAGTAATTGCACAGTTTCTGAAAGAGACGCAAATGTGATTGAAACAGAAGAGCAGACGATCATTGCAAATTCCCCCCCAACGCCTAAGGTCTGCCAGACCAGGCCACCATCAAATTCCGATTTTAGTAATAATTATGCAGAAGAAGGGGGCAACTTTCAGAAAGAAAGGAAACCACTGAGCATTACCTCCATGCGCTTTCACAAGAGACCGCACACAGCTTTCTGTTGGTGGTGTGCCTATCTCTCGTGGGCACTAGTTATAGCTGTAACCGGGGTATCATCATTTTTCATTGTGTTATATGGTTTGTCTTACGGCTATCAGACGTCGCTAGAGTGGCTTTTGGCATCTGCAATCTCCTTCATTGAGAACGTGTGTCTCCTTTCCGTTCTAAAAACCAGTTTTTTCTCAGCTGTGAGTACAATTCATCCAAAATACTGTGAAAACATCACGTGGTTAACTCGGGGAAAGTATTCTGAGAGCAAGTTTGCTAAAGAAATGATGAGTGCTGATGAGATGCAAGAGGTGCACTTGAAACTTGCTAAAGTCAGAGGCACTAAGCAATATAAGCCTTTAGCAGCTGATGAAATTGCAAACATGCTGAAAAGGGCAAAACTTAAAGTCAAGGCATTTACTTTCATAAAAAGTTTCACCAGTCACCTTGTCTTTTTAACGCTGCTATTATATTTTGCCTATTCCACTGAGAACGCCAACAGTTTCCACTACAACCGATTCATCCATAACCAACTGTCTCCACAACTCTCCAGTGTAGATAAGCCAGAACATGTCTACGTGTGGGTGAAAGACTCGTTCTTGCCTTTGATCCACAATGACATTCAGCCAACCTTTCTTTCCGAGAGCTGGTCCAAAATCATCGGTTTGCCTAGGATGAGGCAAGTGCGGGCTAAAGGTACTGTGAAAAACTGTTTCCGTCCTCACAGCTTTGGAAATAATTCTGTGATCAGTAAAAGCCACTGTCTTCACAAATACGGTAGCGACATCCCAGAGAAAGGTGACTATGCTGGCGCTTGGACAAAGGTGGCCAACCAGTCTGCTCCCAAGGATGCCAGCGGTTATGATGGGTTCACCTACCAGCGGAACAGCACTCTGTGGATGTATTATTCATACGGAGATTTGCACACATACGGACCAGCAGGATACACATTTTACTTTTTCCCTGAAGAAGGAAGACACAACTCAACGACCAGGCTGGATGCTCTACAACAGAGCAACTGGCTTGATGAAAAAACGTGGGCTGTGATCATTGAACTAACTACATTTAACGCAGATGTAGGTCTCTTCTGCACCATTTCGGTCATATTTGAAATGTCTCATTTTGGGATCATAAAACCAAGTTTGTCAGCACACTCTTTCGCACTCCCCATTTTTCAGCAGCAAACCAAAGCTCAAATGTTGATGTTCGTAGTTGTGCTTGCCTTTCTGTTCATTTACGTTGCAGATGAGCTTCACACCATAGGCCAAGAAAAGAAAGATTATATTAAAAACATTTCCAATATAAACAACTTAGGCTTAAAAATAGTATTCCTCCTTTTTGTTTTTTTAAAGGTCATAAAGTTTAAGTTAGGAGCAGATATAGTGAAGTTTTACTTACTTCATCCAAATGATTTCATTCATTTTCATGCAGTTTCTCATTTAGATCAGATTTTAAGGATTACTATGGGCTTTTTAGCATTTTTTGTCGTTTTGAAAACTCTGAAATATTCTCAGTTCTTTTACAACGTGCGCCTGGCACAAAGATCGATCTTGGCAGCCCTTCCCGGAATCTCCTCAATGGCCCTCGTGGTGCTGGTGTGCTCCTTTGTGTTTATGGCTTTTGGCTACCTTGTGTTTGGGCAGCACGAATGGAATTACAACAACATGATTCACTCAGTTCAGACCGTATTCTCTTACTGTGTCTCAGCTTTCAGAGACACCACGTTTTCATCCAACAGGTTGCTGGGTTGTCTGTTCCTAACCGCTTTCGTGTTGGTGATGATCTGTGTCCTGATCAATCTCTTCCTAGCTATCATTCTGTCTGCCTATGGAGATATGAAACAACCCGTCTATGAAGAACCATCTGATGAAGCACAAGTGGTTACTTTTGTATTGCAAAGGCTCAGAAAGATATTTTATTTTCTGATCTGTAAAACACCCAAAACCAGGGAGCCTGCCCATTTTGACATTCCACTCTATGGGCAGTCTGAGAGAAGACATCAGCGACATTTAGGACTGAAGAAGAGAAAAACAGATGGGGAAAAAATGGTTGATCTTGTCATATAAGCAAGGATTCTGTATTTAAGACTACCTTTTACTCTGCAGTATCTGCATTTTAAGTAAATGTTTGTAAATAAATGTTTTGCTTTTAAGAATGCTTTAACGTTCAACTCCTTATTAGTGATTGTGCGTAGATTTTTTTCCAGACTCTTTGGCATCAGTTTCGGTGGTACTTGTCACGGTGTGGTGGGCTGACCCCAGCTGGCAGCTCAGCCCCCACCCAGGTGCCTGCTCACCCCCACTCTGGCAGCATGGGAAGAGAACCATAGAATCACAGAATCACAGAAAGTTTTGGGTTGGAAGGGACCCCTAGAGGTCATCTAGTCCGACCCCCCCACAGCAAGCAGGGACACCGCTAACTAGATCAGGTTGCTCAGAGCCCCGTCCAGCCTGGTCTGGAATGTTTCCAGGGATGGGGCCCCCACTACCTCTCTGGGCAACCCGTTCCAGTGTTTCACCACCCTCATTGTAAAGAATTTCTTCCTTATATCTAGCCTAAACCTACCCTGTTTTACTTTAAAACCATTACCCCTCGTCCTGTCGCTGCTGTCTCTACTGAAAAGATTGTCCCCATCTTTCCTATAGGGCTCCTCTCAAGTACTGAAATGCTGCAATCAGGTCTCCCTGCAGCCTTCTCTTCTCCAGGCTGAACAAGCCCAACTCTCTCAGCCTGTCCTCATAGGAGAGGTGCTCCAGCCCTCGGATCATTTTTGTAGCCCTCCTTTGGACCCGCTCCAACAGTTCCATGTCCTTCTTGTGCTGAGGGCTCCAGAGCTGAACGCAGTACTCCAGGCGGGGTCTCACCAGAGCAGAGTAGAGGGGCAGAATCACCTCTCTCAACCTGCTGGCCACGCTTCTCCTGATGCAGCCCAGGACACGGTTGGCCCTCTGGGCTGCCAGCGCACATTGCCGGCTCATGTCCAGCCGAAGAGCACTGTATAGCTGCTGCATTGCCTCGTGTACAACACCGGGCCGAAGAAATCAAGTCGAAAGGGCTGATACCTTTTCAGCCTCCACAGTTTCCCCATTTCAACTCTCCCCTACTGTGAAATCTACCCTTAAACACCTGGACTTATTCTCTTACAGGATTTTGGAAGAAAGCTATGTCATGAAGGATCCTTTCACCCCTGACAAGGACAAATTCCTCATCCTTGGGTCTCATTGCAGTTTGTGTAGCAGATCAGTGTGCGTTGGTACAGTAAGTAACAAGCAAAACAAGCTTCTTCAGTCATTTCTTTTTGTTCCAGTCCTGGCGACCCGTTAAAGACCGAACAGCAAAACCCCAAACGGCCTATTTTTAAGGCAAGCTGATTGTATATTCTTGTTGATTTCCCCAGATAAAGCTCTTTGTATTAAATGAAAATGATCAGCGTCTTCAAGTGTTCAGTTTACAGATGAGCACAGTCCAGCCTCACAAACACAACGAGTGCCGTTTCCCACTTTCTCAGCACATGAAAGTGCAAGGGGGATCACATAGCACTTCAAGACCTTTAGGGTTCAGTAGATCGTACTATACCAACGGTAGGTTTTTCTTCGCTAAAGGGGATATAAACATCCACGGATTGTTAGGTTTGCATCCACAGCACAGGGCTGCCGCCCCATTTGCAATAGCTAACGTAGAAAGTGAGCAGGGAGGGGAGTTGTGCAATGCTGTGATAGCTCTCTGAAGAAGACTGAATTGAAGCAGCAGCTGGTAGGCAACCTGAAGCTATGAAATCTGACTGCGGTCCAGAAAGGTGGTGTAAAATTACAGTTGTCTTAATTCCTTCTCCTCGGTGCAGAACTGGTCCCTTTGTTAGCTGTGAGTTCAAAGCAAAAATGAAGACAAGTTACTACGCAGTTATCAGTGTCCGGAGGCTGTACTGTGCTTCTTTGAGGCAGTACAATGAACTAAGAAAACTTATGTTCCGCTCCTTTCCCTTGGCGGCGAGGCGGGGCCACCGGCGGCGGGGCGGGGCCACCGGTGGCGGGGCGGGGCCACCGGTGCTGCCGGGACGCGTCGCGGTGCTGCCGCCCGGTGCCCGTCGCATCGGTCAGCGGCCGTGAGACGCTGGTTCCCAGCGGCACCGGGTGTGCCCGCACCCGAGCTGCCGCCGCTGACGCCAGGCGTGTCTTTCTGACCGGCTGCGTGGAGGAGGAGGGTGCGGGGTTGGACCAGCTGACCCGCTGAGGTCCCCTCCGAACCCGAACGTTCCGTGATCGAAGTTCCGTGATTGTGAGCGGGCGCCGGTCTCCTTGACGACCTCCTGCGGCACCAACTGCCCAACCGCCGGCCGCCGCTCCAGGGGCTGCATCCTGAGCCCTCCGCTCCTTCCCCTCGCCCCGCGATGGCCGCGCTCCTTCTCCACCTCCTCCTCCTCCTCCAGCTGCTCGGCTCCTGCCCCCGAGGCTCGGGGGCCCCCGCTGCCCGCCTCCAGCCGCCGCCGCTGCGGGTCACCTGCCGGGACCCCGAGGCACGGGTCTCCCAACGGTGGGACAGCAAGCGCCGGGTTTCGTGCCTGTGGAGCGGCACCGTGATGCTGCGCTACCGGCCCACACCGGGAGCCCGAGCAGAGGCGGGGAGGGAAGCGGGGCCGCTGTCCCCACCGCGCTGCTCCTGGTACTTCGGCTCGTCCTGGGTGACCGACACGTCGCGCTGGTCGGGCCAAGTCGCGGTACCGACGGGCCTCCCCCCCTCGCCCGCGGCCTCCGTCCTCCTCACGGTGCGGTGCTCCTCCACCTCCTGCCCCGTGCCCGGCTGCTCCCACCGCAACGCGACCGTCGAGGTATCGGCGCAGGACGCCCGGCTCTTCGTGCTCTGGCCTCAGGCGCAGCCGCTCCGGGCCAGGCAGCCGGTAGAGCTGGGTTGGTGCTCCCGGCTGAGGAGCGAAGGTTGGCAGTACCGCTTCAGCAGCCCGGGGGGCAGCCCCGCAGCCCTCCGCCTGCCCAGCAGCCAGCACCGAGCCCCGCCGCCGCCCGCCGCCTACCCAACGGCCGAGCTGCGACGGACCTGCGCCGCCTACCACAGCTACCGCCTGACTGTCCGCTACGGCCACCACGGGCTCCACGTCGCCTCGGTCAGCGTCGAGCAGGTGCCTCAGCTGAACCTCAGCCTCTCTCTCCAGGTGCAGCCCGGCCCGCTGCGGCTCCTCAGCGTCCGCTCCAGGCTCCTCAGCGTCGCTCGGCAGCCCCTCAGCCTCTCCTGGAGGCTTCAGCCCCTCACGCCGAGGACGCTGGCCTACAGGCTGGTGGACACGCAGGCCGTAGGAGGTTGGCTCCGCTCCTACGGTTCCTTTACTCTGCAGAGCAACTTCTGTGCCGTTCCCGTAACTCAGAGCCCAGGTGAGGTGGCGGTGGCCAGCATGTATTTCCACGTTGATGGAGAGAGGTTCGAGGAACTGACGGGAGATCTGCATCTACGCAACGGTACCCTGAGCCTAACCGCAGGCCGAGAAGCTCCCACCCGTGTCAACCTTCCGCTGGGGAAGACCACCTTGAGCACTCACATTGTCAGGTACCACCACGGAACATTTTACGCGACCAGAGAAAACAACAGCCCTCTTTCCGCGGACGGCCCTAACACGCACACTGTGTTCTACCAACACAAGGAGCTCTCCTACTTACTCTCCATAGAGCTGGTGGCCTTCCAGTGGTACAAGTTCAACATGCACCTTTATACGAACCAGAAGAGGGCTTTGTTTAGGCCCCTGTCAGAAAGAGACCTTGAAGTCCACGTTTTCAGCAGCGGCCGTCCTTCTTTGCCACAGAGCTTTACTTATTTAGTGTGGTTTATCCCTGCACAACACCCGATGCTACAGTGCGAGTGGACCTTCCACCTGCAGCTTTTTGGAGCGCGCAGAGACCACCTTCTCCAGAACAGCACGTACACATACAACGATCACGTCAGAAACGCCACACGTTTGGTCCGTCGCTCCGCTTTACCCTTTGATCCGGACAAATACACGGGGTTTGCGGCAAAAGTGGACTGTACCACAAGTGCACATACTCCGGCTCTTTTGGGAGTCAGAGTCAACAACTACGCTGCCAAAACCGTGGAAGCGCCGGTGGCTTGCCACCAACAAGCCTGCCACATACAAACCGTGCAGATTCAGAAACCCGTTCTCCACGCCTCTGTCCTGCGCCAGAAGAGGGCGACATCTTTTTACCTCTTTGTCAGACTGGTAGTAGACTGCAAAGTCGGTATATTCATCAAGCCCTTGTGGCGAATCTATTCCGTTCCGGACACGACCACGGTTCCCAACTGGACACAACCGATAAACTCTTCTGCGATGTACGGCGTCGATATGATCCGCCTAACTGTTCCCAGTTTTACTCTAGATTACGGGCTGTACCTGTTTTATTTCACTGTCGAGGTAACCCCGATTCGGACCACAACAGTGCTCAGGGGCTCAGATCAAGTTTATATTCAGATCGAGAGAAGCGATCTCGAGGCAGACATTGCAGGAGGCACGTTCCGCACAGTGGGTTTTTCTGATAACTGGACTCTGGATGGCTCTGCATCCAGTGATCCCGATTCACAGGAAGGACTGAAGGGAATCACATTCACTTGGTACTGCACTAAAGAGGTGTCAGACTATAAGAATATGAAACTCAGTCCAGGGAACAGGTGCCATCCAGCCCAGCGGGATTTGAAATGGTTAACATCCTCGGGTCCAGTTCAAGCAGTGCCACCAGAATCGCTCCCAGGAAACACCGTATACTACTTCCGTCTCGTGATTGAAAAGGACACCAGGAGGAGTTACGCCGACCAAACTGTAGAGGTGCGGCCCGGCTCCCCACTCCTTCTGGACGTGATGTGCCTTGAAAACTGTGGTAGCACTCTAATTCCAACGGAGAGATTTGCCTTGTCTGGAAAATGCCTAAACTGCAGAACAACCAGCCAGCCAGCCTACTACTGGACCCTTCTTTCACAAAACTCTACAGAAATTAGCTTTGACTGGTCTGCCAGAACGTCAACGGGCAGGTCTGGGGCTTACCTGTCTATACATGCTCTGACTTTCACAAAGACTGCACATCGATCCTACGTACTTCTGTTGAAAGTAACGACCTGGGATGGTAGGTCCTCAATCTACAGACACGCGTTTCAGGTCAATTCTCCTCCGACGGCTGGCAAATGTACCATCAGCCCACGCTGGGGTACAGCCTTTCTGACGAAATTTGTTGTTCAGTGCAGTGGATTTTCTGACAGCAATTCACCTCTGACATACAAAGTGATAGTAGCTTCCAATGTACCCAAAACCACCAAAGTAACTTCCGTCGAGGAAAATACATTTGGCACAATCCTGTACTTTGGTTATCGGCCTAAAACTCCTCCCTCTTTTCTCCCAGTTGGAGTGCCCTCTCAGAAGTACGCCCTGACACTTTACGTTCAAGTCCACAATTCCCTTGGGGCGTTTACCCAAGTGACTTTACAGGCCCACGTACAGAACCCACTTAACAGTCGACGGCTAGCTGTTGTGTTTCATGAACTGGTGGCCTCCGTGAACGGTTTAAGCGCACCGATGACATCTTATCTCCAGACTGGAGATTATCTTAGCGCGGGCTATTTGGCTTACGTAGCAGCCTCGGTCTTGAACTACATCAAAGGCCCACCAACTCTCCAGCTCCCTAAGGCTCAGTTTCGGGAAAGCCTGATTAGAACAGCCCTGAATATTTCAGTTGAGAGCATGATGGAAATCAACCAAGTAGTTGCTTCTCTTTCTCAAGTCACAGAGGAAGCTGACGAAGTGAACGTTACATCACAAGACCTTGCCATTGAGAAGCTGACAGAAGTAACGGGAGTGCTGAAGGTCCAGAGGAATGAGAGCCATTGGTCTGAGCAGGCAGAAATTCAGACCAGTGGAATACTAAGATGCTTGTCCAACATCCTGAGAGCCGCTCTTCTGCATCGCAGGAACATCAATGTAAGCGGAGTTAAACAAGTCTTCTCCATCATGGAAAATTTAACGGAGATAGTTTTCCAGGGCAAAGTCCCTGGAGAAACAGAAACTCTACTGGAAACAAAACACTGGAATATCACTCTGAAGAAAGACGAAACCTGGAACCTTACAAATTCTTTCTCTACCAGAAACGCCTGCAGGAATTGCTTTTATCCATCACTGAAAAAGGGAGATTATTCAGGATCACCCGATGATGCTGTGATTTCCACTGCCCTTTATGAGTTTGATGAGAACCCCTTCCCCTGGTTAGGTTACACATCAGAAATTGCAACAATGATCTTGGGGTTCAAAATGTCAGAGACAAAGGCTAATGGCGATCTCCTAGGGATCGCGCCTGAAGGAGCAGAAATTACTATTGCTAGGAAAGACAAGGAGTCTTCAACTTTTCAGTTGGCAATGGGACCCGATAAAACACAAGCTTACACAACTGGAGGATTTAGTTTTGAAGTCAACAGAAATACCAAGAGCATATACATCCAGATCCTGACGAAATTAAAAGTTGCTTTCGAGGTGCTAGTATTTACAGGTGCCAACGTCACTCGTGCTCATCCCATAGCCTCGTTTGCTGCTTTTCACAACATGCCAACAGTTGCAAGCAAAAACACGACAGCTAGCGCTGACTGTAACATTAAGGCTCCCTATATCATCTGCCTCCCAGAGTCACTGCTGACAGCCACAGCTCAAGGAAGCGATACAGACACTTGTAACATCTCCATCGTCTTGCTGGCACCCTATGTCGTACGGTATCAAACGCAGAGACTGGTGACGATACACATTTTTAGTGATCAGTGCTTATTTCTGGATGGCGTTCAAAGCCTGTGGAGAGAAGACACCTGCAGGCTTGGCTCCCTGACCGACTGGCAGAGGGTACACTGTGTCTGCAATATGAAGCGGAGTCGCAGAAGTCTGTCAGTCCACACTGGGTCAAATGCATCCTCATTCAGCATCAGGTTCCTGGCAGCCAAGGTAATAGTTACCCCCAACACAGTAGATCTAGGAAAAACCCTGATAGCAGGCGTATCTAAAAACCCAGTCACCCTCTTAGCAGTCATCTTTATTTTTGCCGTCTACTTTCTTTTGGCCCTCTGGGTCGTGAGAAAAGACAGGGCTGACAGGGAAAGACAAGACAAGATTATAGTTCTGGCAGACAACGACCCCTTTGATAAAGTGAGCTTTTTGGTCACTTTATACACAGGCAGTCGCTGGGGAGCTGGAACCAAAGCAGATGTCTTTCTTCAGCTCATTGGCCAGAACGGCACAAGTGATGTCCATTGTTTACGGGACCCACATTTTCTGTCTTTCCAACGAGGAAGCACTGATTGCTTTCTGTTAACTGCTAAAAAAGACTTGGGAGACATTTGCTCCTTCAGGGTCTGGCACAACAACAGGGGCCCATCTCCAAGCTGGTTCTTAAGCAGAGCCAAAGTTGAGAATATGTCCACCGGGAAGACCTGGTTCTTTATATGCAGGAAATGGCTTTCTCTTGACAAGGGCGATCACTTACTAGAAAGGACATTTGCTGTCACAAACCCCAAGACACCTCTGCCCAAAACTGACTATTTTTTGATTAATTTTGCCAACAGCCTGATACAGGGCCATCTGTGGCTCTCGATTTTTGCTCATGGTCTCATGGGCACTTTCAGCAGGCTCCAAAGGTTGTCTTCTTGTTTAGCAATACTATTATTAAACTTGCTAGTTAACATAATCTTCTTTAATGCTGACAAGAGTGAAGAAGCTCCAAAACACTTGAGGTATCTGAGATCAATAACAGTAGGAATTGAATGTGCTTTGCTTACCCAACCTGTGGAAATGATGATAATTGCCTTATTTAAGTATTCCTCGAAGAGACCTTCTCCTCGTGGTGTGGCTCAGACAGACCCAAAGGCAAATTCACCCCTCCTGTCTGGGTATCTTAAAAACTGGAAGGAACGTTTGCAAAAATTGTACCTTTCAGAAACTTCACCACAATCGAGAAATATTAGTCCCTCGGGGAATCTTCCTGGCGCCAGCAGCCACTCACAGAGCCCACCACATTCCAGAAAGATGGGAAGCAAGGGAGGAGCTCCCCAAACCTGGAGTAATTGCACAGTTTCTGAAAGAGACGCAAATGTGATTGAAACAGAAGAGCAGACGATCATTGCAAATTCCCCTCCAACGCCTAAGGTCTGCCAGACCAGGCCACCATCAAATTCCGATTTTAGTAATAATTATGCAGAAGAAGGGGGCAACTTTCAGAAAGAAAGGAAACCACTGAGCATTACCTCCATGCCCTTTCACAAGAGACCGCACACAGCTTTTTGTTGGTGGTGTGCCTATCTCTCGTGGGCACTAGTTATAGCTGTAACCGGGGTATCATCATTTTTCATTGTGTTATATGGTTTGTCTTACGGCTATCAGACGTCGCTAGAGTGGCTTTTGGCATCTGCAATCTCCTTCATTGAGAACGTGTGTCTCCTTTCCGTTCTAAAAACCATTTTTTTCTCAGCTGTGAGTACAATTCATCCAAAATACTGTGAAAACATCACGTGGTTAACTCGGGGAAAGTATTCTGAGAGCAAGTTTGCTAAAGAAATGATGAGTGCTGATGAGATGCAAGAGGTGCACTTGAAACTTGCTAAAGTCAGAGGCACTAAGCAATATAAGCCTTTAGCAGCTGATGAAATTGCAAACATGCTGAAAAGGGCAAAACTTAAAGTCAAGGCATTTACTTTCATAAAAGGTTTCACCAGTCACCTTGTCTTTTTAACGCTGCTGTTATATTTTGCCTATTCCACTGAGAACGCCAACAGTTTCCACTACAACCGATTCATCCATAACCAACTGTCTCCACAACTCTCCAGTGTAGATAAGCCAGAACATGTCTACGTGTGGGTGAAAGACTCGTTCTTGCCTTTGATCCACAATGACATTCAGCCAACCTTTCTTTCCGAGAGCTGGTCCAAAATCATCGGTTTGCCTAGGATGAGGCAAGTGCGGGCTAAGGGTACTGTGAAAAACTGTTTCCGTCCTCACAGCTTTGGAAATAATTCTGTGATCAGTAAAAGCCACTGTCTTCACAAATACGGTAGCGACATCCCAGAGAAAGGTGACTATGCTGGCGCTTGGACAAAGGTGGCCAACCAGTCTGCTCCCAAGGATGCCAGCGGTTATGATGGGTTCACCTACCAGCGGAACAGCACTCTGTGGATGTATTATTCATACGGAGATTTGCACACATACGGACCAGCAGGATACACGTTTTACTTTTTCCCTGAAGAAGGAAGACACAACTCAACGACCAGGCTGGATGCTCTACAACAGAGCAACTGGCTTGATGAAAAAACGTGGGCTGTGATCATTGAACTAACTACATTTAACGCAGATGTAGGTCTCTTCTGCACCATTTCGGTCATATTTGAAATGTCTCATTTTGGGATCGTAAAACCAAGTTTGTCAGCACACTCTTTCGCACTCCCCATTTTTCACCAGCAAACCAAAGCTCAAATGTTGATGTTCGTAGTTGTGCTTGCCTTTCTGTTCATTTACGTTGCAGATGAGCTTCACACCATAGGCCAAGAAAAGAAAGATTATATTAAAAACATTTCCAATATAAACAACTTAGGCTTAAAAATAGTATTCCTCCTTTTTGTTTTTTTAAAGGTCATAAAGTTTAAGTTAGGAGCAGATATAGTGAAGTTTTACTTACTTCATCCAAATGATTTCATTCATTTTCATGCAGTTTCTCATTTAGATCAGATTTTAAGGATTACTATGGGCTTTTTAGCATTTTTTGTCGTTTTGAAAACTCTGAAATATTCTCAGTTCTTTTACAACGTGCGCCTGGCACAAAGATCGATCTTGGCAGCCCTTCCCGGAATCTCCTCAATGGCCCTCGTGGTGCTGGTGTGCTCCTTTGTGTTTATGGCTTTTGGCTACCTTGTGTTTGGGCAGCACGAATGGAATTACAACAACATGATTCACTCAGTTCAGACCGTATTCTCTTACTGTGTCTCAGCTTTCAGAGACACCACGTTTTCATCCAACAGGTTGCTGGGTTGTCTGTTCCTAACCTCTTTCGTGTTGGTGATGATCTGTGTCCTGATCAATCTCTTCCTAGCTATTATTCTGTCTGCCTATGGAGATATGAAACAACCCGTCTATGAAGAACCATCTGATGAAGCACAAGTGGTTACTTTTCTATTGCAAAGGCTCAGAAAGATATTTTATTTTCTGATCTGTAAAACACCCAAAACCAGGGAGCCTGCCCATTTTGACATTCCACTCTATGGGCAGTCTGAGAGAAGACATCAGCGACATTTAGGACTGAAGAAGAGAAAAACAGATGGGGAAAAAATGGTTGATCTTGTCATATAAGCAAGGATTCTGTATTTAAGACTACCTTTCACTCTGCAGTATCTGCATTTTAAGTAAATGTTTGTAAATAAATGTTTTACTTTTAAGAATGCTTTAACGTTCAACTCCTTATTAGTGATTGTGCGCAGATTTTTTTCCAGACTCTTTGGCATCAGTTTCGGTGGTACTTGTCACGGTGTGGTGGGCTGACCCCAGCTGGCAGCTCAGCCCCCACCCAGGTGCCTGCTTACCCCCACTCTGGCAGCATGGGAAGAGAATCATAGAATCACAGAATCACAGAAAGTTTTGGGTTGGAAGGGACCCCTAGAGGTCATCTAGTCCGACCCCCCCACAGCAAGCAGGGACACCGCTAACTCTAGATCAGGTTGCTCAGAGCCCCGTCCAGCCTGGTCTGGAATGTTTCCAGGGATGGGGCCTCCACTACCTCTCTGGGCAACCCGTTCCAGTGTTTCACCACCCTCATTGTAAAGAATTTCTTCCTTATATCCAGCCTAAACCTACCCTGTTTTACTTTAAAACCATTACCCCTCGTCCTGTCGCTGCTGTCTCTACTAAAAAGATTGTCCCCATCTTTCCTATAGGCTCCCTTTAAGTACTGAAAGGCTGCAATCAGGTCTCCCTGCAGCCTTCTCTTCTCCAGGCTGAACAAGCCCAACTCTCTCAGCCTGTCCTCGTAGGAGAGGTGCTCCAGCCCTCGGATCATTTTTGTAGCCCTCCTTTGGACCCGCTCCAACAGTTCCATGTCCTTCTTGTGCTGAGGGCTCCAGAGCTGAACGCAGTACTCCAGGCGGGGTCTCACCAGAGCAGAGTAGAGGGGCAGAATCACCTCTCTCAACCTGCTGGCCACGCTTCTCCTGATGCAGCCCAGGACACGGTTGGCCCTCTGGGCTGCCAGCGCACATTGCCGGCTCATGTCCAGCCGAAGAGCACTGTATAGCTGCTGCATTGCCTCGTGTACAACACCGGGCCGAAGAAATCAAGTCGAAAGGGCTGATACCTTTTCAGCCTCCACAGTTTCCCCATTTCAACTCTCCCCTACTGTGAAATCTACCCTTAAACACCTGGACTTATTCTCTTACAGGATTTTGGAAGAAAGCTATGTCATGAAGGATCCTTTCACCCCTGACAAGGACAAATTCCTCATCCTTGGGTCTCATTGCAGTTTGTGTAGCAGATCAGTGTGCGTTGGTACAGTAAGTAACAAGCAAAACAAGCTTCTTCAGTCATTTCTTTTTGTTCCAGTCCTGGCGACCCGTTAAAGACCGAACAGCAAAACCCCAAACGGCCTATTTTTAAGGCAAGCTGATTGTATATTCTTGTTGATTTCCCCAGATAAAGCTCTTTGTATTAAATGAAAATGATCAGCGTCTTCAAGTGTTCAGTTTACAGATGAGCACAGTCCAGCCTCACAAACACAACGAGTGCCGTTTCCCACTTTCTCAGCACATGAAAGTGCAAGGGGGATCACATAGCACTTCAAGACCTTTAGGGTTCAGTAGATCGTACTATACCAACGGTAGGTTTTTCTTCGCTAAAGGGGATATAAACATCCACGGATTGTTAGGTTTGCATCCACAGCACAGGGCTGCCGCCCCATTTGCAATAGCTAACGTAGAAAGTGAGCAGGGAGGGGAGTTGTGCAATGCTGTGATAGCTCTCTGAAGAAGACTGAATTGAAGCAGCAGCTGGTAGGCAACCTGAAGCTATGAAATCTGACTGCGGTCCAGAAAGGTGGTGTAAAATTACAGTTGTCTTAATTCCTTCTCCTCGGTGCAGAACTGGTCCCTTTGTTAGCTGTGAGTTCAAAGCAAAAATGAAGACAAGTTACTACGCAGTTATCAGTGTCCGGAGGCTGTACTGTGCTTCTTTGAGGCAGTACAATGAACTAAGAAAACTTATGTTCCGCTCCTTTCCCTTGGCGGCGAGGCGGGGCCACCGGCGGCGGGGCGGGGCCACCGGTGCTGCCGGGACGCGTCGCGGTGCTGCCGCCCGGTGCCCGTCGCGTCGGTCAGCGGCCGTGAGACGCTGGTTCCCAGCGGCACCGGGTGTGCCCGCACCCGAGCTGCCGCCGCTGACGCCAGGCGTGTCTTTCTGACCGGCTGCGTGGAGGAGGAGGGTGCGGGGTTGGACCAGCTGACCCGCTGAGGTCCCCTCCGAACCCGAACGTTCCGTGATCGAAGTTCCGTGATTGTGAGCGGGCGCCGGTCTCCTTGACGACCTCCTGCGGCACCAACTGCCCAACCGCCGGCCGCCGCTCCAGGGGCTGCATCCTGAGCCCTCCGCTCCTTCCCCTCGCCCCGCGATGGCCGCGCTCCTTCTCCACCTCCTCCTCCTCCTCCAGCTGCTCGGCTCCTGCCCCCGAGGCTCGGGGGCCCCCGCTGCCCGCCTCCAGCCGCCGCCGCTGCGGGTCACCTGCCGGGACCCCGAGGCACGGGTCTCCCAACGGTGGGACAGCAAGCGCCGGGTTTCGTGCCTGTGGAGCGGCACCGTGATGCTGCGCTACCGGCCCACACCGGGAGCCCGAGCAGAGGCGGGGAGGGAAGCGGGGCCGCTGTCCCCACCGCGCTGCTCCTGGTACTTCGGCTCGTCCTGGGTGACCGACACGTCGCGCTGGTCGGGCCAAGTCGCGGTACCGACGGGCCTCCCCCCCTCGCCCGCGGCCTCCGTCCTCCTCACGGTGCGGTGCTCCTCCACCTCCTGCCCCGTGCCCGGCTGCTCCCACCGCAACGCGACCGTCGAGGTATCGGCGCAGGACGCCTGGCTCTTCGTGCTCTGGCCTCAGGCACAGCCGCTCCGGGCCAGGCAGCCGGTAGAGCTGGGTTGGTGCTCCCGGCTGAGGAGCGAAGGTTGGCAGTACCGCTTCAGCAGCCCGGGGGGCAGCCCCGCAGCCCTCCGCCTGCCCAGCAGCCAGCACCGAGCCCCGCCGCCGCCCGCCGCCTACCCAACGGCCGAGCTGCGACGGACCTGCGCCGCCTACCACAGCTACCGCCTGACCGTCCGCTACGGCCACCACGGGCTCCACGTCGCCTCGGTCAGCGTCGAGCAGGTGCCTCAGCTGAACCTCAGCCTCTCTCTCCAGGTGCAGCCCGGCCCGCTGCGGCTCCTCAGCGTCCGCTCCAGGCTCCTCAGCGTCGCTCGGCAGCCCCTCAGCCTCTCCTGGAGGCTTCAGCCCCTCACGCCGAGGACGCTGGCCTACAGGCTGGTGGACACGCAGGCCGTAGGAGGTTGGCTCCGCTCCTACGGTTCCTTTACTCTGCAGAGCAACTTCTGTGCCGTTCCCGTAACTCAGAGCCCAGGTGAGGTGGCGGTGGCCAGCATGTATTTCCACGTTGACGGAGAGAGGTTCGAGGAACTGACGGGAGATCTGCATCTACGCAACGGTACCCTGAGCCTAACCGCAGGCCGAGAAGCTCCCACCCGTGTCAACCTTCCGCTGGGGAAGACCACCTTGAGCACTCACATTGTCAGGTACCACCACGGAACATTTTACGCAACCAGAGAAAACAACAGCCCTCTTTCCGCGGACGGCCCTAACACGCACACTGTGTT
Organism: Opisthocomus hoazin; assembly: GCF_030867145.1. Taxonomy (NCBI): domain Eukaryota; kingdom Metazoa; phylum Chordata; class Aves; order Opisthocomiformes; family Opisthocomidae; genus Opisthocomus; species Opisthocomus hoazin. The sequence goes on from NC_134414.1 coordinate 154,227,054, forward strand.
CTACCAACACAAGGAGCTCTCCTACTTACTCTCCATAGAGCTGGTGGCCTTCCAGTGGTACAAGTTCAACATGCACCTTTATACGAACCAGAAGAGGGCTTTGTTTAGGCCCCTGTCAGAAAGAGACCTTGAAGTCCACGTTTTCAGCAGCGGCCGTCCTTCTTTGCCACAGAGCTTTACTTATTTAGTGTGGTTTATCCCTGCACAACACCCGATGCTACAGTGCGAGTGGACCTTCCACCTGCAGCTTTTTGGAGCGTGCAGAGACCACCTTCTCCAGAACAGCACGTACACATACAACGATCACGTCAGAAACGCCACACGTTTGGTCCGTCGCTCCGCTTTACCCTTTGATCCGGACAAATACACGGGGTTTGCGGCAAAAGTGGACTGTACCACAAGTGCACATACTCCGGCTCTTTTGGGAGTCAGAGTCAACAACTACGCTGCCAAAACCGTGGAAGCGCCGGTGGCTTGCCACCAACAAGCCTGCCACATACAAACCGTGCAGATTCAGAAACCCGTTCTCCACGCCTCTGTCCTGCGCCAGAAGAGGGCGACATCTTTTTACCTCTTTGTCAGACTGGTAGTAGACTGCAAAGTCGGTATATTCATCAAGCCCTTGTGGCGAATCTATTCCGTTCCGGACACGACCACGGTTCCCAACTGGACACAACCGATAAACTCTTCTGCGATGTACGGCGTCGATATGATCCGCCTAACTGTTCCCAGTTTTACTCTAGATTATGGGCTGTACCTGTTTTATTTCACTGTCGAGGTAACCCCGATTCGGACCACAACAGTGCTCAGGGGCTCAGATCAAGTTTATATTCAGATCGAGAGAAGCGATCTCCAGGCAGACATTGCAGGAGGCACGTTCCGCACAGTGGGTTTTTCTGATAACTGGACTCTGGATGGCTCTGCATCCAGTGATCCCGATTCACAGGAAGGACTGAAGGGAATCACATTCACTTGGTACTGCACTAAAGAGGTGTCAGACTATAAGAATATGAAACTCAGTCCAGGGAACAGGTGCCATCCAGCCCAGCGGGATTTGAAATGGTTAACATCCTCGGGTCCAGTTCAAGCAGTGCCACCAGAATCCCTCCCAGGAAACACCGTATACTACTTCCGTCTCGTGATTGAAAAGGACACCAGGAGGAGTTACGCCGACCAAACTGTAGAGGTGCGGCCCGGCTCCCCACTCCTTCTGGACGTGATGTGCCTTGAAAACTGTGGTAGCACTCTAATTCCAACGGAGAGATTTGCCTTGTCTGGAAAATGCCTAAACTGCAGAACAACCAGCCAGCCAGCCTACTACTGGACCCTTCTTTCACAAAACTCTACAGAAATTAGCTTTGACTGGTCTGCCAGAACGTCAACGGGCAGGTCTGGGGCTTACCTGTCTATACATGCTCTGACTTTCACAAAGACTGCACATCGATCCTACGTACTTCTGTTGAAAGTAACGACCTGGGATGGTAGGTCCTCAATCTACAGACACGCGTTTCAGGTCAATTCTCCTCCGACGGCTGGCAAATTGCCTCAACTAAGAAAAAAAGGAGGGTCATTGTCATAGGTGATTCCCTTCTGAGGGGAACAGAGGGCCCGATCTGCCGACCGGACCCATCCCACAGGGAAGTCTGCTGCCTCCCTGGGGCCCGGGTTAGGGATGTTGCGAAGAAACTCCCTGGTCTGGTGCGGCCTTCTGATTACTACCCCCTCTTGGTAATGCAGGTTGGCGGAGACGAGGTAGCAGAAAGAAGTGCCAAGGCCATCAAAAGGGACTTCAGGGCACTGGGGCGACTGGTTGAGGGATCAGGGGCGCAGGTGGTGTTTTCCTCCATCCCATCAGTGGCAGGGGACAGCACTGAAAGGGGCAGGAAAACTCACCTGGTTAACAGGTGGCTCAGGGACTGGTGCCATCGGTCAAATTTTGGCTTTTTTGATCATGGGGAGGTATACACAGCACCGGGCCTGCTGGCAACAAGTGGAGTTCAGCTATCACAAAGGGGGAAAAGAATTCTTGGCCACGAGCTGGCGGGGCTCATTGAGAGGGCTTTAAACTAGCTTCGAAGGGGGAAGGGGATATTGCCCAGCTCACTAGGGATGAGCCTAGGCTTAGAGTGCCAAGGCCAGGGGTGAGATTGACAGCCCAGCTCAAGTGTGTTTACACCAATGCACGTAGTATGGCCAATAAACAGGAGGAGCTGGAAGCCATTATACAGCAGGACGGCTACGACTTGGTCGCCATCACAGAAACGTGGTGGGACAACTCGCATGACTGGCATGCTGTCATAGATGGCTACAGACTCTTTAGGAAAGACAGAACAACAAGGAGAGGTGGGGGAGTTGCTCTATATGTGAGGCAGCAACTGGAATGCATTGAGCTTGGCCTGGGGGCAAGTGAAGAAGGAGTTGAAAGCTTGTGGGTTAGAATTAAGGGACAGGCTCACACGGGTGACATTACGGTGGGTGTATACTACAGGCCACCCGACCAGGAGGAGGAGGTTGATGAAGCCTTCTACAGGCAGCTGCAAGCAGCCTCACAGTCACAGGCTCTGGTTCTCATGGGGGACTTCAACCACCCTGACATCAGCTGGGAAGACCATGCAGCTAGGCACGCGCAATCCAGGAGGTTCCTACAGAGCATCGATGATAACTTTCTGATGCAAGTGGTGGAGGAACCAACAAGGAAAGGCGCGCTGCTGGACCTTGTGTTAACAAACAAGGAGGGACTGGTGGAGGACGTGAAGGTTGGAGGTAGACTCGGCTGCAGTGACCATGAAATGGTCGAGTTCAGGATCCTGCGTGGAGGAAGCAGGGCGATAAGCAGGATCAAAACCCTGGACCTCAGGAGGGCTGACTTTGGCCTCTTCAAGGAGCTACTGGGAGGAATCCCGTGGGCCAGGGCTCTCGAAGGCAGGGGGGTCCATGAGTGCTGGTCGCTTTTTAAACAACACTTCTTCCATGCACAGGAGCAATGCATCCCCCTGAGAAAGAAATTTAGCAAAGGAGGAAGGAGACCTGCATGGTTAAACAAGGAGCTTCTAGCGGAGATCAGGCAGAAGAGAAAGGTGCATGGCATGTGGAAAGAGGGACAGGCCACTTGGGAAGAGTACAGAAACGTAGTGAGAGCATGCAGGGATGCGACGAGGAAGGCCAAGGCTCACCTGGAATTGAAGCTGGCAAGGGATGTCAAAAACAACAAGAAGGGCTTCTTCAACTACATCAGCAGCAAAAGGAAGGCTAGGGACAATGTGGGGCCGCTGCTGAATGAGGCGGGTGTCCTGGTGACGGAGGATGCGGAGAAGGCAGAGCTAATGAATGCCTTCTTTGCTTCAGTCTTCAGTGCTAAGACTGGCCCTCAGAAATCCCAGGCCCCGGAGGTAAGAGAGGAAGCCTACAGAGAGGACGACTTTCCCTTGGTCGAGGAGGACTGTGTGAGGGATCGCTTAAGCGATCTGGATGTCCACAAATCCATGGGCCCCGATGGAATGCACCCACGAGTGCTGAGGGAGCTGGCGGATGTCATTGCTGAGCCACTCTCCATCATCTTTGAGAGGTCCTGGAAGACAGGAGAGGTGCCCGAGGACTGGAGAAAGGCCAATGTCACTCCAATCTTCAAAAAGGGCAAGAAGGAGGACCCAGGGAACTACAGGCCGGTCAGCCTCACCTCCATCCCGGGAAAGGTGATGGAGCACCTTATCCTGGAGGCCATCATGAAGCAAGTGGAAGAAAAGAAGGTTATCAGGAGTAGTCAGCATGGATTCACCAAGGGGAAATCATGCCTGACCAATCTGATAGCTTTCTACGATGACATGACTGGCTGGGTAGACGAAGGGAGAGCTGTGGATGTTATCTACCTTGACTTCAGCAAGGCTTTCGACACAGTCTCCCATGATATCCTCCTGGGGAAGCTGAGGAAGTGTGGGCTGGATGAGTGGTCAGTGAAGTGGATAGAGAACTGGCTGAATGGCAGAACTCAGAGGGTTGTCATCAGCGGCGCTGAGTCTAGTTGGAGGCTGGTGACAAGTGGTGTCCCTCAGGGGTCAGTACTGGGCCCAGTCTTGTTTAACTTCTTCATCAACGACCTGGATGAAGAGTTAGAATGTACCCTCAGCAAGTTTGCTGACGACACCAAACTGGGAGGTGTGGTAGATACACCAGAAGGCTGTGCTGCCATTCAGCGTGACCTGGATAGGCTGGAGAGCTGGGCAGAGAGGAACCTGATGAGGTTCAACAAGGGCAAGTGCAGGGTCCTGCACCTGGGGAGGAACAACCTCATGCACCAGTACAGGCTTGGGGTGGACCTGCTGGAGAGCAGCTCTGCGGAGAGGGACCTGGGTGTCCTGGTGGATGACAGGTTAACTATGAGCCAGCAGTGTGCCCTGGCTGCCAAGAAGGCCAATGGGATCCTGGGGTGCATCAAGAAGAGTGTGGCCAGCAGGACAAGGGAGGTTCTCCTTCCCCTCTACACTGCCCTGGTGAGGCCTCATCTGGAGTACTGTGTCCAGTTCTGGGCTCCCCAGTTCAAGAAGGATGAAGAGCTACTGGAGAGAGTCCAGCGGAGGGCTACAAGGATGGTGAGGGGACTGGAGCATCTCCCCTACGAGGAGAGGTTGAGGGAACTGGGCTTGTTCAGCCTGAAGAAGAGAAGGCTGCGAGGGGACCTTATAAATGCCTACAAATATCTGAAGGGTGGGTGTCAGGAGGATGGGGCCAAGCTCTTTTCAGTGGTGCCCAGTGACAGGACAAGGGGCAATGGGCACAAACTGAGGCACAGGAAGTTCCGTCTGAACATGAGGAGGAACTTCTTCCCTCTGAGGGTGACGGAGCACTGGAACAGGCTGCCCAGGGAGGTTGTGGAGTCTCCTTCTCTGGAGATATTCAAGACCCGCCTGGACAAGGTCCTGTGCAGCCTGCTGTAGGTGACCCTGCTTCGGCGGGGGGGTTGGACTAGATGACCCACAGAGGTCCCTTCCAACCCCTACTATTCTGTGATTCTGTAAATGTACCATCAGCCCACGCTGGGGTACAGCCTTTCTGACGAAATTTGTTGTTCAGTGCAGTGGATTTTCTGACAGCAATTCACCTCTGACATACAAAGTGATAGTAGCTTCCAATGTACCCAAAACCACCAAAGTAACTTCCGTCGAGGAAAATACATTTGGCACAATCCTGTACTTTGGTTATCGGCCTAAAACTCCTCCCTCTTTTCTCCCAGTTGGAGTGCCCTCTCAGAAGTACGCCCTGACACTTTACGTTCAAGTCCACAATTCCCTTGGGGCGTTTACCCAAGTGACTTTACAGGCCCACGTACAGAACCCACTTAACAGTCGACGGCTAGCTGTTGTGTTTCATGAACTGGTGGCCTCCGTGAACGGTTTAAGCGCACCGATGACATCTTATCTCCAGACTGGAGATTATCTTAGCGCGGGCTATTTGGCTTACGTAGCAGCCTCGGTCTTGAACTACATCAAAGGCCCACCAACTCTCCAGCTCCCTAAGGCTCAGTTTCGGGAAAGCCTGATTAGAACAGCCCTGAATATTTCAGTTGAGAGCATGATGGAAATCAACCAAGTAGTTGCTTCTCTTTCTCAAGTCACAGAGGAAGCTGACGAAGTGAACGTTACATCACAAGACCTTGCCATTGAGAAGCTGACAGAAGTAACGGGAGTGCTGAAGGTCCAGAGGAATGAGAGCCATTGGTCTGAGCAGGCAGAAATTCAGACCAGTGGAATACTAAGATGCTTGTCCAACATCCTGAGAGCCGCTCTTCTGCATCGCAGGAACATCAATGTAAGCGGAGTTAAACAAGTCTTCTCCATCATGGAAAATTTAACGGAGATAGTTTTCCAGGGCAAAGTCCCTGGAGAAACAGAAACTCTACTGGAAACAAAACACTGGAATATCACTCTGAAGAAAGACGAAACCTGGAACCTTACAAATTCTTTCTCTACCAGAAACGCCTGCAGGAATTGCTTTTATCCATCACTGAAAAAGGGAGATTATTCAGGATCACCCGATGATGCTGTGATTTCCACTGCCCTTTATGAGTTTGATGAGAACCCCTTCCCCTGGTTAGGTTACACATCAGAAATTGCAACAATGATCTTGGGGTTCAAAATGTCAGAGACAAAGGCTAATGGCGATCTCCTAGGGATCGCACCTGAAGGAGCAGAAATTACTATTGCTAGGAAAGACAAGGAGTCTTCAACTTTTCAGTTGGCAATGGGACCCGATAAAACACAAGCTTACACAACTGGAGGATTTAGTTTTGAAGTCAACAGAAATACCAAGAGCATATACATCCAGATCCTGACGAAATTAAAAGTTGCTTTCGAGGTGCTAGTATTTACAGGTGCCAACGTCACTCGTGCTCATCCCATAGCCTCGTTTGCTGCTTTTCACAACATGCCAACAGTTGCAAGCAAAAACACGACAGCTAGCGCTGACTGTAACATTAAGGCTCCCTATATCATCTGCCTCCCAGAGTCACTGCTGACAGCCACAGCTCAAGGAAGCGATACAGACACTTGTAACATCTCCATCGTCTTGCTGGCACCCTATGTTGTACGGTATCAAACGCAGAGACTGGTGACGATACACATTTTTAGTGATCAGTGCTTATTTCTGGATGGCGTTCAAAGCCTGTGGAGAGAAGACACCTGCAGGCTTGGCTCCCTGACCGACTGGCAGAGGGTACACTGTGTCTGCAATATGAAGCGGAGTCACAGAAGTCTGTCAGTCCACACTGGGTCAAATGCATCCTCATTCAGCATCAGGTTCCTGGCAGCCAAGGTAATAGTTACCCCCAACACAGTAGATCTAGGAAAAACCCTGATAGCAGGCGTATCTAAAAACCCAGTCACCCTCTTAGCAGTCATCTTTATTTTTGCCGTCTACTTTCTTTTGGCCCTCTGGGTCGTGAGAAAAGACAGGGCTGACAGGGAAAGACAAGACAAGATTATAGTTCTGGCAGACAACGACCCCTTTGATAAAGTGAGCTTTTTGGTCACTTTATACACAGGCAGTCGCTGGGGAGCTGGAACCAAAGCAGATGTCTTTCTTCAGCTCATTGGCCAGAACGGCACAAGTGATGTCCATTGTTTACGGGACCCACATTTTCTGTCTTTCCAACGAGGAAGCACTGATTGCTTTCTGTTAACTGCTAAAAAAGACTTGGGAGACATTTGCTCCTTCAGGGTCTGGCACAACAACAGGGGCCCATCTCCAAGCTGGTTCTTAAGCAGAGCCAAAGTTGAGAATATGTCCACCGGGAAGACCTGGTTCTTTATATGCAGGGAATGGCTTTCTCTTGACAAGGGCGATCACTTACTAGAAAGGACATTTGCTGTCACAAACCCCAAGACACCTCTGCCCAAAACTGACTATTTTTTGATTAATTTTGCCAACAGCCTGATACAGGGCCATCTGTGGCTCTCGATTTTTGCTCATGGTCTCATGGGCACTTTCAGCAGGCTCCAAAGGTTGTCTTCTTGTTTAGCAATACTATTATTAAACTTGCTAGTTAACATAATCTTCTTTAATGCTGATAAGAGTGAAGAAGCTCCAAAACACTTGAGGTATCTGAGATCAATAACAGTAGGAATTGAATGTGCTTTGCTTACCCAACCTGTGGAAATGATGATAATTGCCTTATTTAAGTATTCCTCGAAGAGACGTTCCAGTGTTTCACCACCCTCATTGTAAAGAATTTCTTCCTTATATCCAGCCTAAACCTACCCTGTTTTACTTTAAAACCATTACCCCTCGTCCTGTCGCTGCTGTCTCTACTGAAAAGATTGTCCCCATCTTTCCTATAGGGCTCCTCTCAAGTACTGAAATGCTGCAATCAGGTCTCCCTGCAGCCTTCTCTTCTCCAGGCTGAACAAGCCCAACTCTCTCAGCCTGTCCTCATAGGAGAGGTGCTCCAGCCCTCGGATCATTTTTGTAGCCCTCCTTTGGACCCGCTCCAACAGTTCCATGTCCTTCTTGTGCTGAGGGCTCCAGAGCTGAACGCAGTACTCCAGGCGGGGTCTCACCAGAGCAGAGTAGAGGGGCAGAATCACCTCTCTCAACCTGCTGGCCACGCTTCTCCTGATGCAGCCCAGGACACGATTGGCCCTCTGGGCTGCCAGCGCACATTGCCGGCTCATGTCCAGCCGAAGAGCACTGTATAGCTGCTGCATTGCCTCGTGTACAACACCGGGCCGAAGAAATCAAGTCGAAAGGGCTGATACCTTTTCAGCCTCCACAGTTTCCCCATTTCAACTCTCCCCTACTGTGAAATCTACCCTTAAACACCTGGACTTATTCTCTTACAGGATTTTGGAAGAAAGCTATGTCATGAAGGATCCTTTCACCCCTGACAAGGACAAATTCCTCATCCTTGGGTCTCATTGCAGTTTGTGTAGCAGATCAGTGTGCGTTGGTACAGTAAGTAACAAGCAAAACAAGCTTCTTCAGTCATTTCTTTTTGTTCCAGTCCTGGCGACCCGTTAAAGACCGAACAGCAAAACCCCAAACGGCCTATTTTTAAGGCAAGCTGATTGTATATTCTTGTTGATTTCCCCAGATAAAGCTCTTTGTATTAAATGAAAATGATCAGCGTCTTCAAGTGTTCAGTTTACAGATGAGCACAGTCCAGCCTCACAAACACAACGAGTGCCGTTTCCCACTTTCTCAGCACATGAAAGTGCAAGGGGGATCACATAGCACTTCAAGACCTTTAGGGTTCAGTAGATCGTACTATACCAACGGTAGGTTTTTCTTCGCTAAAGGGGATATAAACATCCACGGATTGTTAGGTTTGCATCCACAGCACAGGGCTGCCGCCCCATTTGCAATAGCTAACGTAGAAAGTGAGCAGGGAGGGGAGTTGTGCAATGCTGTGATAGCTCTCTGAAGAAGACTGAATTGGAGCAGCAGCTGGTAGGCAACCTGAAGCTATGAAATCTGACTGCGGTCCAGAAAGGTGGTGTAAAATTACAGTTGTCTTAATTCCTTCTCCTCGGTGCAGAACTGGTCCCTTTGTTAGCTGTGAGTTCAAAGCAAAAATGAAGACAAGTTACTACGCAGTTATCAGTGTCCGGAGGCTGTACTGTGCTTCTTTGAGGCAGTACAATGAACTAAGAAAACTTATGTTCCGCTCCTTTCCCTTGGCGGCGAGGCGGGGCCACCGGCGGCGGGGCGGGGCCACCGGTGCTGCCGGGACGCGTCGCGGTGCTGCCGCCCGGTGCCCATCGCGTCGGTCAGCGGCCGTGAGACGCTGGTTCCCAGCGGCACCGGGTGTGCCCGCACCCGAGCTGCCGCCGCTGACGCCAGGCGTGTCTTTCTGACCGGCTGCGTGGAGGAGGAGGGTGCGGGGTTGGACCAGCTGACCCGCTGAGGTCCCCTCCGAACCCGAACGTTCCGTGATCGAAGTTCCGTGATTGTGAGCGGGCGCCGGTCTCCTTGACGACCTCCTGCGGCACCAACTGCCCAACCGCCGGCCGCCGCTCCAGGGGCTGCATCCTGAGCCCTCCGCTCCTTCCCCTCGCCCCGCGATGGCCGCGCTCCTTCTCCACCTCCTCCTCCTCCTCCAGCTGCTCGGCTCCTGCCCCCGAGGCTTGGGGGCCCCCGCTGCCCGCCTCCAGCCGCCGCCGCTGCGGGTCACCTGCCGGGACCCCGAGGCACGGGTCTCCCAACGGTGGGACAGCAAGCGCCGGGTTTCGTGCCTGTGGAGCGGCACCGTGATGCTGCGCTACCGGCCCACACCGGGAGCCCAAGCAGAGGCGGGGAGGGAAGCGGGGCCGCTGTCCCCACCGCGCTGCTCCTGGTACTTCGGCTCGTCCTGGGTGACCGACACGTCGCGCTGGTCGGGCCAAGTCGCGGTACCGACGGGCCTCCCCCCATCGCCCGCGGCCTCCGTCCTCCTCACGGTGCGGTGCTCCTCCACCTCCTGCCCCGCGCCCGGCTGCTCCCACCGCAACGCGACCGTCGAGGTATCGGCGCAGGACGCCCGGCTCTTCGTGCTCTGGCCTCAGGCGCAGCCGCTCCGGGCCAGGCAGCCGGTAGAGCTGGGTTGGTGCTCCCGGCTGAGGAGCGAAGGTTGGCAGTACCGCTTCAGCAGCCCGGGGGGCAGCCCCGCAGCCCTCCGCCTGCCCAGCAGCCAGCACCGAGCCCCGCCGCCGCCCGCCGCCTACCCAACGGCCGAGCTGCGACGGACCTGCGCCGCCTACCACAGCTACCGCCTGACCGTCCGCTACGGCCACCACGGGCTCCACGTCGCCTCGGTCAGTGTCGAGCAGGTGCCTCAGCTGAACCTCAGCCTCTCTCTCCAGGTGCAGCCCGGCCCGCTGCGGCTCCTCAGCGTCCGCTCCAGGCTCCTCAGCGTCGCTCGGCAGCCCCTCAGCCTCTCCTGGAGGCTTCAGCCCCTCACGCCGAGGACGCTGGCCTACAGGCTGGTGGACACGCAGGCCGTAGGAGGTTGGCTCCACTCCTACGGTTCCTTTACTCTGCAGAGCAACTTCTGTGCCGTTCCCGTAACTCAGAGCCCAGGTGAGGTGGCGGTGGCCAGCATGTATTTCCACGTTGATGGAGAGAGGTTCGAGGAACTGACGGGAGATCTGCATCTACGCAACGGTACCCTGAGCCTAACCGCAGGCCGAGAAGCTCCCACCCGTGTCAACCTTCCGCTGGGGAAGACCACCTTGAGCACTCACATTGTCAGGTACCACCACGGAACATTTTACGCGACCAGAGAAAACAACAGCCCTCTTTCCGCGGACGGCCCTAACACGCACACTGTGTTCTACCAACACAAGGAGCTCTCCTACTTACTCTCCATAGAGCTGGTGGCCTTCCAGTGGTACAAGTTCAACATGCACCTTTATACGAACCAGAAGAGGGCTTTGTTTAGGCCCCTGTCAGAAAGAGACCTTGAAGTCCACGTTTTCAGCAGCGGCCGTCCTTCTTTGCCACAGAGCTTTACTTATTTAGTGTGGTTTATCCCTGCACAACACCCGATGCTACAGTGCGAGTGGACCTTCCACCTGCAGCTTTTTGGAGCGCGCAGAGACCACCTTCTCCAGAACAGCACGTACACATACAACGATCACGTCAGAAACGCCACACGTTTGGTCCGTCGCTCCGCTTTACCCTTTGATCCGGACAAATACACGGGGTTTGCGGCAAAAGTGGACTGTACCACAAGTGCACATATTCCGGCTCTTTTGGGAGTCAGAGTCAACAACTACGCTGCCAAAACCGTGGAAGCGCCGGTGGCTTGCCACCAACAAGCCTGCCACATACAAACCGTGCAGATTCAGAAACCCGTTCTCCACGCCTCTGTCCTGCGCCAGAAGAGGGCGACATCTTTTTACCTCTTTGTCAGACTGGTAGTAGACTGCAAAGTCGGTATATTCATCAAGCCCTTGTGGCGAATCTATTCCGTTCCGGACACGACCACGGTTCCCAACTGGACACAACCGATAAACTCTTCTGCGATGTACGGCGTCGATATGATCCGCCTAACTGTTCCCAGTTTTACTCTAGATTATGGGCTGTACCTGTTTTATTTCACTGTCGAGGTAACCCCGATTCGGACCACAACAGTGCTCAGGGGCTCAGATCAAGTTTATATTCAGATCGAGAGAAGCGATCTCCAGGCAGACATTGCAGGAGGCACGTTCCGCACAGTGGGTTTTTCTGATAACTGGACTCTGGATGGCTCTGCATCCAGTGATCCCGATTCACAGGAAGGACTGAAGGGAATCACATTCACTTGGTACTGCACTAAAGAGGTGTCAGACTATAAGAACATGAAACTCAGTCCAGGGAACAGGTGCCATCCAGCCCAGCGGGATTTGAAATGGTTAACATCCTCGGGTCCAGTTCAAGCAGTGCCACCAGAATCGCTCCCAGGAAACACCGTATACTACTTCCGTCTCGTGATTGAAAAGGACACCAGGAGGAGTTACGCCGACCAAACTGTAGAGGTGCGGCCCGGCTCCCCACTCCTTCTGGACGTGATGTGCCTTGAAAACTGTGGTAGCACTCTAATTCCAACGGAGAGATTTGCCTTGTCTGGAAAATGCCTAAACTGCAGAACAACCAGCCAGCCAGCCTACTACTGGTCCCTTCTTTCACAAAACTCTACAGAAATTAGCTTTGACTGGTCTGCCAGAACGTCAACGGGCAGGTCTGGGGCTTACCTGTCTATACATGCTCTGACTTTCACAAAGACTGCACATCGATCCTACGTACTTCTGTTGAAAGTAACGACCTGGGATGGTAGGTCCTCGATCTACAGACACGCGTTTCAGGTCAATTCTCCTCCGACGGCTGGCAAATGTACCATCAGCCCACGCTGGGGTACAGCCTTTCTGACAAAATTTGTTGTTCAGTGCAGTGGATTTTCTGACAGCAATTCACCTCTGACATACAAAGTGATAGTAGCTTCCAATGTACCCAAAACCACCAAAGTAACTTCCGTGGAGGAAAATACATTTGGCACAATCCTGTACTTTGGTTATCGGCCTAAAACTCCTCCCTCTTTTCTCCCAGTTGGAGTGCCCTCTCAGAAGTACGCCCTGACACTTTACGTTCAAGTCCACAATTCCCTTGGGGCGTTTACCCAAGTGACTTTACAGGCCCACGTACAGAACCCACTTAACAGTCGACCGCTAGCTGTTGTGTTTCATGAACTGGTGGCCTCCGTGAACGGTTTAAGCGCACCGATGACATCTTATCTCCAGACTGGAGATTATCTTAGCGCGGGCTATTTGGCTTACGTAGCAGCCTCGGTCTTGAACTACATCAAAGGCCCACCAACTCTCCAGCTCCCTAAGGCTCAGTTTCGGGAAAGCCTGATTAGAACAGCCCTGAATATTTCAGTTGAGAGCATGATGGAAATCAACCAAGTAGTTGCTTCTCTTTCTCAAGTCACAGAGGAAGCTGACGAAGTGAACGTTACATCACAAGACCTTGCCATTGAGAAGCTGACAGAAGTAACGGGAGTGCTGAAGGTCCAGAGGAATGAGAGCCATTGGTCTGAGCAGGCAGAAATTCAGACCAGTGGAATACTAAGATGCTTGTCCAACATCCTGAGAGCCGCTCTTCTGCATCGCAGGAACATCAATGTAAGCGGAGTTAAACAAGTCTTCTCCATCATGGAAAATTTAACGGAGATAGTTTTCCAGGGCAAAGTCCCTGGAGAAACAGAAACTCTACTGGAAACAAAACACTGGAATATCACTCTGAAGAAAGACGAAACCTGGAACCTTACAAATTCTTTCTCTACCAGAAACGCCTGCAGGAATTGCTTTTATCCATCACTGAAAAAGGGAGATTATTCAGGATCACCCGATGATGCTGTGATTTCCACTGCCCTTTATGAGTTTGATGAGAACCCCTTCCCCTGGTTAGGTTACACATCAGAAATTGCAACAATGATCTTGGGGTTCAAAATGTCAGAGACAAAGGCTAATGGCGATCTCCTAGGGATCGCGCCTGAAGGAGCAGAAATTACTATTGCTAGGAAAGACAAGGAGTCTTCAACTTTTCAGTTGGCAATGGGACCCGATAAAACACAAGCTTACACAACTGGAGGATTTAGTTTTGAAGTCAACAGAAATACCAAGAGCATATACATCCAGATCCTGACGAAATTAAAAGTTGCTTTCGAGGTGCTAGTATTTACAGGTGCCAACGTCACTCGTGCTCATCCCATAGCCTCGTTTGCTGCTTTTCACAACATGCCAACAGTTGCAAGCAAAAACACGACAGCTAGCGCTGACTGTAACATTAAGGCTCCCTATATCATCTGCCTCCCAGAGTCACTGCTGACAGCCACAGCTCAAGGAAGCGATACAGACACTTGTAACATCTCCATCGTCTTGCTGGCACCCTATGTCGTACGGTATCAAACGCAGAGACTGGTGACGATACACATTTTTAGTGATCAGTGCTTATTTCTGGATGGCGTTCAAAGCCTGTGGAGAGAAGACACCTGCAGGCTTGGCTCCCTGACCGACTGGCAGAGGGTACACTGTGTCTGCAATATGAAGCGGAGTCGCAGAAGTCTGTCAGTCCACACTGGGTCAAATGCATCCTCATTCAGCATCAGGTTCCTGGCAGCCAAGGTAATAGTTACCCCCAACACAGTAGATCTAGGAAAAACCCTGATAGCAGACGTATCTAAAAACCCAGTCACCCTCTTAGCAGTCATCTTTATTTTTGCCGTCTACTTTCTTTTGGCCCTCTGGGTCATGAGAAAAGACAGGGCTGACAGGGAAAGACAAGACAAGATTATAGTTCTGGCAGACAACGACCCCTTTGATAAAGTGAGCTTTTTGGTCACTTTATACACAGGCAGTCGCTGGGGAGCTGGAACCAAAGCAGATGTCTTTCTTCAGCTCATTGGCCAGAACGGCACAAGTGATGTCCATTGTTTACGGGACCCACATTTTCTGTCTTTCCAACGAGGAAGCACTGATTGCTTTCTGTTAACTGCTAAAAAAGACTTGGGAGACATTTGCTCCTTCAGGGTCTGGCACAACAACAGGGGCCCATCTCCAAGCTGGTACTTAAGCAGAGCCAAAGTTGAGAATATGTCCACCGGGAAGACCTGGTTCTTTATATGCAGGAAATGGCTTTCTCTTGACAAGGGCGATCACTTACTAGAAAGGACATTTTCTGTCACAAACCCCAAGACACCTCTGCCCAAAACTGACTATTTTTTGATTAATTTTGCCAACAGCCTGATACAGGGCCATCTGTGGCTCTCGATTTTTGCTCATGGTCTCATGGGCACTTTCAGCAGGCTCCAAAGGTTGTCTTCTTGTTTAGCAATACTATTATTAAACTTGCTAGTTAACATAATCTTCTTTAATGCTGATAAGAGTGAAGAAGCTCCAAAACACTTGAGGTATCTGAGATCAATAACAGTAGGAATTGAATGTGCTTTGCTTACCCAACCTGTGGAAATGATGATAATTGCCTTATTTAAGTATTCCTCGAAGAGACCTTCTCCTCGTGGTGTGGCTCAGACAGACCCAAAGGCAAATTCACCCCTCCTGTCTGGGTATCTTAAAAACTGGAAGGAACGTTTGCAAAAATTGTACCTTTCAGAAACTTCACCACAATCGAGAAATATTAGTCCCTCGGGGAATCTTCCTGGCGCCAGCAGCCACTCACAGAGCCCACCACATTCCAGAAAGATGGGAAGCAAGGGAGGAGCTCCCCAAACCTGGAGTAATTGCACAGTTTCTGAAAGAGACGCAAATGTGATTGAAACAGAAGAGCAGACGATCATTGCAAATTCCCCTCCAACGCCTAAGGTCTGCCAGACCAGGCCACCATCAAATTCCGATTTTAGTAATAATTATGCAGAAGAAGGGGGCAACTTTCAGAAAGAAAGGAAACCACTGAGCATTACCTCCATGCCCTTTCACAAGAGACCGCACACAGCTTTTTGTTGGTGGTGTGCCTGTCTCTCGTGGGCACTAGTTATAGCTGTAACCGGGGTATCATCATTTTTCATTGTGTTATATGGTTTGTCTTACGGCTATCAGACGTCGCTAGAGTGGCTTTTGGCATCTGCAATCTCCTTCATTGAGAATGTGTGTCTCCTTTCCGTTCTAAAAACCAGTTTTTTCTCAGCTGTGAGTACAATTCATCCAAAATACTGTGAAAACATCACGTGGTTAACTCAGGGAAAGTATTCTGAGAGCAAGTTTGCTAAAGAAATGATGAGTGCTGATGAGATGCAAGAGGTGCACTTGAAACTTGCTAAAGTCAGAGGCACTAAGCAATATAAGCCTTTAGCAGCTGATGAAATTGCAAACATGCTGAAAAGGGCAAAACTTAAAGTCAAGGCATTTACTTTCATAAAAGGTTTCACCAGTCACCTTGTCTTTTTAACGCTGCTGTTATATTTTGCCTATTCCACTGAGAACGCCAACAGTTTCCACTACAACCGATTCATCCATAACCAACTGTCTCCACAACTCTCCAGTGTAGATAAGCCAGAACATGTCTACGTGTGGGTGAAAGACTCGTTCTTGCCTTTGATCCACAATGACATTCAGCCAACCTTTCTTTCCGAGAGCTGGTCCAAAATCATCGGTTTGCCTAGGATGAGGCAAGTGCGGGCTAAGGGTACTGTGAAAAACTGTTTCCGTCCTCACAGCTTTGGAAATAATTCTGTGATCAGTAAAAGCCACTGTCTTCACAAATACGGTAGCGACATCCCAGAGAAAGGTGACTATGCTGGCGCTTGGACAAAGGTGGCCAACCAGTCTGCTCCCAAGGATGCCAGCGGTTATGATGGGTTCACCTACCAGCGGAACAGCACTCTGTGGATGTATTATTCATACGGAGATTTGCACACATACGGACCAGCAGGATACACGTTTTACTTTTTCCCTGAAGAAGGAAGACACAACTCAACGACCAGGCTGGATGCTCTACAACAGAGCAACTGGCTTGATGAAAAAACGTGGGCTGTGATCATTGAACTAACTACATTTAACGCAGATGTAGGTCTCTTCTGCACCATTTCGGTCATATTTGAAATGTCTCATTTTGGGATCGTAAAACCAAGTTTGTCAGCACACTCTTTCGCACTCCCCATTTTTCAGCAGCAAACCAAAGCTCAAATGTTGATGTTCGTAGTTGTGCTTGCCTTTCTGTTCATTTACGTTGCAGATGAGCTTCACACCATAGGCCAAGAAAAGAAAGATTATATTAAAAACATTTCCAATATAAACAACTTAGGCTTAAAAATAGTATTCCTCCTTTTTGTTTTTTTAAAGGTCATAAAGTTTAATTTAGGAGCAGATATAGTGAAGTTTTACTTACTTCATCCAAATGATTTCATTCATTTTCATGCAGTTTCTCATTTAGATCAGATTTTAAGGATTACTATGGGCTTTTTAGCATTTTTTGTCGTTTTGAAAACTCTGAAATATTCTCAGTTCTTTTACAACGTGCGCCTGGCACAAAGATCGATCTTGGCAGCCCTTCCCGGAATCTCCTCAATGGCCCTCGTGGTGCTGGTGTGCTCCTTTGTGTTTATGGCTTTTGGCTACCTTGTGTTTGGGCAGCACGAATGGAATTACAACAACATGATTCACTCAGTTCAGACCGTATTCTCTTACTGTGTCTCAGCTTTCAGAGACACCACGTTTTCATCCAACAGGTTGCTGGGTTGTCTGTTCCTAACCTCTTTCGTGTTGGTGATGATCTGTGTCCTGATCAATCTCTTCCTAGCTATTATTCTGTCTGCCTATGGAGATATGAAACAACCCGTCTATGAAGAACCATCTGATGAAGCACAAGTGGTTACTTTTGTATTGCAAAGGCTCAGAAAGATATTTTATTTTCTGATCTGTAAAACACCCAAAACCAGGGAGCCTGCCCATTTTGACATTCCACTCTATGGGCAGTCTGAGAGAAGACATCAGCGACATTTAGGACTGAAGAAGAGAAAAACAGATGGGGAAAAAATGGCTGATCTTGTCATATAAGCAAGGATTCTGTATTTAAGACTACCTTTTACTCTGCAGTATCTGCATTTTAAGTAAATGTTTGTAAATAAATGTTTTACTTTTAAGAATGCTTTAACGTTCAACTCCTTATTAGTGATTGTGCGCAGATTTTTTTCCAGACTCTTTGGCATCAGTATCGGTGGTACTTGTCACGGTGTGGTGGGCTGACCCCAGCTGGCAGCTCAGCCCCCACCCAGGTGCCTGCTCACCCCCACTCTGGCAGCATGGGAAGAGAATCATAGAATCACAGAATCACAGAAAGTTTTGGGTTGGAAGGGACCCCTAGAGGTCATCTAGTCCAACCCCCCCGCAGCAAGCAGGGACACCACTAACTCTAGATCAGGTTGCTCAGAGCCCCGTCCAGCCTGGTCTGGAATGTTTCCAGGGATGGGGCCTCCACTACCTCTCTGGGCAACCCGTTCCAGTGTTTCACCACCCTCATTGTAAAGAATTTCTTCCTTATATCCAGCCTAAACCTACCCTGTTTTACTTTAAAACCATTACCCCTCGTCCTGTCACTGCTGTCTCTACTAAAAAGATTGTCCCCATCTTTCCTATAGGCTCCCTTTAAGTACTGAAAGGCTGCAATCAGGTCTCCCTGCAGCCTTCTCTTCTCCAGGCTGAACAAGCCCAACTCTCTCAGCCTGTCCTCCTAGGAGAGGTGCTCCAGCCCTCGGATCATTTTTGTAGCCCTCCTTTGGACCCGCTCCAACAGTTCCATGTCCTTCTTGTGCTGAGGGCTCCAGAGCTGAACGCAGTACTCCAGGCGGGGTCTCACCAGAGCAGAGTAGAGGGGCAGAATCACCTCTCTCAACCTGCTGGCCACGCTTCTCCTGATGCAGCCCAGGACACGGTTGGCCCTCTGGGCTGCCAGCGCACATTGCCGGCTCATGTCCAGCCGAAGAGCACTGTATAGCTGCTGCATTGCCTCGTGTACAACACCGGGCCGAAGAAATCAAGTCGAAAGGGCTGATACCTTTTCAGCCTCCACAGTTTCCCCATTTCAACTCTCCCCTACTGTGAAATCTACCCTTAAACACCTGGACTTATTCTCTTACAGGATTTTGGAAGAAAGCTATGTCATGAAGGATCCTTTCACCCCTGACAAGGACAAATTCCTCATCCTTGGGTCTCATTGCAGTTTGTGTAGCAGATCAGTGTGCGTTGGTACAGTAAGTAACAAGCAAAACAAGCTTCTTCAGTCATTTCTTTTTGTTCCAGTCCTGGCGACCCGTTAAAGACCGAACAGCAAAACCCCAAACGGCCTATTTTTAAGGCAAGCTGATTGTATATTCTTGTTGATTTCCCCAGATAAAGCTCTTTGTATTAAATGAAAATGATCAGCGTCTTCAAGTGTTCAGTTTACAGATGAGCACAGTCCAGCCTCACAAACACAACGAGTGCCGTTTCCCACTTTCTCAGCACATGAAAGTGCAAGGGGGATCACATAGCACTTCAAGACCTTTAGGGTTCAGTAGATCGTACTATACCAACGGTAGGTTTTTCTTCGCTAAAGGGGATATAAACATCCACGGATTGTTAGGTTTGCATCCACAGCACAGGGCTGCCGCCCCATTTGCAATAGCTAACGTAGAAAGTGAGCAGGGAGGGGAGTTGTGCAATGCTGTGATAGCTCTCTGAAGAAGACTGAATTGGAGCAGCAGCTGGTAGGCAACCTGAAGCTATGAAATCTGACTGCGGTCCAGAAAGGTGGTGTAAAATTACAGTTGTCTTAATTCCTTCTCCTCGGTGCAGAACTGGTCCCTTTGTTAGCTGTGAGTTCAAAGCAAAAATGAAGACAAGTTACTACGCAGTTATCAGTGTCCGGAGGCTGTACTGTGCTTCTTTGAGGCAGTACAATGAACTAAGAAAACTTATGTTCTGCTCCTTTCCCTTGGCGGCGAGGCGGGGCCACCGGCGGCGGGGCGGGGCCACCGGTGCTGCCGGGACGCGTCGCGGTGCTGCCGCCCGGTGCCCATCGCGTCGGTCAGCGGCCGTGAGACGCTGGTTCCCAGCGGCACCGGGTGTGCCCGCACCCGAGCTGCCGCCGCTGACGCCAGGCGTGTCTTTCTGACCGGCTGCGTGGAGGAGGAGGGTGCGGGGTTGGACCAGCTGACCCGCTGAGGTCCCCTCCGAACCCGAACGTTCCGTGATCGAAGTTCCGTGATTGTGAGCGGGCGCCGGTCTCCTTGACGACCTCCTGCGGCACCAACTGCCCAACCGCCGGCCGCCGCTCCAGGGGCTGCATCCTGAGCCCTCCGCTCCTTCCCCTCGCCCCGCGATGGCCGCGCTCCTTCTCCACCTCCTCCTCCTCCTCCAGCTGCTCGGCTCCTGCCCCCGAGGCTTGGGGGCCCCCGCTGCCCGCCTCCAGCCGCCGCCGCTGCGGGTCACCTGCCGGGACCCCGAGGCACGGGTCTCCCAACGGTGGGACAGCAAGCGCCGGGTTTCGTGCCTGTGGAGCGGCACCGTGATGCTGCGCTACCGGCCCACACCGGGAGCCCAAGCAGAGGCGGGGAGGGAAGCGGGGCCGCTGTCCCCACCGCGCTGCTCCTGGTACTTCGGCTCGTCCTGGGTGACCGACACGTCGCGCTGGTCGGGCCAAGTCGCGGTACCGACGGGCCTCCCCCCCTCGCCCGCGGCCTCCGTCCTCCTCACGGTGCGGTGCTCCTCCACCTCCTGCCCCGCGCCCGGCTGCTCCCACCGCAACGCGACCGTCGAGGTGTCGGCACAGGACGCCCGGCTCTTCGTGCTCTGGCCTCAGGCGCAGCCGCTCCGGGCCAGGCAGCCGGTAGAGCTGGGTTGGTGCTCCCGGCTGAGGAGCGAAGGTTGGCAGTACCGCTTCAGCAGCCCGGGGGGCAGCCCCGCAGCCCTCCGCCTGCCCAGCAGCCAGCACCGAGCCCCGCCGCCGCCCGCCGCCTACCCAACGGCCGAGCTGCGACGGACCTGCGCCGCCTACCACAGCTACCGCCTGACCGTCCGCTACGGCCACCACGGGCTCCACGTCGCCTCGGTCAGCGTCGAGCAGGTGCCTCAGCTGAACCTCAGCCTCTCTCTCCAGGTGCAGCCCGGCCCGCTGCGGCTCCTCAGCGTCCGCTCCAGGCTCCTCAGCGTCGCTCGGCAGCCCCTCAGCCTCTCCTGGAGGCTTCAGCCCCTCACGCCGAGGACGCTGGCCTACAGGCTGGTGGACACGCAGGCCGTAGGAGGTTGGCTCCGCTCCTATGGTTCCTTTACTCTGCAGAGCAACTTCTGTGCCGTTCCCGTAACTCAGAGCCCAGGTGAGGTGGCGGTGGCCAGCATGTATTTCCACGTTGACGGAGAGAGGTTCGAGGAACTGACGGGAGATCTGCATCTACGCAACGGTACCCTGAGCCTAACCGCAGGCCGAGAAGCTCCCACCCGTGTCAACCTTCCGCTGGGGAAGACCACCTTGAGCACTCACATTGTCAGGTACCACCACGGAACATTTTACGCAACCAGAGAAAACAACAGCCCTCTTTCCGCGGACGGCCCTAACACGCACACTGTGTTCTACCAACACAAGGAGCTCTCCTACTTACTCTCCATAGAGCTGGTGGCCTTCCAGTGGTACAAGTTCAACATGCACCTTTATACGAACCAGAAGAGGGCTTTGTTTAGGCCCCTGTCAGAAAGAGACCTTGAAGTCCACGTTTTCAGCAGCGGCCGTCCTTCTTTGCCACAGAGCTTTACTTATTTAGTGTGGTTTATCCCTGCACAACACCCGATGCTACAGTGCGAGTGGACCTTCCACCTGCAGCTTTTTGGAGCGCGCAGAGACCACCTTCTCCAGAACAGCACGTACACATACAACGATCACGTCAGAAACGCCACACGTTTGGTCCGTCGCTCCGCTTTACCCTTTGATCCAGACAAATACACGGGGTTTGCGGCAAAAGTGGACTGTACCACAAGTGCACATACTCCGGCTCTTTTGGGAGTCAGAGTCAACAACTACGCTGCCAAAACCGTGGAAGCGCCGGTGGCTTGCCACCAACAAGCCTGCCACATACAAACCGTGCAGATTCAGAAACCCGTTCTCCACGCCTCTGTCCTGCGCCAGAAGAGGGCGACATCTTTTTACCTCTTTGTCAGACTGGTAGTAGACTGCAAAGTCGGTATATCCATCAAGCCGTTGTGGCGAATCTATTCCGTTCCGGACACGACCACGGTTCCCAACTGGACACAACCGATAAACTCTTCTGCGATGTACGGCGTCGATATGATCCACCTAACTGTTCCCAGTTTTACTCTAGATTACGGGCTGTACCTGTTTTATTTCACTGTCGAGGTAACCCCGATTCGGACCACAACAGTGCTCAGGGGCTCAGATCATGTTTATATTCAGATCGAGAGAAGCGATCTCAAGGCAGACATTGCAGGAGGCACGTTCCGCACAGTGGGTTTTTCTGATAACTGGACTCTGGATGGCTCTGCATCCAATGATCCCGATTCACAGGAAGGACTGAAGGGAATCACATTCACTTGGTACTGCACTAAAGAGGTGTCAGACTATAAGAACATGAAACTCAGTCCAGGGAACAGGTGCCATCCAGCCCAGCGGGATTTGAAATGGTTAACATCCTCGGGTCCAGTTCAAGCAGTGCCACCAGAATCCCTCCCAGGAAACACCGTATACTACTTCCGTCTCGTGATTCAAAAGGACACCAGGAGGAGTTACGCCGACCAAACTGTAGAGGTGCAGCCCGGCTCCCCACTCATTCTGGACGTGATGTGCCTTGAAAACTGTGGTAGCACTCTAATTCCAACGGAGAGATTTGCCTTGTCTGGAAAATGCCTAAACTGCAGAACAACCAGCCAGCCAGCCTACTACTGGTCCCTTCTTTCACAAAACTCTACAGAAATTAGCTTTGACTGGTCTGCCAGAACGTCAACGGGCAGGTCTGGGGCTTACCTGTCTATACATGCTCTGACTTTCACAAAGACTGCACATCGATCCTACGTACTTCTGTTGAAAGTAACGACCTGGGATGGTAGGTCCTCAATCTACAGACACGCGTTTCAGGTCAATTCTCCTCCGACGGCTGGCGAATGTACCATCAGCCCACGCTGGGGTACAGCCTTTCTGACGAAATTTGTTGTTCAGTGCAGTGGATTTTCTGACAGCAATTCACCTCTGACATACAAAGTGATAGTAGCTTCCAATGTACCCAAAACCACCAAAGTAACTTCCGTCGAGGAAAATACATTTGGCACAATCCTGTACTTTGGTTATCGGCCTAAAACTCCTCCCTCTTTTCTCCCAGTTGGAGTGCCCTCTCAGAAGTACGCCCTGACACTTTACGTTCAAGTCCACAATTCCCTTGGGGCGTTTACCCAAGTGACTTTACAGGCCCACGTACAGAACCCACTTAACAGTCGACGGCTAGCTGTTGTGTTTCATGAACTGGTGGCCTCCGTGAACGGTTTAAGCGCACCGATGACATCTTATCTCCAGACTGGAGATTATCTTAGCGCGGGCTATTTGGCTTACCTGGCAGCCTCGGTCTTAAACTACATCAAAGGCCCACCAACTCTCCAGCTCCCTAAGGCTCAGTTTCGGGAAAGCCTGATTAGAACAGCCCTGAATATTTCAGTTGAGAGCATGATGGAAATCAACCAAGTAGTTGCTTCTCTTTCTCAAGTCACAGAGGAAGCTGACGAAGTGAACGTTACATCACAAGACCTTGCCATTGAGAAGCTGACAGAAGTAACGGGAGTGCTGAAGGTCCAGAGGAATGAGAGCCATTGGTCCGAGCAGGCAGAAATTCAGACCAGTGGAATACTAAGATGCTTGTCCAACATCCTGAGAGCCGCTCTTCTGCATCGCAGGAACATCAATGTAAGCGGAGTTAAACAAGTCTTCTCCATCATGGAAAATTTAACGGAGATAGTTTTCCAGGGCAAAGTCCCTGGAGAAACAGAAACTCTACTGGAAACAAAACACTGGAATATCACTCTGAAGAAAGATGAAACCTGGAACCTTACAAATTCTTTCTCTACCAGAAACGCCTGCAGGAATTGCTTTTATCCATCACTGAAAAAGGGAGATTATTCAGGATCACCCGATGATGCTGTGATTTCCACTGCCCTTTATGAGTTTGATGAGAACCCCTTCCCCTGGTTAGGTTACACATCAGAAATTGCAACAATGATCTTGGGGTTCAAAATGTCAGAGACAAAGGCTAATGGCGATCTCCTAGGGATCGCGCCTGAAGGAGTAGAAATTACTATTGCTAGGAAAGACAAGGAGCCTTCAACTTTTCAGTTGGCAATGGGACCCGATAAAACACAAGCTTACACAACTGGAGGATTTAGTTTTGAAGTCAACAGAAATACCAAGAGCATATACATCCAGATCCTGACGAAATTAAAAGTTGCTTTCGAGGTGCTAGTATTTACAGGTGCCAACGTCACTCGTGCTCATCCCATAGCCTCGTTTGCTGCTTTTCACAACATGCCAACAGTTGCAAGCAAAAACACGACAGCTAGCGCTGACTGTAACATTAAGGCTCCCTATATCATCTGCCTCCCAGAGTCACTGCTGACAGCCACAGCTCAAGGAAGCGATACAGACACACATAACATCTCCATCGTCTTGCTGGCACCCTATGTCGTAAGGTATCAAACGCAGAGACTGGTGACGATACACATTTTTAGTGATCAGTGCTTATTTCTGGATGGCGTTCAAAGCCTGTGGAGAGAAGACACCTGCAGGCTTGGCTCCCTGACCGACTGGCAGAGGGTACACTGTGTCTGCAATATGAAGCGGAGTCGCAGAAGTCTGTCAGTCCACACTGGGTCAAATGCATCCTCATTCAGCATCAGGTTCCTGGCAGCCAAGGTAATAGTTACCCCCAACACAGTAGATCTAGGAAAAACCCTGATAGCAGACGTATCTAAAAACCCAGTCACCCTCTTAGCAGTCATCTTTATTTTTGCCGTCTACTTTCTTTTGGCCCTCTGGGTCATGAGAAAAGACAGGGCTGACAGGGAAAGACAAGACAAGATTATAGTTCTGGCAGACAACGACCCCTTTGATAAAGTGAGCTTTTTGGTCACTTTATACACAGGCAGTCGCTGGGGAGCTGGAACCAAAGCAGATGTCTTTCTTCAGCTCATTGGCCAGAACGGCACAAGTGATGTCCATTGTTTACGGGACCCACATTTTCTGTCTTTCCAACGAGGAAGCACTGATTGCTTTCTGTTAACTGCTAAAAAAGACTTGGGAGACATTTGCTCCTTCAGGGTCTGGCACAACAACAGGGGCCCATCTCCAAGCTGGTACTTAAGCAGAGCCAAAGTTGAGAATATGTCCACCGGGAAGACCTGGTTCTTTATATGCAGGAAATGGCTTTCTCTTGACAAGGGCGATCACTTACTAGAAAGGACATTTTCTGTCACAAACCCCAAGACACCTCTGCCCAAAACTGACTATTTTTTGATTAATTTTGCCAACAGCCTGATACAGGGCCATCTGTGGCTCTCGATTTTTGCTCATGGTCTCATGGGCACTTTCAGCAGGCTCCAAAGGTTGTCTTCTTGTTTAGCAATACTGTTATTAAACTTGCTAGTTAACATTATGTTCTTTAATGCTGACAAGAGTGAAGAAGCTCCAATACACTTGAGGTATCTGAGATCAATAACAGTAGGAATTGAATGTGCTTTGCTTACCCAACCTGTGGAAATGATGATAATTGCCTTATTTAAGTATTCCTCGAAGAGACCTTCTCCTCGTGGTGTGGCTCAGACAGACCCAAAGGCAAATTCACCCCTCCTGTCTGGGTATCTTAAAAACTGGAAGGAACGTTTGCAAAAATTGTACCTTTCAGAAACTTCACCACAATCGAGAAATATTAGTCCCTTGGGGAATCTTCCTGGCGCCAGCAGCCACTCACAGAGCCCACCACATTCCAGAAAGATGGGAAGCAAGGGAGGAGCTCCCCAAACCTGGAGTAATTGCACAGTTTCTGAAAGAGACGCAAATGTGATTGAAACAGAAGAGCAGACGATCATTGCAAATTCCCCTCCAACGCCTAAGGTCTGCCAGACCAGGCCACCATCAAATTCCGATTTTAGTAATAATTATGCAGAAGAAGGGGGCAACTTTCAGAAAGAAAGGAAACCACTGAGCATTACCTCCATGCGCTTTCACAAGAGACCGCACACAGCTTTCTGTTGGTGGTGTGCCTATCTCTCGTGGGCACTAGTTATAGCTGTAACCGGGGTATCATCATTTTTCATTGTGTTATATGGTTTGTCTTACGGCTATCAGACGTCGCTAGAGTGGCTTTTGGCATCTGCAATCTCCTTCATTGAGAACGTGTGTCTCCTTTCCGTTCTAAAAACCAGTTTTTTCTCAGCTGTGAGTACAATTCATCCAAAATACTGTGAAAACATCACGTGGTTAACTCGGGGAAAGTATTCTGAGAGCAAGTTTGCTAAAGAAATGATGAGTGCTGATGAGATGCAAGAGGTGCACTTGAAACTTGCTAAAGTCAGAGGCACTAAGCAATATAAGCCTTTAGCAGCTGATGAAATTGCAAACATGCTGAAAAGGGCAAAACTTAAAGTGAAGGCATTTACTTTCATAAAAAGTTTCACCAGTCACCTTGTCTTTTTAACGCTGCTATTATATTTTGCCTATTCCACTGAGAACGCCAACAGTTTCCACTACAACCGATTCATCCATAACCAACTGTCTCCACAACTCTCCAGTGTAGATAAGCCAGAACATGTCTACGTGTGGGTGAAAGACTCGTTCTTGCCTTTGATCCACAATGACATTCAGCCAACCTTTCTTTCCGAGAGCTGGTCCAAAATCATCGGTTTGCCTAGGATGAGGCAAGTGCGGGCTAAAGGTACTGTGAAAAACTGTTTCCGTCCTCACAGCTTTGGAAATAATTCTGTGATCAGTAAAAGCCACTGTCTTCACAAATACGGTAGCGACATCCCAGAGAAAGGTGACTATGCTGGCGCTTGGACAAAGGTGGCCAACCAGTCTGCTCCCAAGGATGCCAGCGGTTATGATGGGTTCACCTACCAGCGGAACAGCACTCTGTGGATGTATTATTCATACGGAGATTTGCACACATACGGACCAGCAGGATACACGTTTTACTTTTTCCCTGAAGAAGGAAGACACAACTCAACGACCAGGCTGGATGCTCTACAACAGAGCAACTGGCTTGATGAAAAAACGTGGGCTGTGATCATTGAACTAACTACATTTAACGCAGATGTAGGTCTCTTCTGCACCATTTCGGTCATATTTGAAATGTCTCATTTTGGGATCATAAAACCAAGTTTGTCAGCACACTCTTTCGCACTCCCCATTTTTCACCAGCAAACCAAAGCTCAAATGTTGATGTTCGTAGTTGTGCTTGCCTTTCTGTTCATTTACGTTGCAGATGAGCTTCACACCATAGGCCAAGAAAAGAAAGATTATATTAAAAACATTTCCAATATAAACAACTTAGGCTTAAAAATAGTATTCCTCCTTTTTGTTTTTTTAAAGGTCATAAAGTTTAAGTTAGGAGCAGATATAGTGAAGTTTTACTTACTTCATCCAAATGATTTCATTCATTTTCATGCAGTTTCTCATTTAGATCAGATTTTAAGGATTACTATGGGCTTTTTAGCATTTTTTGTCGTTTTGAAAACTCTGAAATATTCTCAGTTCTTTTACAACGTGCGCCTGGCACAAAGATCGATCTTGGCAGCCCTTCCCGGAATCTCCTCAATGGCCCTCGTGGTGCTGGTGTGCTCCTTTGTGTTTATGGCTTTTGGCTACCTTGTGTTTGGGCAGCACGAATGGAATTACAACAACATGATTCACTCAGTTCAGACCGTATTCTCTTACTGTGTCTCAGCTTTCAGAGACACCACGTTTTCATCCAACAGGTTGCTGGGTTGTCTGTTCCTAACCGCTTTCGTGTTGGTGATGATCTGTGTCCTGATCAATCTCTTCCTAGCTATCATTCTGTCTGCCTATGGAGATATGAAACAACCCGTCTATGAAGAACCATCTGATGAAGCACAAGTGGTTACTTTTGTATTGCAAAGGCTCAGAAAGATATTTTATTTTCTGATCTGTAAAACACCCAAAACCAGGGAGCCTGCCCATTTTGACATTCCACTCTATGGGCAGTCTGAGAGAAGACATCAGCGACATTTAGGACTGAAGAAGAGAAAAACAGATGGGGAAAAAATGGTTGATCTTGTCATATAAGCAAGGATTCTGTATTTAAGACTACCTTTTACTCTGCAGTATCTGCATTTTAAGTAAATGTTTGTAAATAAATGTTTTGCTTTTAAGAATGCTTTAACGTTCAACTCCTTATTAGTGATTGTGCTCAGATTTTTTTCCAGACTCTTTGGCATCAGTTTCGGTGGTACTTGTCACGGTGTGGTGGGCTGACCCCAGCTGGCAGCTCAGCCCCCACCCAGGTGCCTGCTCACCCCCACTCTGGCAGCATGGGAAGAGAACCATAGAATCACAGAATCACAGAAAGTTTTGGGTTGGAAGGGACCCCTAGAGGTCATCTAGTCCGACCCCCCCACAGCAAGCAGGGACACCGCTAACTAGATCAGGTTGCTCAGAGCCCCGTCCAGCCTGGTCTGGAATGTTTCCAGGGATGGGGCCCCCACTACCTCTCTGGGCAACCCGTTCCAGTGTTTCACCACCCTCATTGTAAAGAATTTCTTCCTTATATCTAGCCTAAACCTACCCTGTTTTACTTTAAAACCATTACCCCTCGTCCTGTCGCTGCTGTCTCTACTGAAAAGATTGTCCCCATCTTTCCTATAGGGCTCCTCTCAAGTACTGAAATGCTGCAATCAGGTCTCCCTGCAGCCTTCTCTTCTCCAGGCTGAACAAGCCCAACTCTCTCAGCCTGTCCTCATAGGAGAGGTGCTCCAGCCCTCGGATCATTTTTGTAGCCCTCCTTTGGACCCGCTCCAACAGTTCCATGTCCTTCTTGTGCTGAGGGCTCCAGAGCTGAACGCAGTACTCCAGGCGGGGTCTCACCAGAGCAGAGTACAGGGGCAGAATCACCTCTCTCAACCTGCTGGCCACGCTTCTCCTGATGCAGCCCAGGACTCGGTTGGCCCTCTGGGCTGCCAGCGCACATTGCCGGCTCATGTCCAGCCTTTCGTCTATCAGTACCCCCAAGTCCCTCTCAGCAGAGCTGCTCTCGATCCTTTCATCCCCCAGCCTGCATTGGTACCGGGGATTACCCCGAGAACTGAAGGGCAGAAGTGAGAAAAATGCTCCTGGGTTGAGAGCAGCACAGTTTAAGCAGCGAAGGGGGAGAAGGCCCAAACCCACAAGCAATGCAAAAGCGGTCACTCACCACCCGCAGACCGATGCCCGGCGTGGGTGGGTGCCGCGCCGTGTGGGCGGGCAGAAAGCGGGGGGCTCTGGCTTCAGCCAGGCTGCGGCCTTCCCTTCCCCCCCCAAGTCAATTATTGTGTATTGATTGGCTCTTGGCATGGAATGTCGTGTCCTCAGAAGCGGGACTCAGCAGTGTGGCACGCCTTCGGCGCGGGCATCTTGGTATGTGCATTCGGGGGCCATCTGTGCTTTGTCCAAAGCAATCTCTGAAGCAATCTCTGGCTGCGCAGCCTCCGCGGCGCCACACAGATCACTGAGTTTACAGTGATGGGCTATCCCCCCTTACTTTTGTCTGATAAGATAAGCACCAGTTATTTACTTCTTTTGTTAGCTCTTGGGCTCTTGATGCCTCAGTCCGTTTGTCTTTTGTCTTGCATTGGACAAGTCCAGCAAGGCCATCGATTACACTTGGGCAGCTGTATTTTTATCATTCCAATCCCATGGTGCTACTGGTTTTCCCTCTTCTACTCAGCAGAGCAACGGCCTGCCTTTGATCAGGTACATTCATAAAGAGTCTGAATCGAAGCTGAACATTAATCTTTAGGTTATCCAAGCTCAGTGTTATCGTCTCAGCGTTATTTGGATTGTTGAGATTCAAAAAGGAAAAGAACAATGCTGAGGAATAACAATTCTGTACATGCACCTAAGAAATAGCTTTACACACTGTCTTTATTGGCTTACTTTCTGGTCTACTCACATGTCCTAAGTGCAGTGCTGCAGGAAACATGCCAGACACGAGGGCTTGTGCAATGGCCAGGTCTCCGCACTGTTGATGACCACATTAAGACTGTGAATCTTGCGAGGGGAGCTTTGAGAAGGCGTTCCAGTCTGTGTACACTAGGAGGCTTGTTGACAAGGTGACCAGCCGTGTTAAGACGCTTGATCTTTCCTAACATACCGTTTTTTGGTTGAGTAGAGGGGAAGAGGAAAAGGGAATACACTGACAGGCGCACACATATGTGTGTACATATGTAGACAGATAGCAGAATACCTTTTAAATATGTCTTGTACTCCATATTACTACAGAATCCAAGTTTGGTTTAAGTCCGAGAATGAGCCCGCCTTGCAGGGTGCCCTGTGCAGACAGACACCCAACTGCCTTCTGTAATATTTTGCCTGGGGCTCCCAGGAAGAATAAGGCCTTAGTCTTTCCCAAGCAGATTGCCAA
This sequence comes from Opisthocomus hoazin, assembly GCF_030867145.1. NCBI lineage: Eukaryota > Metazoa > Chordata > Aves > Opisthocomiformes > Opisthocomidae > Opisthocomus > Opisthocomus hoazin. Next base: position 154,257,169 of record NC_134414.1, read on the forward strand.
ATTATTAATAAATGCACTCCCTTAATACCCTGAAGCAAACAATACAGTCTCTGACATAAAGTAAGCGTATTTCAGGTCACTGTAATGCTCTGTGCTAGAAGCTCCTGCATGCAAGAGGTGGGAACCTTAGCTTTGCAGCAGTGACATAACTAAGAGCACTAAAACCTTTTTATTACACACTCACACGCACTCAGCTTTGGAAGACAACCTCCAATTAAAAGCTGCACAATTGAAACGGTAACTTGACAAGGTACTGCAGTTGGCCGTGCTAAGGAGTGCCTGTCATAAAAATGGAAGGTAAAAAAATGCTTTGAGTCAGAGCACTGAGAAAAACCTAGTAGGATAACATTGAGAGGGTCACCAGTTGCTCTGATTTTGGAAGATGGATAGAAACTGCAGTATAGGACTGAAGGCAGCCACGGTGTTTGTTTTGAAGACGAAGAGAACTGTATAGCTGCTGCATTGCCTCGTGTACAACACCGGGCCGAGGAAATCAAGTCGAAAGGGCTGATACCTTTTCAGCCTCCACAGTTTCCCCATTTCAACTCTCCCCTACTGTGAAATCTACCCTTGAACACCTGGACTTATTCTCTTACAGGATTTTGGAAGAAAGCTATGTCATGAAGGATCCTTTCACCCCTGACAAGGACAAATTCCTCATCCTTGGGTCTCACTGCAGTTTGTGTAGCAGATCAGTGTGCGTTGGTACAGTAACAAGTAAAACAAGCTTCTTCAGTCATTTCTTTTTGTTCCAGTCCTGGCGACCCGTTAAAGACCGAACAGCAAAACCCCAAACAGCCTATTTTTAAGGCAAGCTGATTGTATATTCTTGTTGATTTCCCCAGATAAAGCTCTTTGTATTAAATGAAAATGATCAGCGTCTTCAAGTGTTCAGTTTACAGATGAGCACAGTCCAGCCTCACAAACACAACGAGTGCCGTTTCCCACTTTCTCAGCACATGAAAGTGCAAGGGGGATCACATAGCACTTCAAGACCTTTAGGGTTCAGTAGATCATACTATACCAACGGTAGGTTTTTCTTCGCTAAAGGGGATATAAACATCCACGGATTGTTAGGTTTGCATCCACAGCACAGGGCTGCCGCCCCATTTGCAATAGCTAACGTAGAAAGTGAGCAGGGAGGGGAGTTGTGCAATACTGTGATAGCTCTCTGAAGAAGACTGAATTGGAGCAGCAGCTGGTAGGCAACCTGAAGCTGTGAAATCTGACTGCGGTCCAGAAAGGTGGTGTAAAATTACAGTTGTCTTAATTCCTTCTCCTCGGTGCAGAACTGGTCCCTTTGTTAGCTGTGAGTTCAAAGCAAAAATGAAGACAAGTTACTACGCAGTTATCAGTGTCCGGAGGCTGTACTGTGCTTCTTTGAGGCAGTACAATGAACTAAGAAAACTTATGTTCCGCTCCTTTCCCTTGGCGGTGGGGCGGGGCCACCGGCGCCGCTCGAGCCGGCGGTGGCGTTTCGCTCCCGACTCCCGGTGCCGCCTGGACGTGCCATGGTGCTGCCGCCCGGTTGCCTGTCGCGTCGGTCAGCGGCCATGAGACGCTGGTTCCCAGCGGCACCGGGTGTGCCCGCACCCAAGCTGTCGCCACTGACGCCAAGCGTGTCTTTCTGACCGGCTGCGTGGAGGAGGAGGGTGCGGGGTTGGACCAGCTGACCCGCTGAGGTCCCCTCCGAACCCGAACGTTCCATGATCGAACGTTCCGTGATTGTGAGCAGGCGCCGGTCTCCTTGACGACCTCCTGTGGCGCCAACTGCCCAACCGCCGGCCGCCACTCCAGGGGCTGCATCCTGAGCCCTCCGCTCCTTCCCCTCGCCCCGCGATGGCCACGCTCCTTCTTCACCTCCTCCTCCTCCTCCAGCTGCTCGGCTCCTGCCCCCGAGGCTCGGGGGCCCCCGCTGCCCGCCTCCAGCCGCCGCCGCTGCGGGTCACCTGCCGGGACCCCGAGGCACGGGTCTCCCAACGGTGGGACAGCAAGCGCCGGGTTTCGTGCCTGTGGAGCGGCACCGTGATGCTGCGCTACCGGCCCACACCGGGAGCCCGAGCAGAGGCGGGGAGGGAAGCGGGGCCGCTGTCCCCACCGCGCTGCTCCTGGTACTTCGGCTCGTCCTGGGTGACCGACACGTCGCGCTGGTCGGGCCAAGTCGCGGTACCGACGGGCCTCCCCCCCTCGCCCGCGGCCTCCGTCCTCCTCACGGTGCGGTGCTCCTCCACCTCCTGCCCCGCGCCCGGCTGCTCCCACCGCAACGCGACCGTCGAGGTGTCGGCACAGGACGCCCGGCTCTTCGTGCTCTGGCCTCAGGCGCAGCCACTCCGGGCCAGGCAGCCGGTAGAGCTGGGTTGGTGCTCCCGGCTGAGGAGCGAAGGTTGGCAGTACCGCTTCAGCAGCCCGGGGGGCAGCCCCGCAGCCCTCCGCCTGCCCAGCAGCCAGCACCGAGCCCCGCCGCCGCCCGCCGCCTACCCAACGGCCGAGCTGCGACGGACCTGCGCCGCCTACCACAGCTACCGCCTGACCGTCCGCTACGGCCACCACGGGCTCCACGTCGCCTCGGTCAGTGTCGAGCAGGTGCCTCAGCTGAACCTCAGCCTCTCTCTCCAGGTGCAGCCCGGCCCGCTGCGGCTCCTCAGCGTCCGCTCCAGGCTCCTCAGCGTCGCTCGGCAGCCCCTCAGCCTCTCCTGGAGGCTTCAGCCCCTCACGCCGAGGACGCTGGCCTACAGGCTGGTGGACACGCAGGCCGTAGGAGGTTGGCTCCACTCCTACGGTTCCTTTACTCTGCAGAGCAACTTCTGTGCCGTTCCCGTAACTCAGAGCCCAGGTGAGGTGGCGGTGGCCAGCATGTATTTCCACGTTGATGGAGAGAGGTTCGAGGAACTGACGGGAGATCTGCATCTACGCAACGGTACCCTGAGCCTAACCGCAGGCCGAGAAGCTCCCACCCGTGTCAACCTTCCGCTGGGGAAGACCACCTTGAGCACTCACATTGTCAGGTACCACCACGGAACATTTTACGCGACCAGAGAAAACAACAGCCCTCTTTCCGCGGACGGCCCTAACACGCACACTGTGTTCTACCAACACAAGGAGCTCTCCTACTTACTCTCCATAGAGCTGGTGGCCTTCCAGTGGTACAAGTTCAACATGCACCTTTATACGAACCAGAAGAGGGCTTTGTTTAGGCCCCTGTCAGAAAGAGACCTTGAAGTCCACGTTTTCAGCAGCGGCCGTCCTTCTTTGCCACAGAGCTTTACTTATTTAGTGTGGTTTATCCCTGCACAACACCCGATGCTACAGTGCGAGTGGACCTTCCACCTGCAGCTTTTTGGAGCGCGCAGAGACCACCTTCTCCAGAACAGCACGTACACATACAACGATCACGTCAGAAACGCCACACGTTTGGTCCGTCGCTCCGCTTTACCCTTTGATCCGGACAAATACACGGGGTTTGCGGCAAAAGTGGACTGTACCACAAGTGCACATATTCCGGCTCTTTTGGGAGTCAGAGTCAACAACTACGCTGCCAAAACCGTGGAAGCGCCGGTGGCTTGCCACCAACAAGCCTGCCACATACAAACCGTGCAGATTCAGAAACCCGTTCTCCACGCCTCTGTCCTGCGCCAGAAGAGGGCGACATCTTTTTACCTCTTTGTCAGACTGGTAGTAGACTGCAAAGTCGGTATATTCATCAAGCCCTTGTGGCGAATCTATTCCGTTCCGGACACGACCACGGTTCCCAACTGGACACAACCGATAAACTCTTCTGCGATGTACGGCGTCGATATGATCCGCCTAACTGTTCCCAGTTTTACTCTAGATTATGGGCTGTACCTGTTTTATTTCACTGTCGAGGTAACCCCGATTCGGACCACAACAGTGCTCAGGGGCTCAGATCAAGTTTATATTCAGATCGAGAGAAGCGATCTCGAGGCAGACATTGCAGGAGGCACGTTCCGCACAGTGGGTTTTTCTGATAACTGGACTCTGGATGGCTCTGCATCCAGTGATCCCGATTCACAGGAAGGACTGAAGGGAATCACATTCACTTGGTACTGCACTAAAGAGGTGTCAGACTATAAGAACATGAAACTCAGTCCAGGGAACAGGTGCCATCCAGCCCAGCGGGATTTGAAATGGTTAACATCCTCGGGTCCAGTTCAAGCAGTGCCACCAGAATCGCTCCCAGGAAACACCGTATACTACTTCCGTCTCGTGATTGAAAAGGACACCAGGAGGAGTTACGCCGACCAAACTGTAGAGGTGCGGCCCGGCTCCCCACTCCTTCTGGACGTGATGTGCCTTGAAAACTGTGGTAGCACTCTAATTCCAACGGAGAGATTTGCCTTGTCTGGAAAATGCCTAAACTGCAGAACAACCAGCCAGCCAGCCTACTACTGGTCCCTTCTTTCACAAAACTCTACAGAAATTAGCTTTGACTGGTCTGCCAGAACGTCAACGGGCAGGTCTGGGGCTTACCTGTCTATACATGCTCTGACTTTCACAAAGACTGCACATCGATCCTACGTACTTCTGTTGAAAGTAACGACCTGGGATGGTAGGTCCTCGATCTACAGACACGCGTTTCAGGTCAATTCTCCTCCGACGGCTGGCAAATGTACCATCAACCCACGCTGGGGTACAGCCTTTCTGACAAAATTTGTTGTTCAGTGCAGTGGATTTTCTGACAGCAATTCACCTCTGACATACAAAGTGATAGTAGCTTCCAATGTACCCAAAACCACCAAAGTAACTTCCGTGGAGGAAAATACATTTGGCACAATCCTGTACTTTGGTTATCGGCCTAAAACTCCTCCCTCTTTTCTCCCAGTTGGAGTGCCCTCTCAGAAGTACGCCCTGACACTTTACGTTCAAGTCCACAATTCCCTTGGGGCGTTTACCCAAGTGACTTTACAGGCCCACGTACAGAACCCACTTAACAGTCGACCGCTAGCTGTTGTGTTTCATGAACTGGTGGCCTCCGTGAACGGTTTAAGCGCACCGATGACATCTTATCTCCAGACTGGAGATTATCTTAGCGCGGGCTATTTGGCTTACGTAGCAGCCTCGGTCTTGAACTACATCAAAGGCCCACCAACTCTCCAGCTCCCTAAGGCTCAGTTTCGGGAAAGCCTGATTAGAACAGCCCTGAATATTTCAGTTGAGAGCATGATGGAAATCAACCAAGTAGTTGCTTCTCTTTCTCAAGTCACAGAGGAAGCTGACGAAGTGAACGTTACATCACAAGACCTTGCCATTGAGAAGCTGACAGAAGTAACGGGAGTGCTGAAGGTCCAGAGGAATGAGAGCCATTGGTCTGAGCAGGCAGAAATTCAGACCAGTGGAATACTAAGATGCTTGTCCAACATCCTGAGAGCCGCTCTTCTGCATCGCAGGAACATCAATGTAAGCGGAGTTAAACAAGTCTTCTCCATCATGGAAAATTTAACGGAGATAGTTTTCCAGGGCAAAGTCCCTGGAGAAACAGAAACTCTACTGGAAACAAAACACTGGAATATCACTCTGAAGAAAGACGAAACCTGGAACCTTACAAATTCTTTCTCTACCAGAAACGCCTGCAGGAATTGCTTTTATCCATCACTGAAAAAGGGAGATTATTCAGGATCACCCGATGATGCTGTGATTTCCACTGCCCTTTATGAGTTTGATGAGAACCCCTTCCCCTGGTTAGGTTACACATCAGAAATTGCAACAATGATCTTGGGGTTCAAAATGTCAGAGACAAAGGCTAATGGCGATCTCCTAGGGATCGCGCCTGAAGGAGCAGAAATTACTATTGCTAGGAAAGACAAGGAGTCTTCAACTTTTCAGTTGGCAATGGGACCCGATAAAACACAAGCTTACACAACTGGAGGATTTAGTTTTGAAGTCAACAGAAATACCAAGAGCATATACATCCAGATCCTGACGAAATTAAAAGTTGCTTTCGAGGTGCTAGTATTTACAGGTGCCAACGTCACTCGTGCTCATCCCATAGCCTCGTTTGCTGCTTTTCACAACATGCCAACAGTTGCAAGCAAAAACACGACAGCTAGCGCTGACTGTAACATTAAGGCTCCCTATATCATCTGCCTCCCAGAGTCACTGCTGACAGCCACAGCTCAAGGAAGCGATACAGACACTTGTAACATCTCCATCGTCTTGCTGGCACCCTATGTCGTACGGTATCAAACGCAGAGACTGGTGACGATACGCATTTTTAGTGATCAGTGCTTATTTCTGGATGGCGTTCAAAGCCTGTGGAGAGAAGACACCTGCAGGCTTGGCTCCCTGACCGACTGGCAGAGGGTACACTGTGTCTGCAATATGAAGCGGAGTCGCAGAAGTCTGTCAGTCCACACTGGGTCAAATGCATCCTCATTCAGCATCAGGTTCCTGGCAGCCAAGGTAATAGTTACCCCCAACACAGTAGATCTAGGAAAAACCCTGATAGCAGACGTATCTAAAAACCCAGTCACCCTCTTAGCAGTCATCTTTATTTTTGCCGTCTACTTTCTTTTGGCCCTCTGGGTCGTGAGAAAAGACAGGGCTGACAGGGAAAGACAAGACAAGATTATAGTTCTGGCAGACAACGACCCCTTTGATAAAGTGAGCTTTTTGGTCACTTTATACACAGGCAGTCGCTGGGGAGCTGGAACCAAAGCAGATGTCTTTCTTCAGCTCATTGGCCAGAACGGCACAAGTGATGTCCATTGTTTACGGGACCCACATTTTCTGTCTTTCCAACGAGGAAGCACTGATTGCTTTCTGTTAACTGCTAAAAAAGACTTGGGAGACATTTGCTCCTTCAGGGTCTGGCACAACAACAGGGGCCCATCTCCAAGCTGGTTCTTAAGCAGAGCCAAAGTTGAGAATATGTCCACCGGGAAGACCTGGTTCTTTATATGCAGGGAATGGCTTTCTCTTGACAAGGGCGATCACTTACTAGAAAGGACATTTGCTGTCACAAACCCCAAGACACCTCTGCCCAAAACTGACTATTTTTTGATTAATTTTGCCAACAGCCTGATACAGGGCCATCTGTGGCTCTCGATTTTTGCTCATGGTCTCATGGGCACTTTCAGCAGGCTCCAAAGGTTGTCTTCTTGTTTAGCAATACTATTATTAAACTTGCTAGTTAACATAATCTTCTTTAATGCTGATAAGAGTGAAGAAGCTCCAAAACACTTGAGGTATCTGAGATCAATAACAGTAGGAATTGAATGTGCTTTGCTTACCCAACCTGTGGAAATGATGATAATTGCCTTATTTAAGTATTCCTCGAAGAGACCTTCTCCTCGTGGTGTGGCTCAGACAGACCCAAAGGCAAATTCACCCCTCCTGTCTGGGTATCTTAAAAACTGGAAGGAACGTTTGCAAAAATTGTACCTTTCAGAAACTTCACCACAATCGAGAAATATTAGTCCCTCGGGGAATCTTCCTGGCGCCAGCAGCCACTCACAGAGCCCACCACATTCCAGAAAGATGGGAAGCAAGGGAGGAGCTCCCCAAACCTGGAGTAATTGCACAGTTTCTGAAAGAGACGCAAATGTGATTGAAACAGAAGAGCAGACGATCATTGCAAATTCCCCTCCAACGCCTAAGGTCTGCCAGACCAGGCCACCATCAAATTCCGATTTTAGTAATAATTATGCAGAAGAAGGGGGCAACTTTCAGAAAGAAAGGAAACCACTGAGCATTACCTCCATGCCCTTTCACAAGAGACCGCACACAGCTTTTTGTTGGTGGTGTGCCTGTCTCTCGTGGGCACTAGTTATAGCTGTAACCGGGGTATCATCATTTTTCATTGTGTTATATGGTTTGTCTTACGGCTATCAGACGTCGCTAGAGTGGCTTTTGGCATCTGCAATCTCCTTCATTGAGAACGTGTGTCTCCTTTCCGTTCTAAAAACCAGTTTTTTCTCAGCTGTGAGTACAATTCATCCAAAATACTGTGAAAACATCACGTGGTTAACTCAGGGAAAGTATTCTGAGAGCAAGTTTGCTAAAGAAATGATGAGTGCTGATGAGATGCAAGAGGTGCACTTGAAACTTGCTAAAGTCAGAGGCACTAAGCAATATAAGCCTTTAGCAGCTGATGAAATTGCAAACATGCTGAAAAGGGCAAAAATTAAAGTCAAGGCATTTACTTTCATAAAAGGTTTCACCAGTCACCTTGTCTTTTTAACGCTGCTATTATATTTTGCCTATTCCACTGAGAACGCCAACAGTTTCCACTACAACCGATTCATCCATAACCAACTGTCTCCACAACTCTCCAGTGTAGATAAGCCAGAACATGTCTACGTGTGGGTGAAAGACTCGTTCTTGCCTTTGATCCACAATGACATTCAGCCAACCTTTCTTTCCGAGAGCTGGTCCAAAATCATCGGTTTGCCTAGGATGAGGCAAGTGCGGGCTAAGGGTACTGTGAAAAACTGTTTCCGTCCTCACAGCTTTGGAAATAATTCTGTGATCAGTAAAAGCCACTGTCTTCACAAATACGGTAGCGACATCCCAGAGAAAGGTGACTATGCTGGCGCTTGGACAAAGGTGGCCAACCAGTCTGCTCCCAAGGATGCCAGCGGTTATGATGGGTTCACCTACCAGCGGAACAGCACTCTGTGGATGTATTATTCATACGGAGATTTGCACACATACGGACCAGCAGGATACACGTTTTACTTTTTCCCTGAAGAAGGAAGACACAACTCAACGACCAGGCTGGATGCTCTACAACAGAGCAACTGGCTTGATGAAAAAACGTGGGCTGTGATCATTGAACTAACTACATTTAACGCAGATGTAGGTCTCTTCTGCACCATTTCGGTCATATTTGAAATGTCTCATTTTGGGATCATAAAACCAAGTTTGTCAGCACACTCTTTCGCACTCCCCATTTTTCAGCAGCAAACCAAAGCTCAAATGTTGATGTTCGTAGTTGTGCTTGCCTTTCTGTTCATTTACGTTGCAGATGAGCTTCACACCATAGGCCAAGAAAAGAAAGATTATATTAAAAACATTTCCAATATAAACAACTTAGGCTTAAAAATAGTATTCCTCCTTTTTGTTTTTTTAAAGGTCATAAAGTTTAAGTTAGGAGCAGATATAGTGAAGTTTTACTTACTTCATCCAAATGATTTCATTCATTTTCATGCAGTTTCTCATTTAGATCAGATTTTAAGGATTACTATGGGCTTTTTAGCATTTTTTGTCGTTTTGAAAACTCTGAAATATTCTCAGTTCTTTTACAACGTGCGCCTGGCACAAAGATCGATCTTGGCAGCCCTTCCCGGAATCTCCTCAATGGCCCTCGTGGTGCTGGTGTGCTCCTTTGTGTTTATGGCTTTTGGCTACCTTGTGTTTGGGCAGCACGAATGGAATTACAACAACATGATTCACTCAGTTCAGACCGTATTCTCTTACTGTGTCTCAGCTTTCAGAGACACCACGTTTTCATCCAACAGGTTGCTGGGTTGTCTGTTCCTAACCTCTTTCGTGTTGGTGATGATCTGTGTCCTGATCAATCTCTTCCTAGCTATTATTCTGTCTGCCTATGGAGATATGAAACAACCCGTCTATGAAGAACCATCTGATGAAGCACAAGTGGTTACTTTTGTATTGCAAAGGCTCAGAAAGATATTTTATTTTCTGATCTGTAAAACACCCAAAACCAGGGAGCCTGCCCATTTTGACATTCCACTCTATGGGCAGTCTGAGAGAAGACATCAGCGACATTTAGGACTGAAGAAGAGAAAAACAGATGGGGAAAAAATGGCTGATCTTGTCATATAAGCAAGGATTCTGTATTTAAGACTACCTTTTACTCTGCAGTATCTGCATTTTAAGTAAATGTTTGTAAATAAATGTTTTACTTTTAAGAATGCTTTAACGTTCAACTCCTTATTAGTGATTGTGCTCAGATTTTTTTCCAGACTCTTTGGCATCAGTTTCGGTGGTACTTGTCACGGTGTGGTGGGCTGACCCCAGCTGGCAGCTCAGCCCCCACCCAGGTGCCTGCTCACCCCCACTCTGGCAGCATGGGAAGAGAATCATAGAATCACAGAATCACAGAAATTTTTGGGTTGGAAGGGACCCCTAGAGGTCATCTAGTCCAACCCCCCCGCAGCAAGCAGGGACACCACTAACTCTAGATCAGGTTGCTCAGAGCCCCGTCCAGCCTGGTCTGGAATGTTTCCAGGGATGGGGCCTCCACTACCTCTCTGGGCAACCCGTTCCAGTGTTTCACCACCCTCATTGTAAAGAATTTCTTCCTTATATCCAGCCTAAACCTACCCTGTTTTACTTTAAAACCATTACCCCTCGTCCTGTCGCTGCTGTCTCTACTGAAAAGATTGTCCCCATCTTTCCTATAGGGCTCCTCTCAAGTACTGAAATGCTGCAATCAGGTCTCCCTGCAGCCTTCTCTTCTCCAGGCTGAACAAGCCCAACTCTCTCAGCCTGTCCTCATAGGAGAGGTGCTCCAGCCCTCGGATCATTTTTGTAGCCCTCCTTTGGACCCGCTCCAACAGTTCCATGTCCTTCTTGTGCTGAGGGCTCCAGAGCTGAACGCAGTACTCCAGGCGGGGTCTCACCAGAGCAGAGTAGAGGGGCAGAATCACCTCTCTCAACCTGCTGGCCACGCTTCTCCTGATGCAGCCCAGGACACGGTTGGCCCTCTGGGCTGCCAGCGCACATTGCCAGCTCATGTCCAGCCTTTCGTCTATCAGTACCCCCAAGTCCCTCTCAGCAGAGCTGCTCTCGATCCTTTCATCCCCCAGCCTGTATTGGTACCGGGGATTACCCCGAGAACTGAAGGGCAGAAGTGAGAAAAAGGCTCCTGGGTTGAGAGCAGCACAGTTTAAGCAGCGAAGGGGGAGAAGGCCCACACCCACAAGCGATGCAAAAGCGGTCACTCAGCACCCGCAGACCGATGCCCGGCCAGCCTCTGAGGAGAAGGCGCACAGGAGCCGGCGCAGGGGCAACTGGTGCGGCCGTACGGGCTCGCCGGTGGCCGCGTTGCCCCCTCAGGGGCTTTCGGATCCGGCCCGGCCCGGCCCGGCCCGCCGCAGGCCCCGCAGCGCCGGTAACCGGCAGCCTCCCGCTCCGCGCCGCCCCTCTCCTCAGCTCGCCGGGAAGGGGCCGCCCCGCTGGCGCGCGCTCCCCCGCGCAGGCGCACGGCGCCGCCGGCCGCCCGGGGCCTGGGTCCTGGCGCCGCCCGCAGCCGGCCTCCCGGGGCCTGGGAGGAGGAGGAGCGGCGCTGGGTCCTGGCGTCGCCCGCCGCCGGCCTCCCGGGGCCTGGGAGGAGGAGGAGGAGGAGGAGGAGCGGCGCCGGGTTCTGACGCCGCCGCCTCGGCGCCGGGAAGCAGGGAGCGGCCTGGCGGACACGCGTGGGTAGGTGCCGCGCCGTGTGGGCGGGCAGAAAGCGGGGGGCTCTGGCTTCAGCCAGGCTGCGGCCTTCCCTTCCCCCCCCCCCCCCCCCCGCCCCCCCTCTTCGGAAATGCGAGGAGCCGGGTGAGGGCCAGGCCCTGGGGCGTCGGGGCGGCGCGGGAGGCCCCAGCTCCTCGGGGAGGGTTCCCGCTCGCAGATGAGGCGGTTGCTAATGAAGGGCTGTGGGCGTGCTGCCGTCTGAAAAGGGATTTTATTTTATTTTATTTTATTTTATTTTATTTTATTTTATTTTATTTTATTTTATTTTATTTTCTCATCAGCAGCCGGCGAGGGGAGGGGAGGAAGGCCCGCGGGTTGTTTCTGGTGAGGAGCTTTGGGAGTTGGAGCTACAGGAGGCAGCCGTGGAGGGGACTTTGGAGTAAACTGGAGGGAAGCACAGAGCTGTGTGAGGGCACTGCTGCTGGACACAGAGAAGGAGCTTGAGCAGCCTGGGGAACTTGAGGGAGACCCTTATTTCCTGTGATGTTTAGGCATTTCTGGCATGAGGTTGCACCTGAACAAGGTGGTTTTGGGATCACATCTTGGGGCTTCAAAGGGCCGTAGAGCCACGGAAACAGTCAGGTACTCCCCTTGAAAAACGAGAGGGAGGTGGGAAGTTTGCGAGATGTAGGAGAGATGGGTCCCACAGTTTCTTTCTGAAGCTGCTCTGAGAACCCGAATAAATATCTCCATATCTCGGTGATGCTAGAAATGGTCCCGCTACTTAAAAGAGACGTTAACCATGTGATTTTCCTTCACACTGAATCCAGACTGGGTTGCTGACCTGTTGCTTGTGTCTGAGGCACTTGGGCTGGTAGGAGAGTCTTTATAAACACTGCAAAATGCCATCAAAATAAAGTCCGTTGTAGCTTGGGCGTGATGCACAAAAGAATCTAGCTGTCTTCCATCTCCAGGCATCTAGGAGTCAAAGAACTTGGTTTGTGTCCTAGTAGTTGGTTATACCAGTACTCGTGGATTTGTGCGTTGGCTAAGTTTGTTTTTTTTCAGTCAGGATTTTTCCCCTGCTGTAATATTACCAATATACCCCGCCTTGGAGGGACCACTAGAAGTATACCAGTGCAAAGATACCACATGCTGATTAATTCCCCATAATTGGTATAGTTTAAAAGTTGTATTGATATGAACCCCTTTTTGTCAGCATAACCAATTCTACATGAAAATGTTATACTACTTCAACTCTGTCCTGTACCTAAAACGGTATGTTTTGTATAGACAAAATTTAAGACCTTCATGCTCCAGAAGCCCATGTCAAAAATGTTGTTTTCCTCCTGCCTTAAGAAGTTTGCCAGGCAGAGTACCAGTTGTAGCGAGAGCATTAGTTTGTATTTTGCCTCGCTTTGTGTCTTGCCTCAAGTAGAGTCAAGATGTACAAGATCTACAGATATGACAAGGTTGCATCGAGAACAGTGGAGGACCCCCCTGAAAGTTTTACTCTGCACAGATGCAGGTTGCTTGGAGGTGTTCTGACCAAAGAAGAGTTTTGTTTGATGATAACGATAGGAAACTATTTGGATTCCGCTGTTAACCTGTTCTGGAATGGGGGTTTGCTCCCCAGGCTTGTTGAGATGCTAAACTTTCCAGTCTGTATGTTACCTTTGCACTGGCCTGTTTGCTACAATAGTCCTTTTACTGGCACAAAAATCAATAAACCAAAAAAGCTGTGAAGAGCCCCAAAACTCCCAATAGATAAACACAAACCTGAGATTTGGATTAAAAAAGAAATTAGTTATCTATGTGACTGCAACAGTTTGGAGTATTTTAGGTTTTGCTCTAGACCAGGATAAAGAAAGAGAGGGTCAGTGAGTGTTTTGTTATGTTCCGTTTCTCAACGCCTTTAATTTTCCACTAAGCCTCCTTCCCTACCAGTTCTCTTACTTTGTCATAACTTTCCTAACACTGAGTAAAGTTACTGTTAATAACCACACTTGGAGATAGGCGTATGTGCAAAAAGGAAACATGCATTTAAACCTGTAACAGACATCACAGCATTCTTAAGCCCTATTATCTATAGCTATAGTCAGTACTTTTAAAACTTAGCATAAAGGTATGGCATATAAGATATCTGTCAAGGCCCTCATCAACTCTGGTGCTTAATTAGCTCCACTCTGCAGTCCACACTTTCCTCTTGGGCCTCAGTGAAATCTTGCTCAGACCTGTCTATGCTTGCTGAACAGACAGAGGTCTGAAGCCAAAGGAAAGTCACTTAAATACCTGTGACACACTGAGGATGCTGCTAATTCTCCCTGGGCAAAAGGACAGAACTGCAAAGATTTTGCATGCCTGCCCTCCTAGCATATGACCCAGTAGGAGCAGTCCACGCCGGTTCTAGTGAATTCTAGGATCCTCAGTCCTCAACTTGAGCTCAGTCCTAACAAACTGAGAGCCTCAGTCACATTTTACTGGAAAGAATTCTCTTCCCCAAGTTAACGATGAGCATCTCGTGGGTGGGTCACAGGGGACAGTGGGCACTGGCTGTCGCAGCAGACACGTTGTAACGTGCAACCCCCCCTCGTGGGGGCTGAGCATTTCCTTACAGTACCAACTTTGCTTTCTGTAGGGAGATAAATCGCTGAAGCTATATGTATTTCTTTCAGGATTATGTCAAGCTGCAGTGTCTTATTTCTCAAAACTCCGTGTTGGCCTCTTCTCGTGTATTTCCACAAAATCTTGGTGTTCCTATTTTTAAACTCTGTTGGAAAGTGTTGCGCTAAGTTTAGATTGTGCTTAACCAGGCTGATACTTTCAATGGTACATGTGTGGCCCTCCGTAACTTTGCTTAAAGGACGACTTAAAAGGAATCCTCCGTATTTATAGAGCCTTACCGTCTTATTCTTCCCCACTATGGATATTAATCTAACAAAGCTATAATAGGCAGCTCCAGTTTGGAAGGAAGACAACATCAGTTCAGGGCATGGGGTAGCCTATGGCCACAGCATCCTTGTGTATTGTGGCTATACCAGAAGGGAGATTTAATGAAATCAGACCTCAGGTCTGGTTTCCCCATTTTGGCAAGTGTAATCCAGAACCGGTGTTCTCTTCAGTGACCGCTTCGGTGTTTGGTTCTCCTGTGTTACCACCTCTCCAGTAAGTCCCTGTAACTGTGCTTGCGTTGTCTTCCTTTAATTTCTAGGCCATTTTACATACAGAATGTTAGGATGGCATCATGGACGATGATGTGATAAGCTTTGTGCTCTGCTTCGGAAAGCCCATTGGAAGAGAAGGAGAAGAAACAGGAATGAGGGGGGTCGAGCAGAAAATCAGATATGACCATAGATTAATCTGAGGGGGAAGGAAAGGAAGAGCTCGCTCTTCCAGCAGGATTGTGTGTTCCGTTACACAGCAGAGATCTACCCTTTGCCGTGCTTCTGCAGCCAGATGTGGAGATGACCTCCACCATAAGGGCTTGGGCATCTTGCTTGTGTTTTAGTCTATGATTTGCTCTTACTCTGTGATCCACCTAGCTGGGCTTTTATGGTTGGGTGGCTCTGAAGAGCGGAGGTGCTGGAAGGAGAATCCCGGTGGCTGGTGGCAGTGCCCAGGGCTGCACAGGGCTGGTGTGTCCGCTGGAGGACAGCAGCCAGTGTGGGAAGCTGTCACCTTCCCACCTCATTTGGGAGTCTTCTTTGTAAAAAGCTGTCTAATTCAGAGCTGACTGCCTGCCAGATTCAAGCAAGGAGTACTCGGGCTAGATTTTTTTAAGTTTTGGTTTCTCAGCTTTGTTAAATCACGTATCAGTAGATGCCTTTTTGAAATTTAACTTGTGTTTGTAAAGCCTTTTTACCTTAAGGAAGGGGTTTGATTTGCTTGTCTGCGACACCCTCTTCAAACATTTCCTGACAAGATGCTCTCTTTCACGTCTGTGACCACCTAGGCTGTTCGTCACACAGCCACGGGGAGCCCCCACAAGCCGCCGTTACAAAGCGGGGCTTGGGGCCTGCTATGCGACCCGTACCTAGAGGGAAGCCCGTGTGCTGCAGCCGTCCTGGTTCCTTCCGAGCAGAGAGAGCGTAGCAATACCAGCGCAGTCCCCCCGGCCTGGAGGGAGAAGTTGCTGCAGCAAGGCAGGGTTTAATTCGATCAGGTGATCTTTGGGAGAGATAAGAAGGGTGAAAGTCCCAAATGGCCACGCTTGGTGAAATTGCATTCCTGGGCTAATTTGTTACCCTGTTCCCAAGGTAAGTCACCTCAAAGGAGGAGCAGGGAGGCAGCCAACAGGTGACCTAAACATGCCTTCAGGGCAGTAACATGAAGGAACTGGAGGGGGAGAGTTGTTCACCTGGGGATTAACTAGCAAGTAAGGCGATTCTGCTGTTTCATCGATTACCTGAGCAATCAGGCAACAGATCGTTTTTCTGAAGGAGGTGAGTGCATTCCTGGTGCTGAAGTGTATTTAAATTTATATCACACCAAACACTGCAAAATAACTTGGCATTTACCAGGCTATGAACTCAGTGGCTCCTGCCCTTCTATTAGAGGGTGCTCCTTCCCATAGCGAATTAAGCTGTGAATATTTTAATAGGTCATTGTCATCAGCAGCGGATACTGCAGGAAAATCTTGGCAGGAAAAATGAACAAGGGCTTAATTGGAGATGATTAAAGGTGTGTCAATGTTGGTTTTATCTGACACCCTTTCAAATCAAAGCCTCCATCTGTTTGCAGGCAGTTTGTTTCTTGTGTAGTTTCTCCAGTTTGTCGGTGACTCAGAAATACATGGGTCTCCTGTGGAGTATTAAGAGGGGCTTAACCTATGCATTGTAAAGACTTGTGCTAATGAGGTTTGAAAGCAAAGAAAATCAGATTACTTATCGGTGCCACTACTTTGCCACTGACCCTGACAATTTAATGGTGATTTATTATTCCTGGCTTGCCTTCCAGGCCTGTTAGCAGAATGCTCCGAGCAGAACTGCCCTAAGTTCTTAGGAGTCCCTGGAGAACTGCACTGAGAGCCATTTCCCTGCATCCATATCAGGTATCAGTCACAGCATGGAAAGGCACTCTTACGGCGCTGCTATCTAACCTGTGCCTTCCTTTGACTGCTGTTATTTGCTGAGTATAGTATTCATATCTGTGTGCTGTACCTTTCGCCATGACACATGGGCCAACCTGCACACGTCCTGCAGCGTTCTGGGCTTGACTTGGCAGGTTTCTGCTGAGCTCAGTGAGTTCAGTGTTTGCTTCGTAATCAGGCATGTGTGGGTAGCCGTGTTCTTTTCAGAAGAGCTCTGCATGTGCTTGAATTATGTGTCTGCATGCCTTGCGGCTTCCAGCCAAAATGACAAATGCTTGTGCAGAATTCAGTTCTAAACAAGCTGTTCTAAAAGAACAGCTTCTTCAGTACTTACCAGCCAGCCAGATACTTGAAGTGTCACTGGGACCTGGTGCTGCTTCAGAGATTTTCAAGGAAAAGAGAAAAAGCCAGTGTTAGTACCGGTGATGGTTTGAGTCACTTGAGTTCACAAATTTGCCTGTCATGATTATGAAGGGATTAGCACCCTAGACTTTTATCTCCTTTAAAGATGCTTCATCCTGTTGTTGGTATGCTAGAGAGAAATGGGTTCTCATGCTTCATATGTCTCCTTGGAGGGGAGGCAGACACCTTGTCATAGTTGTCATATCAGGCATCTTGATGGTGTACAGGGCCAAACCAATGAGCTTACTTTGTGATAAACCAACGTCTGTCTTTACTGTGGTTTTATCCCAGCATTGCTTCTGTGCATTTGCTATCCGACATAAAGATACAGTGCTCTAATTGCAGACGAGCTTTTTGGAAGTACTAGAAGCTTTGTGAGAGAGCGCATCTTGGGACTTGTCTGCTTGGTGGTTTAGGCTAGAGGTGTGAAGCACATGTATAAACTAAAAGTGTATTACATCTACCATTAAATTTCTTCCTTCAGAAGGAAAATGGCTTTATTTTGTTATATGGTAAACTTTACTTCTGAATGGGAGCATTCAACCCTGAAATCTGCATGTGTATTTTGAGTTAGTGACCTTAACTTTCCCAAGTGCTGCTGTGTAGACAAGCTCTCAGGACAAATGATGTTCCCAGTGAAATATAACGTGGTGCAGCTGATACCAGTGACTTGGAAGCTCAGAGTAAAATGGAAAGTATCATAAATTCATCTGTGCCTTGCAGGCAGGATCATATGCTTTTCAGCTGGCATAGCCAAAAATCTGTTTGTACATAGATACCATTCCTTCCCAGTGATAGTCACTGAGTAGATTCTGTTCTACATGCCAATGGTCTATAAGAGAGCAGGTGTTTCTATATCTAACCGACTTCAGCTCTGAACCCAGGGCTGTCATTTTGACTTGGAATCGGGACACGTTCGTTCCAAAGTCTGTGATCGTCTCTGCCATAAATACTCTTTTTGTTGTTATTGTTCGTAGTGTTTTGCTTGATTTTAAAGAAAAGATCACCATAATGGTCTTCTGTATTCGACTCAAGTGACTTTCCAAACTCTACCTTTGTGTTGTTAATTATTTCCCCTTTTTAAAAAAGATTGATTACAAAAAATGGCATACAATGTTTGGGATTGAATCTCATTCAGACAGGTGGGCGTCTCAGTGCTGCTACTGACTACCTAAAGAAAAGGTAGATTTAAGTATGTTTGGGGGACTTACCTGCTAAACCTAAAATGCAGGGTTCAAAAAGCAGACTTCTTAGTTGAGTTTGTGTATAGTCTGAAGAATCCCAGCTTTAATGTACAGGGAGATACAGGTAGCATGTACATGCCTTCTATCTAACTGAAAAACCTGAAAGCACTTTAGTTAATCAAATTCTTTCAAGCATCCCTCTGAGGTAGGGAAAATACAGGATATCCAAAGGTTACATCACTTTCAAAAAAATGTAGTTGCCTAAGGTATTCACAAGTTGGATTTACTGATTAAACCAGTACCCAGCCCCATTTGTGTTACATTTGAAGAATGCCCTGTACCACTGAAATGCCAGGAATGGCAGTGAGCGGAAAGGTTGGTGGTGAAGGAATGATGGGGTGTAAGGGAGATTATTCCCAAAATTAAGTTTCAGGATTTAACAGGCTAGAGCTTTCTGACCTGGGTGTCTTTTATGAAGCCTCTGCAACCTCTGAGGATCTTGGGGCTCCCTGTTCTCCTGGAACATTAGATGACAAGTAGTCACAGCTCTGCTTCTCCTTGCCCCTAATTCACCTTAGCAGCAGATGTCTCTAGGATTCAGTTTCACCACACAGAGTGAGCAGAAATAGCAGCTTACTGTCATTGAAAGAGGGAGATACAGGTCCCTCATCGCAGCCCTCCCTTTCTCCTGGCTCTGCACTTTTGCCTCTTACCTTGTACTACCGTGAGCGGTTGTTGGGTTTTTCTGCAAGCCAATTTAGTTCTCTAAAACAAGAGAAAAAAAGACATTGGAGGAAAAAAAAAAAAGGTAGTTGTTTTATTTGTTACCACATAGTAACTAGTTTTCTGGCTAACTGCA
Source organism: Opisthocomus hoazin (assembly GCF_030867145.1). Classification (NCBI taxonomy): domain Eukaryota; kingdom Metazoa; phylum Chordata; class Aves; order Opisthocomiformes; family Opisthocomidae; genus Opisthocomus; species Opisthocomus hoazin. The sequence goes on from NC_134414.1 coordinate 154,276,082, forward strand.
AGGCGAGTGTGTCTGTTGGAGAAAATGGTCCAGGTGAGCAACAATACCCAATTTGCAAACAAGCGATCACATGTCATTGATGGGTGGGTGCAATTCTGGGGCATGCACATGGCTAGCTGTGTTTGATCTGAGTCCTGAAAGCATACTTGCCACACCATGCTTTTTGAAAAAACCTCGGGGTGTGACTGGCCAAGAGAATCTCTGGAATCTCTGGCCAGGATTTTAAAAAAGTCATCTTGTAAGCACCAAAGCTGATGAAGCACGGCTTCCTACATTTTGTATCTCGTGACTGATAGCTGCACCTTTGGAACGGGTGTCTGAAATCTTTCAGACAGCCGGATGATAGCTTTCCTATGTGCAGACTCTCTCATTTGTAGAAATGTACGGGTATCCTCCAGGAGCATAAAGCAGTCTCCCTCTTATGCCTGTTTTCATAGAAGTTGTAGGGCCTAAACTTTTTTGAATGTACCTCCTCCTCTGTCCTGTGTGGCGTGAACGGGCCAACGCTCTGTGCAAGCACAGGGTGATTACATCAGCATCATTTCCACAGGGAGCCAGATAAGAACAGGGAGCCAGGGTTAAGCTCCCCAAACTCTGTTCAAAGGTGAACCAGAAGCAAAGAAAAAGACAGTAAATCATTGCAACGCGTACCTTTCTGGTACCTACCTCCTGAGCAGGGTCCCAGACCCTATCACAGGTCCGTTGCAGTTAGTGGGAGGAGATGGGCATTGCAGAGCTGGATTGGGATTCCACACAGCAGACAGGGAGTCATTTCCTGGGAAGTGCTTGGTTGAGCAAAGGGTTTTGCAGTCACAGCCGTATATACTTTGTTGCCTAAGTTCTTGTATGGATCAAGATCTAAATTAATAGGTCAACTTTTGTAGTTAGGTTCCTAGGCTGCAATTTCTAAACCTACCGAAGGAATTTTGAAATTTAACTGGGACATGGGAAACCAGCTTGATTTGGGAGAAAAGATTTACTAATCAAGGTTTGCAATGGTCAGTTTTCCATTGGATTTTAATTTGCGTAGCCAGATAACCCACACCAGTTTAATCTTCTTGCAGGCATGATTCCCAGTGCTGGATTTTGGAGCTAAAAGATTTTTGTGTTTCTTGTAGGTAGCTTAAAATGGCTGCTCTCAAAGACATTCAGCCTACAGGAGAGTTCACCTGTCAGCTGTGTGGCTTAACAGCTCCATACACATACTACGGGCAGAAGCCACCAAACACATGCTCTGTTGTGTAAGTAGTCTTCCATATTACAGACTTCATTCATGCTGTGAGCATTAGAACCTTGTACTGTGGAGCAGTGTGCGCTGCGTGAACTCCATAACATGCCACACTGCCCCTGGATATGAGGCTTGGTACTTAAAGCGTCCTCCCTTTTCCAAAGGGAAGAAATGTTAAAAATTGTCAGCATTGGTAACGAAGACAAAAATCAGCTTTCCCGTCCTGCTTCAATACCATGCAAAGACTGGTATTTAACATATTTTCTAACCCTGCTGGCCACCCTACTATTTACCTATACCAACATTTTTTTGCTAGAATGGAGACTGTCAGCTTAGCATTTCTGGGAATAGCCCTTTCCTTACAGCTGTGTCAGTTAGGCAACGTGTAAACACAGCATGCATTAAATACATACGGTAAAAACACTTTTTAAGAGCTGTTTGACATGACATGGAGTTTTGAACAACAATGCTTTTTTGCATGAATTAGACAATTCTTTGGCAGATTGTATAACATTAAAGTGTGTGGAAATTCAGTACTTATTTACATTTCAGGAGACTGAAGCCTTTTCCATCTCTGCCAAGTAGGAATAGTTTGACCAGAAACTCTGCCGTTACAACTGTCTGCAGACATCAAACTCCCCATAAAGCAAAGCACTTAGCTTTAAATGTACGAGTAGCTCCGTCGAGGCCATCCCGGTCAATGAACCCATCAGGCAAACATGGTCAGGAACTCACTGGAACTGGAAGCTGAGCATGTACTCAGCATTTCACCCCACTGAGGCTGCTCAGTTTCTTATAAAGTGGAAGCAGCTGTTGATCACCACCTGCTGGGACTGTGTTCCTTGGTGTCGCGTTAAAGGAGGGGGGTATGGGGAGTCTGATATTCAACTAGCCTGCCAGAGCCCTTCCAAGGACTTTCACTGAAACAGTTTCGCAAAGTTGAAACAGTAGGTAGTTTATTCAAGTGACAGTTATCACAGATTCGGAATTGCCGTTGATAAATTCACTGTCTACAAAAGTTGAGCTCAAAGTAATAGTTTAGCGCTTTAGTTAACAGTGTGTTCCCGGGGATACGTCTGACAAAGTCAGAGGCGCGACTCTTACCAAAAAGGCATCCCTTCTTGGGGGGGGAAGAGAGGTTCAGGCCCGTCGACCCGTCCGTCAGGTGAAGTTCTCGCTTGGCTCCTCCTCCCAAAGAGAGTTTTCAAGTGCCAATTTTTATATGTTTGGAAATCTTTTTGCAAGGTGGGACTAAGTCAATTATTGTGTATCGATTGGCTCTTGGCATGGAATGTCGTGTCGTCAGAAGCGGGACTCAGCAGTGTGGCACGCCTTCGGCGCGGGCATCTTGGTATGTGCATTCGGGGGCCATCTGTGCTTTGTCCAAAGCAATCTCTGAAGCAATCTCTGGCTGCGCAGCCTCCGCGGCGCCCCACAGATCACTGAGTTTACAGTGATGGGCTATCCCCCCTTACTTTTGTCTGATAAGATAAGCACCAGTTATTTACTTCTTTTGTTAGCTCTTGGGCTCTTGATGCCTCAGTCCGTTTGTCTTTTGTCTCGCATTGGACAAGTCCAGCAAGGCCATCGACTACATTATCCACCCCGTGACTTTAGTCACATCTCGTCAAAAAGGAATATTAGATGAATTTAGGTTCAGACGGGTTGAGGGGCTCATCTTCCTCCCTAATAGGAGAAGGAATTAAAGGAACATAATCAGGGTTATGAACTTCAAGCATTCTAATATGTGTACTAAAAGTTTTAGCTAATAAAGATTGTACACATGATAAACCCACACAAATAACAATAAGGAGTACAATAAACATCAGTACATATTGAATCAAACTTTGTATCCATCCACTAATGTTTAGTCCAAGTCTATTAAAAACTTTCAAGATCCACCCTGTCCATTCCCAGGGCTTCTGCTTCGTATTTTCACGGAGTTCTCGAGACTGTTCCGCAATCTTACGCATTTCATCCACGGCTTGATGTGAAGTGACGGATACATTTGGGATAGAAACACAACAGGTTTTATCAGGATAGGAGGCATTTAGCCATCTGCAAACACCACTTTCTTTTAACAAAATCATATCTAAGGCTAACCCATTTTGTAGCGTCATTTTGGGTGTAGCTTGCAGCTGCAAGTCAACTGCATTAATTGCTGTTTTTGTCCAGTTTGCTAGGGATTCTACTTGCCATGTCAAATTTTCTATATATAATCGATTATTGGTAATTACTGTCCAATAACCCCAAAAAGCTTTCTTTCCCAAGTTTATTCTCATTGCTGGTGTATAATAGCTCGGCCAAGCAAAAAGATTACCATTTTCTTGCATAGAGTTCCACATTTGTGACTGTCTTTTAGCTCTATGTCCTCGTGATTTTGTTAAGGATTGAATGAAATTAAAAGCTATAGTAGGACACAAACTTGGAATACCTAGAGTACATTCTAATCCATCCCATTAGGGTTGAATGTAGTCTGATATTTGTCCATTAGAACACACCCTTACAGTTTCAGGCGGTGCAGGCAGCATTAAAGTGCTACACGTACTATTTCCGAGTTCATCGAGGCTATTATGTCCATTTAGATAATGCTGGAAAGGAACTCGGCATCTTTTGGCCTGTGGCTCAGCATTGTTGCTAGAAACTATATGATATGCCCATGTGTTAACCTGTTTGGGATCCACTTTTGTAATACAAGAAAAGGGAGTCCTTCTGCAGGGGTCGTTGGCAGCATAAGACAAGTGTTTCCCTGAGTCCAATTCATCATTCTAAGAAATCCTTGTAACAACTTGAAGGCTGTGTTTTCCTCTATCATACCCAAAGACTTCTTTGTTTTTTGATTATAATCTCTATGGAACACATGCACAATTATTATACCCAATATGTAAACACATGTTAAACTTACACATATTTGTCTACCACTGCCAATGCATGATAGAAGATTCATATTGACAATTCTGTAGTAAATTATAACTATCAAAACCACAACAAAATAAAGCTATTTTGCATTATAAAAACAGTAACCTAAACAATAAAGTAAAAAGTAAAAAAAGGTCACATAATATACACGTAAAATTAGAAATCAGTATTCCTATCAAAATTAAATCACTATTGTCCTTTTTGTCAGATTGTTTCGACCTTCTGGAAACTTTGGTTCACAGATGATTCCACAGATTAGGACTAGAAGTATAAATTAGCAGTCCTTGATGGCAGTCTGTTTTGACACGTGACAGTCCGTGTTTTCAGGCGTAGTTTGGAAAATACCTGTAAACAGAAAAGAAAGGAAAATGCTCGGTTGTCATTGAAACCGGCATATAATAGGTTAAAAGGTAGGTACTATCCATCTAGCACTGATTCGATGCAGTTTTCCAGAGCTATCTTTCGCTTCCCAAGCGTAAAGATTTTTTGGTTTTGTTAATACTAGTGCCACTGTTCCAGTCTGAGGCATTTTAACCAGCACTGGCTGGCCTGCGTAAAAGCCAGTAGGGTGTTCTGGTTTTACATGTGCCTTCGGCACCAGAGTTGTGGCAGGAGCAGAGAATGCTTTCATTTTGGGACAGCCGTCTCCAGCCCATCTATTATTTAATTGATAGATGGCATTGGATAATCGCAGATGCCACCCAGATTCGTGGGTTTTAGCAAATCGCTTAACTAACCCATTTGTTCTCTCAACAATACCATTTGTTTGGGGGTAGTACGGAGTATGGAATACCCACCGAATTGCTTTTTCTTTTGCCCAGTCTTGTACCACTGTAGCTGTAAAGTGTGATCCGTTGTCACTTTGAATCTCCTCAGGAAGGGGGAGTGTGCTGAACCATTCCTTCAGGCTGTAAACTGTGTTATCTCCAGTTGCAGCCGGGACAGCTGTTGCCATGGTAATTCCTGAAACAACTTCCACCCCTACTAATATATGTTTTTTACCCCCTGAGGGTCTCAATGGACCTATGTAATCAATTTGCCAGGTGTGTCACAGTGTTTTTTTATTTCGGATGTGCATGGGAGGTGCCTTACTTGGATGATCTTTGTTAAGTCGCAGGCGACACTGTGAACAGGCAGTGACCACTTGTTCACACAGTTTTGTTGACACAGGCCATCCCCGGGCTATGCCTTCCCGATACAAATCAGCTCGGCCAGTGTGCCCTCGTTTTACGTGTAACCATTCAAGTAAACGTTCCCATTCTAATTCATCACTTACAATATCAATTTTGTGTAGCCGTGTGAGGCTATCAACTTGTTGATTGAACTGGGCAGCAATAGAGGCTGATTGATCATGCCCTTTCACCCAACCAATGTGGAGTATCCTTTGTTCTCCTATTTTTAGCAATTGTTTCCAGCTGTCAGTTTGCCAGACTGGGATTCTATTTACCTGCCAGTCGTTGGCTGCCCAGTGGCTCACCCACTCGGTAGCTCCTTTAAAAACAGCATATGAGTCAGTGTAAATATAGTCAGCACCATGTTGTGCAGCTAGTAAGACTGCCCTAAGCTCCCCCACTTGTGCACTTCCTTTACCTGTTTCGCTGACCCGTTCTCCCGTGGCTACTTCCAGTGCCACTGCGTTATAATTCCACTCATTATTTTGCCTGTAGGATGACGCATCAGTGAACCATGCCCCTTCGAGGTTGCTGGTTTCTGTTAGAGGAAGCGCCTCCCAAATTGGAGATGGTTTGCTTGGAGGAGTTTGGAACAGCGAAGTACTGTCTATATCTTTTTGCAGTTTAGACACTTTAGTGCTGCCCTCTGTAATAGGCATAATGTCATGGATGCTTTCCAGAGAGGCATACCACTTACGGACCGTGGGCTTTTGGGCAATGCCAGCAGGCGGCACCGTCCCTTTACAAGTTGTGTCTAGGAGGCGGAAAGGTCCCCGAATGATTACACTCTGTTTTTTTCTTATTTGTTCCACTCGCTTTACAGCTCGTACCAAAGACAATAGTCCCTTTTTCAGATCTGAGTATCGCGATTCAGTATCATTAAAGGACTTTGAACTGGACTCAAGTGGACGCTCAGGCCCTTCAGGTCCTTTTTGCCAAACATTACAGTGAGAACCGTGTTCACTAAATCCCCATTCCACATGAATTGGATCAGAGGGATGTACAGGACCTAGCTGCTGAAATAGTCTGAATTCTTTTACCAGTGTCTCCAGGGCATTAGAATGTTGGTTTGTCCACTCCCATGATTTCTTTTTTCGCAGCAAATTGTAAAGGGGTCGAGCAATGATAGAAAATCCAGGGACATGTTTACGCCAGTATACTAAAGTTCCTAAAACTTGTTGCAATTCCTTAACATTAGAGGGATCCTGTCCCTGTTCTATTTTCTCCAGTGTGTCAGGAGGGATAGAGAAGGCTCCTTTGATCCACCAGACCCCTAGAAATTTAACTTCCTGTGCGGGTCCCTGACACTTGGATGGGGGAACTTCCAGACCCAAGGTTGTTAATTGCAATGTCACATCATCCATAGCCCGTTTAACAGTGTCAAATTGTTCCCCTCCAATCAAAAGATCATCTATATATTGATATATAGTAACGTCTGATGGAATAGGAATTCCACTCAGTGTTTTAGCTAAAGCATTGTGAGCAATGGTGGGGGAATGTTTATATCCCTGAGGCAGCCTGTTAAAGGTGTATTGTATCCCTTTCCAGGTAAAAGCAAATTGGGCTTTATCATCTTCCTGGAGTGGAACCATAAAAAACATATCTTTTACATCTAAAGTTGCCATCCATGTGTGAGATGCTCCCTGTATCTGAGTTACTAATTCTGCAATGCTCGGTACAGCTGCAGTTAAAGGTGCAGTGTTGGCATTTAATCGCCTGTAATCAATTGTGAGTCTCCACTGCCCGTTTGGTTTTTTTACTGGCCAGACAGGGGAATTATAGGGTGAGTGTGTACAAGTGATGATGCCTTGGTTTTCTAAGTCTTTTACCACCCCGTCAATACCCGATTGCGCAGCTGCTGGTAAGGTGTACTGTTTTGTGTTTGTAATTTTTGATGGTGGTAAAGATATGGACATTTCTAATAAATTATTTTTTTTAGGCTCGTTCTGTTTAATGTCTCGCCCAGCAAAACTCCAAACTGAACCATCAGGGAGTTTCCACACTCTTGCCATACAACAAATCAAATCCCAAAATATTAGTGTTAGCAGCACCGACCAGTACTTCAGTGCGGGTTAATCTTTGTTCGCCCGGGAGCCACAGGGTAATTTTTGCTGTAGGGCATTTCCTTATGACTCCATCGATGCCTGTAAATTTTACTTTACGGCGACCAGGTTAAGCATGTTGCAGTCTCCTTGGTGATTACCGAAATTTGAGCATCAGTATCAATGAGAAAATTTACAAAAACTTTCTTTGGTCCCACCGGGATGGCAATGACAGGTTCGGGAGGTGTATCGGAGAGCCACTGTATAGCTAGTACCCGCCGAGGAAGGAGGCTCACAGCCCTCCCCGCGGATAGGCGTTTTTTGCCTGAGGGTCTGTCAGATCAATTAGCTCCTGCTGTGGGGCGGAGGGTGCAGTGTTAAAAGTTGCTTTGTTTTCTGCCTTTGCTGAATTAAGCTTATGGCTTAATGACTGTACGAGAATTTTTAGGTCAGTCGTGGATATACCAATCAGTAGATGCCGTGGCACCCCAATAGCTCGAGCTTTACGCCAGAGCTCGTTACGCTCCGTATCAAATTTTAATTTGCATTCGGGCTTAGCCTTAGGGCTGTGAATCTGGCGAAGTCGCTGAGGTGGCGGATCAGATAACTGTGAGGATCTGATCCATCCCATCCTGCGCCCGTAGTTTATTATATCTTGTACAAATTCACTCCAAGTGATTACTTGATTTTGAGCTTAGTCCTGATCCTGATCCTGCCCTCGACGTGGGCGTCGGCCTTGTCTGGGGCGAGTGACTTGAAGTTGATCTTGTATGTTGGCCACATATGTTTTTAAACTGTCTGGGAGGCCTCGGATCAGTGGAGTTAATCTTGCCGGATCTATAGGGGCTAACATTGGGGATCTTATTAACACATCCCGCTCATGCATTGCTTGTATGCAGGCAGCCTTTTGCACAGATGTCACCAAATCAGAGAACCCTGAGGTTTTTATAACAGAAGGTTCTCCTCTGTCATGTGGGTCTATGCCACCAGCCCAATAAGCAGCTCGCATAATTAATGAATAATTATGATTACCTGGAGTGGTAGTTAGGAATACTCCAGGACCCCAGTAGCCTCCTGCTTCTTCCTCATTTAAGAGGATTCGATCTCCCCCGGTAAGGGAGACTTGACATACATATTCCGTCTCGGATTCCTCCGGACGCCTGGAATATTTTTCCTGCAATTTTGCCAGTTCAGCAGGAGACCATGGAATTGTTCGTACAGTAGTGCGAGCCTGTTCTTCACCCTCATCGGTGGTTTCTGTTTTAATCAATGGTCGAATAGGTATAGGTTCTGGGGCCAAATCATAATCAGAATTTTCCTCCAGTTCACTATTGTCATCACTGTCCCAAATGTCTCCATCCCACGTCTCGGGATCCGCATATTGTGTTAATTTGCGGACTTGTTTAGCTGAGACCGAGGACGGTATCGGGTTTAATGAGAGATTTAATTTTTCTTCTAGATGTTTTTCTCGCCTATTGGCCCAAAACAATTGCGATTTAAGGTAACCGATTTCACCTTCTAGGGTGTCGATTTGTGTCTCAAATTTCTTTCCACTTTCCTTTTCAAAAGTCAGTGAAGTTTTTAACACTTCATTTTCTGATTTTAGTGCAGCATATTCTACATCTGCAATTTTTTCAGGTGGTGGGGACTCTTTAATTTCTTTCTGCGCGCAAGATAGGCAAGCCCCTAATACAGCACAAATAAATTTTTTGCCTTTAGTGCCTTTGATCTTTTGCTCACTTAAACACTGTTTTATACGTTCTACCACTTTATCCTCATCTTTCCAGAATTTCTGGGCCCATTCAATACCTGCTTGTGAAGGTGCACACTTATATTTTTGTAGTAGTTTATCCATGGCAATCCTGCCAACTACGCCAGTTTTTTTACTGTCGCGTTAAAGGAGGGGGTAAGGGGAGTCTGATATTCAACTAGCCTGCCAGAGCCCTTCCAAGGACTTTCACTGAAACAGTTTCGCAAAGTTGAAACAACAGGTAATTTATTCAAGTGACAGTTATCACAGATTCGGAATTGCCGTTGATAAATTCACTGTCTACAAAAGTTGAGCTCAAAGTAATAGTTTAGCGCTTTAGTTAACAGTGTGTTCCCGGGGATACGTCTGACAAAGTCAGAGGCGCGACTCTTACCAAAAAGGCATCCCTTCTTGGGGAGGGGGAGAGAGGTTCAGGCCCGTCGACCCGTCCGTCGGGTGAAGTTCTCGCTTGGCTCCTCCTCCCAAAGAGAGTTTTCAAGTGCCAATTTTTATATGTTTGGAAATCTTTTTGCAAGGTGGGACTAAGTCAATTATTGTGTATCGATTGGCTCTTGGCATGGAATGTCGTGTCGTTAGAAGTGGGACTCAGCAGTGTGGCACGCCTTCGGCGCGGGCATCTTGGTATGTGCATTCGGGGGCCATCTGTGCTTTGTCCAAAGCAATCTCTGAAGCAATCTCTGGCTGTGCAGCCTCCGCGGCGCCACACAGATCACTGAGTTTACAGTGATGGGCTATCCCCCCTTACTTTTGTCTGATAAGATAAGCACCAGTTATTTACTTCTTTTGTTAGCTCTTGGGCTCTTGATGCCTCAGTCCGTTTGTCTTTTGTCTTGCATTGGACAAGTCCAGCAAGGCCATCGATTACACTTGGGCAGCTGTATTTTTATCATTCCAATCCCATGGTGCTACTGGTTTTCCCTCTTCTACTCAGCAGAGCAACGGCCTGCCTTTGATCAGGTGCATTCATAAAGAGTCTGAATCGAAGCTGAACATTAATCTTTAGGTTATCCAAGCTCAGTGTTATCGTCTCACCGTTATTTGGATTGTTGAGATTCAAAAAGGAAAAGAACAATGCTGAGGAATAACAATTCTGTACATGCACCTAAGAAATAGCTTTACACACTGTCTTTATTGGCTTACTTTCTGGTCTACTCACATGTCCTAAGTGCAGTGCTGCAGGAAACATGCCAGACACGAGGGCTTGTGCAATGGCCAGGTCTCCGCACTGTTGATGACCACATTAAGACTGTGAATCTTGCGAGGGGAGCTTTGAGAAGGCGTTCCAGTCTGTGTACACTAGGAGGCTTGTTGACAAGGTGACCAGCCGTGTTAAGACGCTTGATCTTTCCTAATATACCGTTTTTTGTTTGAGTAGAGAGGAAGAGGAAAAGGGAATACACTGACAGGCGCACACATATGTGTGTACATATGTAGACAGATAGCAGAATACCTTTTAAATATGTCTTGTACTCCATATTACTACAGAATCCAAGTTTGGTTTAAGTCCGAGAATGAGCCCGCCTTGCAGGGTGCCCTGTGCAGACAGACACCCAACTGCCTTCTGTAATATTTTGCTTGGGGCTCCCAGGAAGAATAAGGCCTTAGTCTTTCCCAAGCAGATTGCCAAATTATTAATAAATGCACTCCCTTAATACCCTGAAGCAAACAGTACAGTCTCTGACATAAAGTAAGCATATTTCAGGTCACTGTAATGCTCTGTGCTAGAAGCTCCTGCATGCAAGAGGTGGGAACCTTAGCTTTGCAGCAGTGACATAACTACGAGCACTGTATAGCTGCTGCATTGCCTCGTGTACAACACCGGGCCGAGGAAATCAAGTCGAAAGGGCTGATACCTTTTCAGCCTCCACAGTTTCCCCATTTCAACTCTCCCCTACTGTGAAATCTACCCTTAAACATCTGGACTTATTCTCTTACAGGATTTTGGAAGAAAGCTATGTCATGAAGGATCCTTTCACCCCTGACAAGGACAAATTCCTCATCCTTGGGTCTCATTGCAGTTTGTGTAGCAGATCAGTGTGCGTTGGTACAGTAAGTAACAAGCAAAACAAGCTTCTTCGGTCATTTCTTTTTGTTCCAGTCCTGGCGACCCATTAAAGACCGAACAGCAAAACCCCAAACAGCCTATTTTCAAGGCAAGCTGATTGTATATTCTCGTTGATTTCCCCAGATAAAGCTCTTTGTATTAAATGAAAATGATCAGCATCTTCAAGTGTTCAGTTTACAGATGAGCACAGTCCAGCCTCACAAACACAACGAGTGCCGTTTCCCACTTTCTCAGCACATGAAAGTGCAAGGGGGATCACATAGCACTTCAAGACCTTTAGGGTTCAGTAGATCGCACTATACCAACGGTAGGTTTTTCTTCGCTAAAGGGGATATAAACATCCACGGATTGTTAGGTTTGCATCCACAGCACAGGGCTGCCGCCCCATTTGCAATAGCTAACGTAGAAAGTGAGCAGGGAGGGGAGTTGTGCAATGCTGTGATAGCTCTCTGAAGAAGACTGAATTGGAGCAGCAGCTGGTAGGCAACCTGAAGCTATGAAATCTGACTGCGGTCCAGAAAGGTGGTGTAAAATTACAGTTGTCTTAATTCCTTCTCCTCGGTGCAGAACTGGTCCCTTTGTTAGCTGTGAGTTCAAAGCAAAAATGAAGACAAGTTACTACGCAGTTATCAGTGTCCGGAGGCTGTACTGTGCTTCTTTGAGGCAGTACAATGAACTAAGAAAACTTATGTTCCGCTCCTTTCCCTTGGCGGCGAGGCGGGGCCACCGGCGGCGGGGCGGGGCCACCGGCGCCGCTCGAACCTGCGGCGGCGGTTCACTCCTGACCCCCGGTGCCTCCGGGACACGCCGCGGTGCTGCCGCCCGGTGCCCGTCGCGTCGGTCAGCGGCCATGAGACGCTGGTTCCCAGCGGCACCGGGTGTGCCCGCACCCGAGCTGCCGTCACTGACGCCAAGCGTGTCTTTCTGACCGGCTGCGTGGAGGAGGAGGGTGCGGGGTTGGACCAGCTGACCCGCTGAGGTCCCCTCCGAACCCGAACGTTCCGTGATCGAAGTTCCGTGATTGTGAGCGGGTGCCGGTCTCCTTGACGACCTCCTGCGGCACCAACTGCCCAACCGCCGGCCGCCGCTCCAGGGGCTGCATCCTGAGCCCTCCGCTCCTTCCCCTCGCCCCGCGATGGCCGCGCTCCTTCTCCACCTCCTCCTCCTCCTCCAGCTGCTCGGCTCCTGCCCCCGAGGCTCGGGGGCCCCCGCTGCCCGCCTCCAGCCGCCGCCGCTGCGGGTCACCTGCCGGGACCCCGAGGCACGGGTCTCCCAACGGTGGGACAGCAAGCGCCGGGTTTCGTGCCTGTGGAGCGGCACCGTGATGCTGCGCTACCGGCCCACACCGGGAGCCCGAGCAGAGGCGGGGAGGGAAGCGGGGCCGCTGTCCCCACCGCGCTGCTCCTGGTACTTCGGCTCGTCCTGGGTGACCGACACGTCGCGCTGGTCGGGCCAAGTCGCGGTACCAACGGGCCTCCCCCCATCGCCCGCGGCCTCCGTCCTCCTCACGGTGCGGTGCTCCTCCACCTCCTGCCCCGCGCCCGGCTGCTCCCACCGCAACGCGACCGTCGAGGTATCGGCGCAGGACGCCCGGCTCTTCGTGCTCTGGCCTCAGGCGCAGCCGCTCCGGGCCAGGCAGCCGGTAGAGCTGGGTTGGTGCTCCCGGCTGAGGAGCGAAGGTTGGCAGTACCGCTTCAGCAGCCCGGGGGGCAGCCCCGCAGCCCTCCGCCTGCCCAGCAGCCAGCACCGAGCCCCGCCGCCGCCCGCCGCCTACCCAACGGCCGAGCTGCGACAGACCTGCGCCGCCTACCACAGCTACCGCCTGACCGTCCGCTACGGCCACCACGGGCTCCACGTCGCCTCGGTCAGCGTCGAGCAGGTGCCTCAGCTGAACCTCAGCCTCTCTCTCCAGGTGCAGCCCGGCCCACTGCGGCTCCTCAGCGTCCGCTCCAGGCTCCTCAGCGTCGCTTGGCAGCCCCTCAGCCTCTCCTGGAGGCTTCAGCCCCTCACGCCGAGGACGCTGGCCTACAGGCTGGTGGACACGCAGGCCGTAGGAGGTTGGCTCCGCTCCTACGGTTCCTTTACTCTGCAGAGCAACTTCTGTGCCGTTCCCGTAACTCAGAGCCCAGGTGAGGTGGCGGTGGCCAGCATGTATTTCCACGTTGACGGAGAGAGGTTCGAGGAACTGACGGGAGATCTGCATCTACGCAACGGTACCCTGAGCCTAACCGCAGGCCGAGAAGCTCCCACCCGTGTCAGCCTTCCGCTGGGGAAGACCACCTTGAGCACTCACATTGTCAGGTACCACCACGGAACATTTTACGCGACCAGAGAAAACAACAGCCCTCTTTCCGCGGACGGCCCTAACACGCACACTGTGTTCTACCAACACAAGGAGCTCTCCTACTTACTCTCCATAGAGCTGGTGGCCTTCCAGTGGTACAAGTTCAACATGCACCTTTATACGAACCAGAAGAGGGCTTTGTTTAGGCCCCTGTCAGAAAGAGACCTTGAAGTCCACGTTTTCAGCAGCGGCCGTCCTTCTTTGCCACAGAGCTTTACTTATTTAGTGTGGTTTATCCCTGCACAACACCCGATGCTACAGTGCGAGTGGACCTTCCACCTGCAGCTTTTTGGAGCGCGCAGAGACCACCTTCTCCAGAACAGCACGTACACATACAACGATCACGTCAGAAACGCCACACGTTTGGTCCGTCGCTCCGCTTTACCCTTTGATCCGGACAAATACACGGGGTTTGCGGCAAAAGTGGACTGTACCACAAGTGCACATACTCCGGCTCTTTTGGGAGTCAGAGTCAACAACTACGCTGCCAAAACCGTGGAAGCGCCGGTGGCTTGCCACCAACAAGCCTGCCACATACAAACCGTGCAGATTCAGAAACCCGTTCTCCACGCCTCTGTCCTGCGCCAGAAGAGGGCGACATCTTTTTACCTCTTTGTCAGACTGGTAGTAGACTGCAAAGTCGGTATATTCATCAAGCCCTTGTGGCGAATCTATTCCGTTCCGGACACGACCACGGTTCCCAACTGGACACAACCGATAAACTCTTCTGCGATGTACGGCGTCGATATGATCCGCCTAACTGTTCCCAGTTTTACTCTAGATTATGGGCTGTACCTGTTTTATTTCACTGTCGAGGTAACCCCGATTCGGACCACAACAGTGCTCAGGGGCTCAGATCAAGTTTATATTCAGATCGAGAGAAGCGATCTCGAGGCAGACATTGCAGGAGGCACGTTCCGCACAGTGGGTTTTTCTGATAACTGGACTCTGGATGGCTCTGCATCCAGTGATCCCGATTCACAGGAAGGACTGAAGGGAATCACATTCACTTGGTACTGCACTAAAGAGGTGTCAGACTATAAGAACATGAAACTCAGTCCAGGGAACAGGTGCCATCCAGCCCAGCGGGATTTGAAATGGTTAACATCCTCGGGTCCAGTTCAAGCAGTGCCACCAGAATCGCTCCCAGGAAACACCGTATACTACTTCCGTCTCGTGATTCAAAAGGACACCAGGAGGAGTTACGCCGACCAAACTGTAGAGGTGCGGCCCGGCTCCCCACTCCTTCTGGACGTGATGTGCCTTGAAAACTGTGGTAGCACTCTAATTCCAACGGAGAGATTTGCCTTGTCTGGAAAATGCCTAAACTGCAGAACAACCAGCCAGCCAGCCTACTACTGGTCCCTTCTTTCACAAAACTCTACAGAAATTAGCTTTGACTGGTCTGCCAGAACGTCAACGGGCAGGTCTGGGGCTTACCTGTCTATACATGCTCTGACTTTCACAAAGACTGCACATCGATCCTACGTACTTCTGTTGAAAGTAACGACCTGGGATGGTAGGTCCTCGATCTACAGACACGCGTTTCAGGTCAATTCTCCTCCGACGGCTGGCAAATGTACCATCAGCCCACGCTGGGGTACAGCCTTTCTGACGAAATTTGTTGTTCAGTGCAGTGGATTTTCTGACAGCAATTCACCTCTGACATACAAAGTGATAGTAGCTTCCAATGTACCCAAAACCACCAAAGTAACTTCCGTCGAGGAAAATACATTTGGCACAATCCTGTACTTTGGTTATCGGCCTAAAACTCCTCCCTCTTTTCTCCCAGTTGGAGTGCCCTCTCAGAAGTACGCCCTGACACTTTACGTTCAAGTCCACAATTCCCTTGGGGCGTTTACCCAAGTGACTTTACAGGCCCACGTACAGAACCCACTTAACAGTCGACCGCTAGCTGTTGTGTTTCATGAACTGGTGGCCTCCGTGAACGGTTTAAGCGCACCGATGACATCTTATCTCCAGACTGGAGATTATCTTAGCGCGGGCTATTTGGCTTACGTAGCAGCCTCGGTCTTGAACTACATCAAAGCCCCACCAACTCTCCAGCTCCCTAAGGCTCAGTTTCGGGAAAGCCTGATTAGAACAGCCCTGAATATTTCAGTTGAGAGCATGATGGAAATCAACCAAGTAGTTGCTTCTCTTTCTCAAGTCACAGAGGAAGCTGACGAAGTGAACGTTACATCACAAGACCTTGCCATTGAGAAGCTGACAGAAGTAACGGGAGTGCTGAAGGTCCAGAGGAATGAGAGCCATTGGTCTGAGCAGGCAGAAATTCAGACCAGTGGAATACTAAGATGCTTGTCCAACATCCTGAGAGCCGCTCTTCTGCATCGCAGGAACATCAATGTAAGCGGAGTTAAACAAGTCTTCTCCATCATGGAAAATTTAACGGAGATAGTTTTCCAGGGCAAAGTCCCTGGAGAAACAGAAACTCTACTGGAAACAAAACACTGGAATATCACTCTGAAGAAAGACGAAACCTGGAACCTTACAAATTCTTTCTCTACCAGAAACGCCTGCAGGAATTGCTTTTATCCATCACTGAAAAAGGGAGATTATTCAGGATCACCCGATGATGCTGTGATTTCCACTGCCCTTTATGAGTTTGATGAGAACCCCTTCCCCTGGTTAGGTTACACATCAGAAATTGCAACAATGATCTTGGGGTTCAAAATGTCAGAGACAAAGGCTAATGGCGATCTCCTAGGGATCGCGCCTGAAGGAGCAGAAATTACTATTGCTAGGAAAGACAAGGAGTCTTCAACTTTTCAGTTGGCAATGGGACCCGATAAAACACAAGCTTACACAACTGGAGGATTTAGTTTTGAAGTCAACAGAAATACCAAGAGCATATACATCCAGATCCTGACGAAATTAAAAGTTGCTTTCGAGGTGCTAGTATTTACAGGTGCCAACGTCACTCGTGCTCATCCCATAGCCTCGTTTGCTGCTTTTCACAACATGCCAACAGTTGCAAGCAAAAACACGACAGCTAGCGCTGACTGTAACATTAAGGCTCCCTATATCATCTGCCTCCCAGAGTCACTGCTGACAGCCACAGCTCAAGGAAGCGATACAGACACTTGTAACATCTCCATCGTCTTGCTGGCACCCTATGTTGTACGGTATCAAACGCAGAGATTGGTGACGATACACATTTTTAGTGATCAGTGCTTATTTCTGGATGGCGTTCAAAGCCTGTGGAGAGAAGACACCTGCAGGCTTGGCTCCCTGACCGACTGGCAGAGGGTACACTGTGTCTGCAATATGAAGCGGAGTCGCAGAAGTCTGTCAGTCCACACTGGGTCAAATGCATCCTCATTCAGCATCAGGTTCCTGGCAGCCAAGGTAATAGTTACCCCCAACACAGTAGATCTAGGAAAAACCCTGATAGCAGGCGTATCTAAAAACCCAGTCACCCTCTTAGCAGTCATCTTTATTTTTGCCGTCTACTTTCTTTTGGCCCTCTGGGTCGTGAGAAAAGACAGGGCTGACAGGGAAAGACAAGACAAGATTATAGTTCTGGCAGACAACGACCCCTTTGATAAAGTGAGCTTTTTGGTCACTTTATACACAGGCAGTCGCTGGGGAGCTGGAACCAAAGCAGATGTCTTTCTTCAGCTCATTGGCCAGAACGGCACAAGTGATGTCCATTGTTTACGGGACCCACATTTTCTGTCTTTCCAACGAGGAAGCACTGATTGCTTTCTGTTAACTGCTAAAAAAGACTTGGGAGACATTTGCTCCTTCAGGGTCTGGCACAACAACAGGGGCCCATCTCCAAGCTGGTTCTTAAGCAGAGCCAAAGTTGAGAATATGTCCACCGGGAAGACCTGGTTCTTTATATGCAGGGAATGGCTTTCTCTTGACAAGGGCGATCACTTACTAGAAAGGACATTTGCTGTCACAAACCCCAAGACACCTCTGCCCAAAACTGACTATTTTTTGATTAATTTTGCCAACAGCCTGATACAGGGCCATCTGTGGCTCTCGATTTTTGCTCATGGTCTCATGGGCACTTTCAGCAGGCTCCAAAGGTTGTCTTCTTGTTTAGCAATACTATTATTAAACTTGCTAGTTAACATTATCTTCTTTAATGCTGACAAGAGTGAAGAAGCTCCAAAACACTTGAGGTATCTGAGATCAATAACAGTAGGAATTGAATGTGCTTTGCTTACCCAACCTGTGGAAATGATGATAATTGCCTTATTTAAGTATTCCTCGAAGAGACCTTCTCCTCGTGGTGTGGCTCAGACAGACCCAAAGGCAAATTCACCCCTCCTGTCTGGGTATCTTAAAAACTGGAAGGAACGTTTGCAAAAATTGTACCTTTCAGAAACTTCACCACAATCGAGAAATATTAGTCCCTCGGGGAATCTTCCTGGCGCCAGCAGCCACTCACAGAGCCCACCACATTCCAGAAAGATGGGAAGCAAGGGAGGAGCTCCCCAAACCTGGAGTAATTGCACAGTTTCTGAAAGAGACGCAAATGTGATTGAAACAGAAGAGCAGACGATCATTGCAAATTCCCCTCCAACGCCTAAGGTCTGCCAGACCAGGCCACCATCAAATTCCGATTTTAGTAATAATTATGCAGAAGAAGGGGGCAACTTTCAGAAAGAAAGGAAACCACTGAGCATTACCTCCATGCCCTTTCACAAGAGACCGCACACAGCTTTTTGTTGGTGGTGTGCCTATCTCTCGTGGGCACTAGTTATAGCTGTAACCGGGGTATCATCATTTTTCATTGTGTTATATGGTTTGTCTTACGGCTATCAGACGTCGCTAGAGTGGCTTTTGGCATCTGCAATCTCCTTCATTGAGAACGTGTGTCTCCTTTCCGTTCTAAAAACCATTTTTTTCTCAGCTGTGAGTACAATTCATCCAAAATACTGTGAAAACATCACGTGGTTAACTCAGGGAAAGTATTCTGAGAGCAAGTTTGCTAAAGAAATGATGAGTGCTGATGAGATGCAAGAGGTGCACTTGAAACTTGCTAAAGTCAGAGGCACTAAGCAATATAAGCCTTTAGCAGCTGATGAAATTGCAAACATGCTGAAAAGGGCAAAACTTAAAGTGAAGGCATTTACTTTCATAAAAAGTTTCACCAGTCACCTTGTCTTTTTAACGCTGCTATTATATTTTGCCTATTCCACTGAGAACGCCAACAGTTTCCACTACAACCGATTCATCCATAACCAACTGTCTCCACAACTCTCCAGTGTAGATAAGCCAGAACATGTCTACGTGTGGGTGAAAGACTCGTTCTTGCCTTTGATCCACAATGACATTCAGCCAACCTTTCTTTCCGAGAGCTGGTCCAAAATCATCGGTTTGCCTAGGATGAGGCAAGTGCGGGCTAAGGGTACTGTGAAAAACTGTTTCCGTCCTCACAGCTTTGGAAATAATTCTGTGATCAGTAAAAGCCACTGTCTTCACAAATACGGTAGCGACATCCCAGAGAAAGGTGACTATGCTGGCGCTTGGACAAAGGTGGCCAACCAGTCTGCTCCCAAGGATGCCAGCGGTTATGATGGGTTCACCTACCAGCGGAACAGCACTCTGTGGATGTATTATTCATACGGAGATTTGCACACATACGGACCAGCAGGATACACGTTTTACTTTTTCCCTGAAGAAGGAAGACACAACTCAACGACCAGGCTGGATGCTCTACAACAGAGCAACTGGCTTGATGAAAAAACGTGGGCTGTGATCATTGAACTAACTACATTTAACGCAGATGTAGGTCTCTTCTGCACCATTTCGGTCATATTTGAAATGTCTCATTTTGGGATCGTAAAACCAAGTTTGTCAGCACACTCTTTCGCACTCCCCATTTTTCAGCAGCAAACCAAAGCTCAAATGTTGATGTTCGTAGTTGTGCTTGCCTTTCTGTTCATTTACGTTGCAGATGAGCTTCACACCATAGGCCAAGAAAAGAAAGATTATATTAAAAACATTTCCAATATAAACAACTTAGGCTTAAAAATAGTATTCCTCCTTTTTGTTTTTTTGAAGGTCATAAAGTTTAAGTTAGGAGCAGATATAGTGAAGTTTTACTTACTTCATCCAAATGATTTCATTCATTTTCATGCAGTTTCTCATTTAGATCAGATTTTAAGGATTACTATGGGCTTTTTAGCATTTTTTGTCGTTTTGAAAACTCTGAAATATTCTCAGTTCTTTTACAACGTGCGCCTGGCACAAAGATCGATCTTGGCAGCCCTTCCCGGAATCTCCTCAATGGCCCTCGTGGTGCTGGTGTGCTCCTTTGTGTTTATGGCTTTTGGCTACCTTGTGTTTGGGCAGCACGAATGGAATTACAACAACATGATTCACTCAGTTCAGACCGTATTCTCTTACTGTGTCTCAGCTTTCAGAGACACCACGTTTTCATCCAACAGGTTGCTGGGTTGTCTGTTCCTAACCTCTTTCGTGTTGGTGATGATCTGTGTCCTGATCAATCTCTTCCTAGCTATTATTCTGTCTGCCTATGGAGATATGAAACAACCCGTCTATGAAGAACCATCTGATGAAGCACAAGTGGTTACTTTTGTATTGCAAAGGCTCAGAAAGATATTTTATTTTCTGATCTGTAAAACACCCAAAACCAGGGAGCCTGCCCATTTTGACATTCCACTCTATGGGCAGTCTGAGAGAAGACATCAGCGACATTTAGGACTGAAGAAGAGAAAAACAGATGGGGAAAAAATGGCTGATCTTGTCATATAAGCAAGGATTCTGTATTTAAGACTACCTTTTACTCTGCAGTATCTGCATTTTAAGTAAATGTTTGTAAATAAATGTTTTACTTTTAAGAATGCTTTAACGTTCAACTCCTTATTAGTGATTGTGCGCAGATTTTTTTCCAGACTCTTTGGCATCAGTATCGGTGGTACTTGTCACGGTGTGGTGGGCTGACCCCAGCTGGCAGCTCAGCCCCCACCCAGGTGCCTGCTCACCCCCACTCTGGCAGCATGGGAAGAGAATCATAGAATCACAGAATCACAGAAAGTTTTGGGTTGGAAGGGACCCCTAGAGGTCATCTAGTCCAACCCCCCCACAGCAAGCAGGGACACCACTAACTCTAGATCAGGTTGCTCAGAGCCCCGTCCAGCCTGGTCTGGAATGTTTCCAGGGATGGGGCCTCCACTACCTCTCTGGGCAACCCGTTCCAGTGTTTCACCACCCTCATTGTAAAGAATTTCTTCCTTATATCCAGCCTAAACCTACCCTGTTTTACTTTAAAACCATTACCCCTCGTCCTGTCACTGCTGTCTCTACTAAAAAGATTGTCCCCATCTTTCCTATAGGCTCCCTTTAAGTACTGAAAGGCTGCAATCAGGTCTCCCTGCAGCCTTCTCTTCTCCAGGCTGAACAAGCCCAACTCTCTCAGCCTGTCCTCCTAGGAGAGGTGCTCCAGCCCTCGGATCATTTTTGTAGCCCTCCTTTGGACCCGCTCCAACAGTTCCATGTCCTTCTTGTGCTGAGGGCTCCAGAGCTGAACGCAGTACTCCAGGCGGGGTCTCACCAGAGCAGAGTAGAGGGGCAGAATCACCTCTCTCAACCTGCTGGCCACGCTTCTCCTGATGCAGCCCAGGACACGGTTGGCCCTCTGGGCTGCCAGCGCACATTGCCGGCTCATGTCCAGCCGAAGAGCACTGTATAGCTGCTGCATTGCCTCGTGTACAACACCGGGCCGAAGAAATCAAGTCGAAAGGGCTGATACCTTTTCAGCCTCCACAGTTTCCCCATTTCAACTCTCCCCTACTGTGAAATCTACCCTTAAACACCTGGACTTATTCTCTTACAGGATTTTGGAAGAAAGCTATGTCATGAAGGATCCTTTCACCCCTGACAAGGACAAATTCCTCATCCTTGGGTCTCATTGCAGTTTGTGTAGCAGATCAGTGTGCGTTGGTACAGTAAGTAACAAGCAAAACAAGCTTCTTCAGTCATTTCTTTTTGTTCCAGTCCTGGCGACCCGTTAAAGACCGAACAGCAAAACCCCGAACGGCCTATTTTTAAGGCAAGCTGATTGTATATTCTTGTTGATTTCCCCAGATAAAGCTCTTTGTATTAAATGAAAATGATCAGCATCTTCAAGTGTTCAGTTTACAGATGAGCACAGTCCAGCCTCACAAACACAACGAGTGCCGTTTCCCACTTTCTCAGCACATGAAAGTGCAAGGGGGATCACATAGCACTTCAAGACCTTCAGGGTTCAGTAGATCGTACTATACCAACGGTAGGTTTTTCTTCGCTAAAGGGGATATAAACATCCACGGATTGTTAGGTTTGCATCCACAGCACAGGGCTGCCGCCCCATTTGCAATAGCTAACGTAGAAAGTGAGCAGGGAGGGGAGTTGTGCAATACTGTGATAGCTCTCTGAAGAAGACTGAATTGGAGCAGCAGCTGGTAGGCAACCTGAAGCTATGAAATCTGACTGCGGTCCAGAAAGGTGGTGTAAAATTACAGTTGTCTTAATTCCTTCTCCTCGGTGCAGAACTGGTCCCTTTGTTAGCTGTGAGTTCAAAGCAAAAATGAAGACAAGTTACTACGCAGTTATCAGTGTCCGGAGGCTGTACTGTGCTTCTTTGAGGCAGTACAATGAACTAAGAAAACTTATGTTCCGCTCCTTTCCCTTGGCGGCGAGGCGGGGCCACCGGCGGCGGGGCGGGGCCACCGGTGCTGCCGGGACGCGTCGCGGTGCTGCCGCCCGGTGCCCGTCGCGTCAGTCAGCGGCCGTGAGACGCTGGTTCCCAGCGGCACCGGGTGTGCCCGCACCCGAGCTGCCGCCGCTGACGCCAAGCGTGTCTTTCTGACCGGCTGCGTGGAGGAGGAGGGTGCGGGGTTGGACCAGCTGACCCGCTGAGGTCCCCTCCGAACCCGAACGTTCCGTGATCGAAGTTCCGTGATTGTGAGCGGGCGCCGGTCTCCTTGACGACCTCCTGCGGCACCAACTGCCCAACCGCCGGCCGCCGCTCCAGGGGCTGCATCCTGAGCCCTCCGCTCCTTCCCCTCGCCCCGCGATGGCCGCGCTCCTTCTCCACCTCCTCCTTCTCCTCCAGCTGCTCGGCTCCTGCCCCCGAGGCTCGGGGGCCCCCGCTGCCCGCCTCCAGCCGCCGCCACTGCGGGTCACCTGCCGGGACCCCGAGGCACGGGTCTCCCAACGGTGGGACAGCAAGCGCCGGGTTTCGTGCCTGTGGAGCGGCACCGTGATGCTGCGCTACCGGCCCACACCGGGAGCCCGAGCAGAGGCGGGGAGGGAAGCGGGGCCGCTGTCCCCACCGCGCTGCTCCTGGTACTTCGGCTCGTCCTGGGTGACCGACACGTCGCGCTGGTCGGGCCAAGTCGCGGTACCGACGGGCCTCCCCCCATCGCCCGCGGCCTCCGTCCTCCTCACGGTGCGGTGCTCCTCCACCTCCTGCCCCGCGCCCGGCTGC
The DNA here is from genome assembly GCF_030867145.1 of Opisthocomus hoazin. Classification (NCBI taxonomy): domain Eukaryota; kingdom Metazoa; phylum Chordata; class Aves; order Opisthocomiformes; family Opisthocomidae; genus Opisthocomus; species Opisthocomus hoazin. The sequence goes on from NC_134414.1 coordinate 154,299,095, forward strand.
TCCCACCGCAACGCGACCGTCGAGGTATCGGCGCAGGACGCCCGGCTCTTCGTGCTCTGGCCTCAGGCGCAGCCGCTCCGGGCCAGGCAGCCGGTAGAGCTGGGTTGGTGCTCCCGGCTGAGGAGCGAAGGTTGGCAGTACCGCTTCAGCAGCCCGGGGGGCAGCCCCGCAGCCCTCCGCCTGCCCAGCAGCCAGCACCGAGCCCCGCCGCCGCCCGCCGCCTACCCAACGGCCGAGCTGCGACGGACCTGCGCCGCCTACCACAGCTACCGCCTGACCGTCCGCTACGGCCACCACGGGCTCCACGTCGCCTCGGTCAGCGTCGAGCAGGTGCCTCAGCTGAACCTCAGCCTCTCTCTCCAGGTGCAGCCCGGCCCGCTGCGGCTCCTCAGCGTCCGCTCCAGGCTCCTCAGCGTCGCTCGGCAGCCCCTCAGCCTCTCCTGGAGGCTTCAGCCCCTCACGCCGAGGACGCTGGCCTACAGGCTGGTGGACACGCAGGCCGTAGGAGGTTGGCTCCGCTCCTACGGTTCCTTTACTCTGCAGAGCAACTTCTGTGCCGTTCCCGTAACTCAGAGCCCAGGTGAGGTGGCGGTGGCCAGCATGTATTTCCACGTTGACGGAGAGAGGTTCGAGGAACTGATGGGAGATCTGCATCTACGCAACGGTACCCTGAGCCTAACCGCAGGCCGAGAAGCTCCCACCCGTGTCAGCCTTCCGCTGGGGAAGACCACCTTGAGCACTCACATTGTCAGGTACCACCACGGAACATTTTACGCGACCAGAGAAAACAACAGCCCTCTTTCCGCGGACGGCCCTAACACGCACACTGTGTACTACCAACACAAGGAGCTCTCCTACTTACACTCCATAGAGCTGGTGGCCTTCCAGTGGTACAAGTTCAACATGCACCTTTATACGAACCAGAAGAGGGCTTTGTTTAGGCCCCTGTCATTGCAGGAGGCACGTTCCGCACAGTGGGTTTTTCTGATAACTGGACTCTGGATGGCTCTGCGTCCAATGATCCCGATTCACAGGAAGGACTGAAGGGAATCACATTCACTTGGTACTGCACTAAAGAGGTGTCAGACTATAAGAACATGAAACTTAGTCCAGGGAACAGGTGCCATCCAGCCCAGCGGGATTTGAAATGGTTAACATCCTCGGGTCCAGTTCAAGCAGTGCCACCAGAATCCCTCCCAGGAAACACCGTATACTACTTCCGTCTCGTGATTGAAAAGGACACCAGGAGGAGTTACGCCGACCAAACTGTAGAGGTGCGGCTTGGCTCCCCACTCCTTCTGGACGTGATGTGCCTTGAAAACTGTGGTAGCACTCTAATTCCAACGGAGAGATTTGCCTTGTCTGGAAAATGCCTAAACTGCAGAACAACCAGCCAGCCAGCCTACTACTGGTCCCTTCTTTCACAAAACTCTACAGAAATTAGCTTTGACTGGTCTGCCAGAACGTCAACGGGCAGGTCTGGGGCTTACCTGTCTATACATGCTCTGACTTTCACAAAGACCGCACATCGATCCTACGTACTTCTGTTGAAAGTAACGACCTGGGATGGTAGGTGCTCAATCTACAGACACGCGTTTCAGGTCAATTCTCCTCCGACAGCTGGCAAATGTACCATCAGCCCACGCTGGGGTACAGCCTTTCTGACGAAATTTGTTGTTCAGTGCAGTGGATTTTCTGACAGCAATTCACCTCTGACATACAAAGTGATAGTAGCTTCCAATGTACCCAAAACCACCAAAGTAACTTCCGTCGAGGAAAATACATTTGGCACAATCCTGTACTTTGGTTATCGGCCTAAAACTCCTCCCTCTTTTCTCCCAGTTGGAGTGCCCTCTCAGAAGTACGCCCTGACACTTTACGTTCAAGTCCACAATTCCCTTGGGGCGTTTACCCAAGTGACTTTACAGGCCCACGTACAGAACCCACTTAACAGTCGACGGCTAGCTGTTGTGTTTCATGAACTGGTGGCCTCCGTGAACGGTTTAAGCGCACCGATGACATCTTATCTCCAGACTGGAGATTATCTTAGCGCGGGCTATTTGGCTTACGTAGCAGCCTCGGTCTTGAACTACATCAAAGCCCCACCAACTCTCCAGCTCCCTAAGGCTCAGTTTCGGGAAAGCCTGATTAGAACAGCCCTGAATATTTCAGTTGAGAGCATAATGGAAATCAACCAAGTAGTTGCTTCTCTTTCTCAAGTCACAGAGGAAGCTGACGAAGTGAACGTTACATCACAAGACCTTGCCATTGAGAAGCTGACAGAAGTAACGGGAGTGCTGAAGGTCCAGAGGAATGAGAGCCATTGGTCTGAGCAGGCAGAAATTCAGACCAGTGGAATACTAAGATGCTTGTCCAACATCCTGAGAGCCGCTCTTCTGCATCGCAGGAACATCAATGTAAGCGGAGTTAAACAAGTCTTCTCCATCATGGAAAATTTAACGGAGATAGTTTTCCAGGGCAAAGTCCCTGGAGAAACAGAAACTCTACTGGAAACAAAACACTGGAATATCACTCTGAAGAAAGACGAAACCTGGAACCTTACAAATTCTTTCTCTACCAGAAACGCCTGCAGGAATTGCTTTTATCCATCACTGAAAAAGGGAGATTATTCAGGATCACCCGATGATGCTGTGATTTCCACTGCCCTTTATGAGTTTGATGAGAACCCCTTCCCCTGGTTAGGTTACACATCAGAAATTGCAACAATGATCTTGGGGTTCAAAATGTCAGAGACAAAGGCTAATGGCGATCTCCTAGGGATCGCGCCTGAAGGAGCAGAAATTACTATTGCTAGGAAAGACAAGGAGTCTTCAACTTTTCAGTTGGCAATGGGACCCGATAAAACACAAGCTTACACAACTGGAGGATTTAGTTTTGAAGTCAACAGAAATACCAAGAGCATATACATCCAGATCCTGACGAAATTAAAAGTTGCTTTCGAGGTGCTAGTATTTACAGGTGCCAACGTCACTCGTGCTCATCCCATAGCCTCGTTTGCTGCTTTTCACAACATGCCAACAGTTGCAAGCAAAAACACGACAGCTAGCGCTGACTGTAACATTAAGGCTCCCTATATCATCTGCCTCCCAGAGTCACTGCTGACAGCCACAGCTCAAGGAAGCGATACAGACACTTGTAACATCTCCATCGTCTTGCTGGCACCCTATGTCGTACGGTATCAAACGCAGAGACTGGTGACGATACACATTTTTAGTGATCAGTGCTTATTTCTGGATGGCGTTCAAAGCCTGTGGAGAGAAGACACTTGCAGGCTTGGCTCCCTGACCGACTGGCAGAGGGTACACTGTGTCTGCAATATGAAGCGGAGTCGCAGAAGTCTGTCAGTCCACACTGGGTCAAATGCATCCTCATTCAGCATCAGGTTCCTGGCAGCCAAGGTAATAGTTACCCCCAACACAGTAGATCTAGGAAAAACCCTGATAGCAGACGTATCTAAAAACCCAGTCACCCTCTTAGCAGTCATCTTTATTTTTGCCGTCTACTTTCTTTTGGCCCTCTGGGTCGTGAGAAAAGACAGGGCTGACAGGGAAAGACAAGACAAGATTATAGTTCTGGCAGACAACGACCCCTTTGATAAAGTGAGCTTTTTGGTCACTTTATACACAGGCAGTCGCTGGGGAGCTGGAACCAAAGCAGATGTCTTTCTTCAGCTCATTGGCCAGAACGGCACAAGTGATGTCCATTGTTTACGGGACCCACATTTTCTGTCTTTCCAACGAGGAAGCACTGATTGCTTTCTGTTAACTGCTAAAAAAGACTTGGGAGACATTTGCTCCTTCAGGGTCTGGCACAACAACAGGGGCCCATCTCCAAGCTGGTTCTTAAGCAGAGCCAAAGTTGAGAATATGTCCACCGGGAAGACCTGGTTCTTTATATGCAGGAAATGGCTTTCTCTTGACAAGGGCGATCACTTACTAGAAAGGACATTTGCTGTCACAAACCCCAAGACACCTCTGCCCAAAACTGACTATTTTTTGATTAATTTTGCCAACAGCCTGATACAGGGCCATCTGTGGCTCTCGATTTTTGCTCATGGTCTCATGGGCACTTTCAGCAGGCTCCAAAGGTTGTCTTCTTGTTTAGCAATACTATTATTAAACTTGCTAGTTAACATAATCTTCTTTAATGCTGACAAGAGTGAAGAAGCTCCAAAACACTTGAGGTATCTGAGATCAATAACAGTAGGAATTGAATGTGCTTTGCTTACCCAACCTGTGGAAATGATGATAATTGCCTTATTTAAGTATTCCTCGAAGAGACCTTCTCCTCGTGGTGTGGCTCAGACAGACCCAAAGGCAAATTCACCCCTCCTGTCTGGGTATCTTAAAAACTGGAAGGAACGTTTGCAAAAATTGTACCTTTCAGAAACTTCACCACAATCGAGAAATATTAGTCCCTCGGGGAATCTTCCTGGCGCCAGCAGCCACTCACAGAGCCCACCACATTCCAGAAAGATGGGAAGCAAGGGAGGAGCTCCCCAAACCTGGAGTAATTGCACAGTTTCTGAAAGAGACGCAAATGTGATTGAAACAGAAGAGCAGACGATCATTGCAAATTCCCCTCCAACGCCTAAGGTCTGCCAGACCAGGCCACCATCAAATTCCGATTTTAGTAATAATTATGCAGAAGAAGGGGGCAACTTTCAGAAAGAAAGGAAACCACTGAGCATTACCTCCATGCCCTTTCACAAGAGACCGCACACAGCTTTTTGTTGGTGGTGTGCCTATCTCTCGTGGGCACTAGTTATAGCTGTAACCGGGGTATCATCATTTTTCATTGTGTTATATGGTTTGTCTTACAGCTATCAGACGTCGCTAGAGTGGCTTTTGGCATCTGCAATCTCCTTCATTGAGAACGTGTGTCTCCTTTCCGTTCTAAAAACCAGTTTTTTCTCAGCTGTGAGTACAATTCATCCAAAATACTGTGAAAACATCACGTGGTTAACTCAGGGAAAGTATTCTGAGAGCAAGTTTGCTAAAGAAATGATGAGTGCTGATGAGATGCAAGAAGTGCACTTGAAACTTGCTAAAGTCAGAGGCACTAAGCAATATAAGCCTTTAGCAGCTGATGAAATTGCAAACATGCTGAAAAGGGCAAAACTTAAAGTCAAGGCATTTACTTTCATAAAAGGTTTCACCAGTCACCTTGTCTTTTTAACGCTGCTGTTATATTTTGCCTATTCCACTGAGAACGCCAACAGTTTCCACTACAACCGATTCATCCATAACCAACTGTCTCCACAACTCTCCAGTGTAGATAAGCCAGAACATGTCTACGTGTGGGTGAAAGACTCGTTCTTGCCTTTGATCCACAATGACATTCAGCCAACCTTTCTTTCCGAGAGCTGGTCCAAAATCATCGGTTTGCCTAGGATGAGGCAAGTGCGGGCTAAGGGTACTGTGAAAAACTGTTTCCGTCCTCACAGCTTTGGAAATAATTCTGTGATCAGTAAAAGCCACTGTCTTCACAAATACGGTAGCGACATCCCAGAGAAAGGTGACTATGCTGGCGCTTGGACAAAGGTGGCCAACCAGTCTGCTCCCAAGGATGCCAGCGGTTATGATGGGTTCACCTACCAGCGGAACAGCACTCTGTGGATGTATTATTCATACGGAGATTTGCACACATACGGACCAGCAGGATACACGTTTTACTTTTTCCCTGAAGAAGGAAGACACAACTCAACGACCAGGCTGGATGCTCTACAACAGAGCAACTGGCTTGATGAAAAAACGTGGGCTGTGATCATTGAACTAACTACATTTAACGCAGATGTAGGTCTCTTCTGCACCATTTCGGTCATATTTGAAATGTCTCATTTTGGGATCGTAAAACCAAGTTTGTCAGCACACTCTTTCGCACTCCCCATTTTTCAGCAGCAAACCAAAGCTCAAATGTTGATGTTCGTAGTTGTGCTTGCCTTTCTGTTCATTTACGTTGCAGATGAGCTTCACACCATAGGCCAAGAAAAGAAAGATTATATTAAAAACATTTCCAATATAAACAACTTAGGCTTAAAAATAGTATTCCTCCTTTTTGTTTTTTTAAAGGTCATAAAGTTTAAGTTAGGAGCAGATATAGTGAAGTTTTACTTACTTCATCCAAATGATTTCATTCATTTTCATGCAGTTTCTCATTTAGATCAGATTTTAAGGATTACTATGGGCTTTTTAGCATTTTTTGTCGTTTTGAAAACTCTGAAATATTCTCAGTTCTTTTACAACGTGCGCCTGGCACAAAGATCGATCTTGGCAGCCCTTCCCGGAATCTCCTCAATGGCCCTCGTGGTGCTGGTGTGCTCCTTTGTGTTTATGGCTTTTGGCTACCTTGTGTTTGGGCAGCACGAATGGAATTACAACAACATGATTCACTCAGTTCAGACCGTATTCTCTTACTGTGTCTCAGCTTTCAGAGACACCACGTTTTCATCCAACAGGTTGCTGGGTTGTCTGTTCCTAACCTCTTTCGTGTTGGTGATGATCTGTGTCCTGATCAATCTCTTCCTAGCTATTATTCTGTCTGCCTATGGAGATATGAAACAACCCGTCTATGAAGAACCATCTGATGAAGCACAAGTGGTTACTTTTCTATTGCAAAGGCTCAGAAAGATATTTTATTTTCTGATCTGTAAAACACCCAAAACCAGGGAGCCTGCCCATTTTGACATTCCACTCTATGGGCAGTCTGAGAGAAGACATCAGCGACATTTAGGACTGAAGAAGAGAAAAACAGATGGGGAAAAAATGGTTGATCTTGTCATATAAGCAAGGATTCTGTATTTAAGACTACCTTTCACTCTGCAGTATCTGCATTTTAAGTAAATGTTTGTAAATAAATGTTTTACTTTTAAGAATGCTTTAACGTTCAACTCCTTATTAGTGATTGTGCGCAGATTTTTTTCCAGACTCTTTGGCATCAGTTTCGGTGGTACTTGTCACGGTGTGGTGGGCTGACCCCAGCTGGCAGCTCAGCCCCCACCCAGGTGCCTGCTTACCCCCACTCTGGCAGCATGGGAAGAGAATCATAGAATCACAGAATCACAGAAAGTTTTGGGTTGGAAGGGACCCCTAGAGGTCATCTAGTCCGACCCCCCCACAGCAAGCAGGGACACCGCTAACTCTAGATCAGGTTGCTCAGAGCCCCGTCCAGCCTGGTCTGGAATGTTTCCAGGGATGGGGCCTCCACTACCTCTCTGGGCAACCCGTTCCAGTGTTTCACCACCCTCATTGTAAAGAATTTCTTCCTTATATCCAGCCTAAACCTACCCTGTTTTACTTTAAAACCATTACCCCTCGTCCTGTCGCTGCTGTCTCTACTAAAAAGATTGTCCCCATCTTTCCTATAGGCTCCCTTTAAGTACTGAAAGGCTGCAATCAGGTCTCCCTGCAGCCTTCTCTTCTCCAGGCTGAACAAGCCCAACTCTCTCAGCCTGTCCTCGTAGGAGAGGTGCTCCAGCCCTCGGATCATTTTTGTAGCCCTCCTTTGGACCCGCTCCAACAGTTCCATGTCCTTCTTGTGCTGAGGGCTCCAGAGCTGAACGCAGTACTCCAGGCGGGGTCTCACCAGAGCAGAGTAGAGGGGCAGAATCACCTCTCTCAACCTGCTGGCCACGCTTCTCCTGATGCAGCCCAGGACACGGTTGGCCCTCTGGGCTGCCAGCGCACATTGCCGGCTCATGTCCAGCCGAAGAGCACTGTATAGCTGCTGCATTGCCTCGTGTACAACACCGGGCCGAAGAAATCAAGTCGAAAGGGCTGATACCTTTTCAGCCTCCACAGTTTCCCCATTTCAACTCTCCCCTACTGTGAAATCTACCCTTAAACACCTGGACTTATTCTCTTACAGGATTTTGGAAGAAAGCTATGTCATGAAGGATCCTTTCACCCCTGACAAGGACAAATTCCTCATCCTTGGGTCTCATTGCAGTTTGTGTAGCAGATCAGTGTGCGTTGGTACAGTAAGTAACAAGCAAAACAAGCTTCTTCAGTCATTTCTTTTTGTTCCAGTCCTGGCGACCCGTTAAAGACCGAACAGCAAAACCCCAAACGGCCTATTTTTAAGGCAAGCTGATTGTATATTCTTGTTGATTTCCCCAGATAAAGCTCTTTGTATTAAATGAAAATGATCAGCGTCTTCAAGTGTTCAGTTTACAGATGAGCACAGTCCAGCCTCACAAACACAACGAGTGCCGTTTCCCACTTTCTCAGCACATGAAAGTGCAAGGGGGATCACATAGCACTTCAAGACCTTTAGGGTTCAGTAGATCGTACTATACCAACGGTAGGTTTTTCTTCGCTAAAGGGGATATAAACATCCACGGATTGTTAGGTTTGCATCCACAGCACAGGGCTGCCGCCCCATTTGCAATAGCTAACGTAGAAAGTGAGCAGGGAGGGGAGTTGTGCAATGCTGTGATAGCTCTCTGAAGAAGACTGAATTGAAGCAGCAGCTGGTAGGCAACCTGAAGCTATGAAATCTGACTGCGGTCCAGAAAGGTGGTGTAAAATTACAGTTGTCTTAATTCCTTCTCCTCGGTGCAGAACTGGTCCCTTTGTTAGCTGTGAGTTCAAAGCAAAAATGAAGACAAGTTACTACGCAGTTATCAGTGTCCGGAGGCTGTACTGTGCTTCTTTGAGGCAGTACAATGAACTAAGAAAACTTATGTTCCGCTCCTTTCCCTTGGCAGCGAGGCGGGGCCACCGGCGGCGGGGCGGGGCCACCGGTGCTGCCGGGACGCGTCGCGGTGCTGCCGCCCGGTGCCCGTCGCATCGGTCAGCGGCCGTGAGACGCTGGTTCCCAGCGGCACCGGGTGTGCCCGCACCCGAGCTGCCGCCGCTGACGCCAGGCGTGTCTTTCTGACCGGCTGCGTGGAGGAGGAGGGTGCGGGGTTGGACCAGCTGACCCGCTGAGGTCCCCTCCGAACCCGAACGTTCCGTGATCGAAGTTCCGTGATTGTGAGCGGGCGCCGGTCTCCTTGACGACCTCCTGCGGCACCAACTGCCCAACCGCCGGCCGCCGCTCCAGGGGCTGCATCCTGAGCCCTCCGCTCCTTCCCCTCGCCCCGCGATGGCCGCGCTCCTTCTCCACCTCCTCCTCCTCCTCCAGCTGCTCGGCTCCTGCCCCCGAGGCTCGGGGGCCCCCGCTGCCCGCCTCCAGCCGCCGCCGCTGCGGGTCACCTGCCGGGACCCCGAGGCACGGGTCTCCCAACGGTGGGACAGCAAGCGCCGGGTTTCGTGCCTGTGGAGCGGCACCGTGATGCTGCGCTACCGGCCCACACCAGGAGCCCGAGCAGAGGCGGGGAGGGAAGCGGGGCCGCTGTCCCCACCGCGCTGCTCCTGGTACTTCGGCTCGTCCTGGGTGACCGACACGTCGCGCTGGTCGGGCCAAGTCGCGGTACCGACGGGCCTCCCCCCATCGCCCGCGGCCTCCGTCCTCCTCACGGTGCGGTGCTCCTCCACCTCCTGCCCCGTGCCCGGCTGCTCCCACCGCAACGCGACCGTCGAGGTATCGGCGCAGGACGCCCGGCTCTTCGTGCTCTGGCCTCAGGCGCAGCCGCTCCGGGCCAGGCAGCCGGTAGAGCTGGGTTGGTGCTCCCGGCTGAGGAGCGAAGGTTGGCAGTACCGCTTCAGCAGCCCGGGGGGCAGCCCCGCAGCCCTCCGCCTGCCCAGCAGCCAGCACCGAGCCCCGCCGCCGCCCGCCGCCTACCCAACGGCCGAGCTGCGACGGACCTGCGCCGCCTACCACAGCTACCGTCTGACTGTCCGCTACGGCCACCACGGGCTCCACGTCGCCTCGGTCAGCGTCGAGCAGGTGCCTCAGCTGAACCTCAGCCTCTCTCTCCAGGTGCAGCCCGGCCCGCTGCGGCTCCTCAGCGTCCGCTCCAGGCTCCTCAGCGTCGCTTGGCAGCCCCTCAGCCTCTCCTGGAGGCTTCAGCCCCTCACGCCGAGGACGCTGGCCTACAGGCTGGTGGACACGCAGGCCGTAGGAGGTTGGCTCCGCTCCTACGGTTCCTTTACTCTGCAGAGCAACTTCTGTGCCGTTCCCGTAACTCAGAGCCCAGGTGAGGTGGCGGTGGCCAGCATGTATTTCCACGTTGACGGAGAGAGGTTCGAGGAACTGACGGGAGATCTGCATCTACGCAACGGTACCCTGAGCCTAACCGCAGGCCAAGAAGCTCCCACCCGTGTCAACCTTCCGCTGGGGAAGACCACCTTGAGCACTCACATTGTCAGGTACCACCACGGAACATTTTACGCGACCAGAGAAAACAACAGCCCTCTTTCCGCGGACGGCCCTAACACGCACACTGTGTTCTACCAACACAAGGAGCTCTCCTACTTACTCTCCATAGAGCTGGTGGCCTTCCAGTGGTACAAGTTCAACATGCACCTTTATACGAACCAGAAGAGGGCTTTGTTTAGGCCCCTGTCAGAAAGAGACCTTGAAGTCCACGTTTTCAGCAGCGGCCGTCCTTCTTTGCCACAGAGCTTTACTTATTTAGTGTGGTTTATCCCTGCACAACACCCGATGCTACAGTGCGAGTGGACCTTCCACCTGCAGCTTTTTGGAGCGCGCAGAGACCACCTTCTCCAGAACAGCACGTACACATACAACGATCACGTCAGAAACGCCACACGTTTGGTCCGTCGCTCCGCTTTACCCTTTGATCCGGACAAATACACGGGGTTTGCGGCAAAAGTGGACTGTACCACAAGTGCACATACTCCGGCTCTTTTGGGAGTCAGAGTCAACAACTACGCTGCCAAAACCGTGGAAGCGCCGGTGGCTTGCCACCAACAAGCCTGCCACATACAAACCGTGCAGATTCAGAAACCCGTTCTCCACGCCTCTGTCCTGCGCCAGAAGAGGGCGACATCTTTTTACCTCTTTGTCAGACTGGTAGTAGACTGCAAAGTCGGTATATTCATCAAGCCCTTGTGGCGAATCTATTCCGTTCCGGACACGACCACGGTTCCCAACTGGACACAACCGATAAACTCTTCTGCGATGTACGGCGTCGATATGATCCGCCTAACTGTTCCCAGTTTTACTCTAGATTATGGGCTGTACCTGTTTTATTTCACTGTCGAGGTAACCCCGATTCGGACCACAACAGTGCTCAGGGGCTCAGATCAAGTTTATATTCAGATCGAGAGAAGCGATCTCGAGGCAGACATTGCAGGAGGCACGTTCCGCACAGTGGGTTTTTCTGATAACTGGACTCTGGATGGCTCTGCATCCAGTGATCCCGATTCACAGGAAGGACTGAAGGGAATCACATTCACTTGGTACTGCACTAAAGAGGTGTCAGACTATAAGAACATGAAACTCAGTCCAGGGAACAGGTGCCATCCAGCCCAGCGGGATTTGAAATGGTTAACATCCTCGGGTCCAGTTCAAGCAGTGCCACCAGAATCGCTCCCAGGAAACACCGTATACTACTTCCGTCTCGTGATTCAAAAGGACACCAGGAGGAGTTACGCCGACCAAACTGTAGAGGTGCGGCCCGGCTCCCCACTCCTTCTGGACGTGATGTGCCTTGAAAACTGTGGTAGCACTCTAATTCCAACGGAGAGATTTGCCTTGTCTGGAAAATGCCTAAACTGCAGAACAACCAGCCAGCCAGCCTACTACTGGTCCCTTCTTTCACAAAACTCTACAGAAATTAGCTTTGACTGGTCTGCCAGAACGTCAACGGGCAGGTCTGGGGCTTACCTGTCTATACATGCTCTGACTTTCACAAAGACTGCACATCGATCCTACGTACTTCTGTTGAAAGTAACGACCTGGGATGGTAGGTCCTCAATCTACAGACACGCGTTTCAGGTCAATTCTCCTCCGACGGCTGGCAAATGTACCATCAGCCCACGCTGGGGTACAGCCTTTCTGACGAAATTTGTTGTTCAGTGCAGTGGATTTTCTGACAGCAATTCACCTCTGACATACAAAGTGATAGTAGCTTCCAATGTACCCAAAACCACCAAAGTAACTTCCGTCGAGGAAAATACATTTGGCACAATCCTGTACTTTGGTTATCGGCCTAAAACTCCTCCCTCTTTTCTCCCAGTTGGAGTGCCCTCTCAGAAGTACGCCCTGACACTTTACGTTCAAGTCCACAATTCCCTTGGGGCGTTTACCCAAGTGACTTTACAGGCCCACGTACAGAACCCACTTAACAGTCGACCGCTAGCTGTTGTGTTTCATGAACTGGTGGCCTCCGTGAACGGTTTAAGCGCACCGATGACATCTTATCTCCAGACTGGAGATTATCTTAGCGCGGGCTATTTGGCTTACGTAGCAGCCTCGGTCTTGAACTACATCAAAGGCCCACCAACTCTCCAGCTCCCTAAGGCTCAGTTTCGGGAAAGCCTGATTAGAACAGCCCTGAATATTTCAGTTGAGAGCATGATGGAAATCAACCAAGTAGTTGCTTCTCTTTCTCAAGTCACAGAGGAAGCTGACGAAGTGAACGTTACATCACAAGACCTTGCCATTGAGAAGCTGACAGAAGTAACGGGAGTGCTGAAGGTCCAGAGGAATGAGAGCCATTGGTCTGAGCAGGCAGAAATTCAGACCAGTGGAATACTAAGATGCTTGTCCAACATCCTGAGAGCCGCTCTTCTGCATCGCAGGAACATCAATGTAAGCGGAGTTAAACAAGTCTTCTCCATCATGGAAAATTTAACGGAGATAGTTTTCCAGGGCAAAGTCCCTGGAGAAACAGAAACTCTACTGGAAACAAAACACTGGAATATCACTCTGAAGAAAGACGAAACCTGGAACCTTACAAATTCTTTCTCTACCAGAAACGCCTGCAGGAATTGCTTTTATCCATCACTGAAAAAGGGAGATTATTCAGGATCACCCGATGATGCTGTGATTTCCACTGCCCTTTATGAGTTTGATGAGAACCCCTTCCCCTGGTTAGGTTACACATCAGAAATTGCAACAATGATCTTGGGGTTCAAAATGTCAGAGACAAAGGCTAATGGCGATCTCCTAGGGATCGCGCCTGAAGGAGCAGAAATTACTATTGCTAGGAAAGACAAGGAGTCTTCAACTTTTCAGTTGGCAATGGGACCCGATAAAACACAAGCTTACACAACTGGAGGATTTAGTTTTGAAGTCAACAGAAATACCAAGAGCATATACATCCAGATCCTGACGAAATTAAAAGTTGCTTTCGAGGTGCTAGTATTTACAGGTGCCAACGTCACTCGTGCTCATCCCATAGCCTCGTTTGCTGCTTTTCACAACATGCCAACAGTTGCAAGCAAAAACACGACAGCTAGCGCTGACTGTAACATTAAGGCTCCCTATATCATCTGCCTCCCAGAGTCACTGCTGACAGCCACAGCTCAAGGAAGCGATACAGACACTTGTAACATCTCCATCGTCTTGCTGGCACCCTATGTCGTACGGTATCAAACGCAGAGACTGGTGACGATACACATTTTTAGTGATCAGTGCTTATTTCTGGATGGCGTTCAAAGCCTGTGGAGAGAAGACACTTGCAGGCTTGGCTCCCTGACCGACTGGCAGAGGGTACACTGTGTCTGCAATATGAAGCGGAGTCGCAGAAGTCTGTCAGTCCACACTGGGTCAAATGCATCCTCATTCAGCATCAGGTTCCTGGCAGCCAAGGTAATAGTTACCCCCAACACAGTAGATCTAGGAAAAACCCTGATAGCAGACGTATCTAAAAACCCAGTCACCCTCTTAGCAGTCATCTTTATTTTTGCCGTCTACTTTCTTTTGGCCCTCTGGGTCGTGAGAAAAGACAGGGCTGACAGGGAAAGACAAGACAAGATTATAGTTCTGGCAGACAACGACCCCTTTGATAAAGTGAGCTTTTTGGTCACTTTATACACAGGCAGTCGCTGGGGAGCTGGAACCAAAGCAGATGTCTTTCTTCAGCTCATTGGCCAGAACGGCACAAGTGATGTCCATTGTTTACGGGACCCACATTTTCTGTCTTTCCAACGAGGAAGCACTGATTGCTTTCTGTTAACTGCTAAAAAAGACTTGGGAGACATTTGCTCCTTCAGGGTCTGGCACAACAACAGGGGCCCATCTCCAAGCTGGTTCTTAAGCAGAGCCAAAGTTGAGAATATGTCCACCGGGAAGACCTGGTTCTTTATATGCAGGAAATGGCTTTCTCTTGACAAGGGCGATCACTTACTAGAAAGGACATTTGCTGTCACAAACCCCAAGACACCTCTGCCCAAAACTGACTATTTTTTGATTAATTTTGCCAACAGCCTGATACAGGGCCATCTGTGGCTCTCGATTTTTGCTCATGGTCTCATGGGCACTTTCAGCAGGCTCCAAAGGTTGTCTTCTTGTTTAGCAATACTATTATTAAACTTGCTAGTTAACATAATCTTCTTTAATGCTGACAAGAGTGAAGAAGCTCCAAAACACTTGAGGTATCTGAGATCAATAACAGTAGGAATTGAATGTGCTTTGCTTACCCAACCTGTGGAAATGATGATAATTGCCTTATTTAAGTATTCCTCGAAGAGACCTTCTCCTCGTGGTGTGGCTCAGACAGACCCAAAGGCAAATTCACCCCTCCTGTCTGGGTATCTTAAAAACTGGAAGGAACGTTTGCAAAAATTGTACCTTTCAGAAACTTCACCACAATCGAGAAATATTAGTCCCTCGGGGAATCTTCCTGGCGCCAGCAGCCACTCACAGAGCCCACCACATTCCAGAAAGATGGGAAGCAAGGGAGGAGCTCCCCAAACCTGGAGTAATTGCACAGTTTCTGAAAGAGACGCAAATGTGATTGAAACAGAAGAGCAGACGATCATTGCAAATTCCCCTCCAACGCCTAAGGTCTGCCAGACCAGGCCACCATCAAATTCCGATTTTAGTAATAATTATGCAGAAGAAGGGGGCAACTTTCAGAAAGAAAGGAAACCACTGAGCATTACCTCCATGCCCTTTCACAAGAGACCGCACACAGCTTTTTGTTGGTGGTGTGCCTATCTCTCGTGGGCACTAGTTATAGCTGTAACCGGGGTATCATCATTTTTCATTGTGTTATATGGTTTGTCTTACGGCTATCAGACGTCGCTAGAGTGGCTTTTGGCATCTGCAATCTCCTTCATTGAGAACGTGTGTCTCCTTTCCGTTCTAAAAACCATTTTTTTCTCAGCTGTGAGTACAATTCATCCAAAATACTGTGAAAACATCACGTGGTTAACTCAGGGAAAGTATTCTGAGAGCAAGTTTGCTAAAGAAATGATGAGTGCTGATGAGATGCAAGAGGTGCACTTGAAACTTGCTAAAGTCAGAGGCACTAAGCAATATAAGCCTTTAGCAGCTGATGAAATTGCAAACATGCTGAAAAGGGCAAAAATTAAAGTCAAGGCATTTACTTTCATAAAAGGTTTCACCAGTCACCTTGTCTTTTTAACGCTGCTATTATATTTTGCCTATTCCACTGAGAACGCCAACAGTTTCCACTACAACCGATTCATCCATAACCAACTGTCTCCACAACTCTCCAGTGTAGATAAGCCAGAACATGTCTACGTGTGGGTGAAAGACTCGTTCTTGCCTTTGATCCACAATGACATTCAGCCAACCTTTCTTTCCGAGAGCTGGTCCAAAATCATCGGTTTGCCTAGGATGAGGCAAGTGCGGGCTAAGGGTACTGTGAAAAACTGTTTCCGTCCTCACAGCTTTGGAAATAATTCTGTGATCAGTAAAAGCCACTGTCTTCACAAATACGGTAGCGACATCCCAGAGAAAGGTGACTATGCTGGCGCTTGGACAAAGGTGGCCAACCAGTCTGCTCCCAAGGATGCCAGCGGTTATGATGGGTTCACCTACCAGCGGAACAGCACTCTGTGGATGTATTATTCATACGGAGATTTGCACACATACGGACCAGCAGGATACACGTTTTACTTTTTCCCTGAAGAAGGAAGACACAACTCAACGACCAGGCTGGATGCTCTACAACAGAGCAACTGGCTTGATGAAAAAACGTGGGCTGTGATCATTGAACTAACTACATTTAACGCAGATGTAGGTCTCTTCTGCACCATTTCGGTCATATTTGAAATGTCTCATTTTGGGATCGTAAAACCAAGTTTGTCAGCACACTCTTTCGCACTCCCCATTTTTCAGCAGCAAACCAAAGCTCAAATGTTGATGTTCGTAGTTGTGCTTGCCTTTCTGTTCATTTACGTTGCAGATGAGCTTCACACCATAGGCCAAGAAAAGAAAGATTATATTAAAAACATTTCCAATATAAACAACTTAGGCTTAAAAATAGTATTCCTCCTTTTTGTTTTTTTAAAGGTCATAAAGTTTAAGTTAGGAGCAGATGTAGTGAAGTTTTACTTACTTCATCCAAATGATTTCATTCATTTTCATGCAGTTTCTCATTTAGATCAGATTTTAAGGATTACTATGGGCTTTTTAGCATTTTTTGTCGTTTTGAAAACTCTGAAATATTCTCAGTTCTTTTACAACGTGCGCCTGGCACAAAGATCGATCTTGGCAGCCCTTCCCGGAATCTCCTCAATGGCCCTCGTGGTGCTGGTGTGCTCCTTTGTGTTTATGGCTTTTGGCTACCTTGTGTTTGGGCAGCACGAATGGAATTACAACAACATGATTCACTCAGTTCAGACCGTATTCTCTTACTGTGTCTCAGCTTTCAGAGACACCACGTTTTCATCCAACAGGTTGCTGGGTTGTCTGTTCCTAACCTCTTTCGTGTTGGTGATGATCTGTGTCCTGATCAATCTCTTCCTAGCTATTATTCTGTCTGCCTATGGAGATATGAAACAACCCGTCTATGAAGAACCATCCGATGAAGCACAAGTGGTTACTTTTGTATTGCAAAGGCTCAGAAAGATATTTTATTTTCTGATCTGTAAAACACCCAAAACCAGGGAGCCTGCCCATTTTGACATTCCACTCTATGGGCAGTCTGAGAGAAGACATCAGCGACATTTAGGACTGAAGAAGAGAAAAACAGATGGGGAAAAAATGGTTGATCTTGTCATATAAGCAAGGATTCTGTATTTAAGACTACCTTTTACTCTGCAGTATCTGCATTTTAAGTAAATGTTTGTAAATAAATGTTTTACTTTTAAGAATGCTTTAACGTTCAACTCCTTATTAGTGATTGTGCTCAGATTTTTTTCCAGACTCTTTGGCATCAGTTTCGGTGGTACTTGTCACGGTGTGGTGGGCTGACCCCAGCTGGCAGCTCAGCCCCCACCCAGGTGCCTGCTCACCCCCACTCTGGCAGCATGGGAAGAGAATCATAGAATCACAGAATCACAGAAAGTTTTGGGTTGGAAGGGACCCCTAGAGGTCATCTAGTCCAACCCCCCCACAGCAAGCAGGGACACCACTAACTCTAGATCAGGTTGCTCAGAGCCCCGTCCAGCCTGGTCTGGAATGTTTCCAGGGATGGGGCCTCCACTACCTCTCTGGGCAACCCGTTCCAGTGTTTCACCACCCTCATTGTAAAGAATTTCTTCCTTAT
Organism: Opisthocomus hoazin; assembly: GCF_030867145.1. NCBI lineage: Eukaryota > Metazoa > Chordata > Aves > Opisthocomiformes > Opisthocomidae > Opisthocomus > Opisthocomus hoazin. The sequence goes on from NC_134414.1 coordinate 154,316,652, forward strand.
ATCCAGCCTAAACCTACCCTGTTTTACTTTAAAACCATTAGCCCTCGTCCTGTCGCTGCTGTCTCTACTAAAAAGATTGTCCCCATCTTTCCTATAGGCTCCCTTTAAGTACTGAAAGGCTGCAATCAGGTCTCCCTGCAGCCTTCTCTTCTCCAGGCTGAACAAGCCCAACTCTCTCAGCCTGTCCTCATAGGAGAGGTGCTCCAGCCCTCGGATCATTTTTGTAGCCCTCCTTTGGACCCGCTCCAACAGTTCCATGTCCTTCTTGTGCTGAGGGCTCCAGAGCTGAACGCAGTACTCCAGGCGGGGTCTCACCAGAGCAGAGTAGAGGGGCAGAATCACCTCTCTCAACCTGCTGGCCACGCTTCTCCTGATGCAGCCCAGGACACGGTTGGCCCTCTGGGCTGCCAGCGCACATTGCCGGCTCATGTCCAGCCGAAGAGCACTGTATAGCTGCTGCATTGCCTCGTGTACAACACCGGGCCGAAGAAATCAAGTCGAAAGGGCTGATACCTTTTCAGCCTCCACAGTTTCCCCATTTCAACTCTCCCCTACTGTGAAATCTACCCTTAAACACCTGGACTTATTCTCTTACAGGATTTTGGAAGAAAGCTATGTCATGAAGGATCCTTTCACCCCTGACAAGGACAAATTCCTCATCCTTGGGTCTCATTGCAGTTTGTGTAGCAGATCAGTGTGCGTTGGTACAGTAAGTAACAAGCAAAACAAGCTTCTTCAGTCATTTCTTTTTGTTCCAGTCCTGGCGACCCGTTAAAGACCGAACAGCAAAACCCCAAACGGCCTATTTTTAAGGCAAGCTGATTGTATATTCTTGTTGATTTCCCCAGATAAAGCTCTTTGTATTAAATGAAAATGATCAGCGTCTTCAAGTGTTCAGTTTACAGATGAGCACAGTCCAGCCTCACAAACACAACGAGTGCCGTTTCCCACTTTCTCAGCACATGAAAGTGCAAGGGGGATCACATAGCACTTCAAGACCTTTAGGGTTCAGTAGATCGTACTATACCAACGGTAGGTTTTTCTTCGCTAAAGGGGATATAAACATCCACGGATTGTTAGGTTTGCATCCACAGCACAGGGCTGCCGCCCCATTTGCAATAGCTAACGTAGAAAGTGAGCAGGGAGGGGAGTTGTGCAATGCTGTGATAGCTCTCTGAAGAAGACTGAATTGGAGCAGCAGCTGGTAGGCAACCTGAAGCTATGAAATCTGACTGCGGTCCAGAAAGGTGGTGTAAAATTACAGTTGTCTTAATTCCTTCTCCTCGGTGCAGAACTGGTCCCTTTGTTAGCTGTGAGTTCAAAGCAAAAATGAAGACAAGTTACTACGCAGTTATCAGTGTCCGGAGGCTGTACTGTGCTTCTTTGAGGCAGTACAATGAACTAAGAAAACTTATGTTCCGCTCCTTTCCCTTGGCGGCGAGGCGGGGCCACCGGCGGCGGGGCGGGGCCACCGGTGCTGCCGGGACGCGTCGCGGTGCTGCCGCCCGGTGCCCGTCGCGTCGGTCAGCGGCCGTGAGACGCTGGTTCCCAGCGGCACCGGGTGTGCCCGCACCCGAGCTGCCGCCGCTGACGCCAGGCGTGTCTTTCTGACCGGCTGCGTGGAGGAGGAGGGTGCGGGGTTGGACCAGCTGACCCGCTGAGGTCCCCTCCGAACCCGAACGTTCCGTGATCGAAGTTCCGTGATTGTGAGCGGGCGCCGGTCTCCTTGACGACCTCCTGCGGCACCAACTGCCCAACCGCCGGCCGCCGCTCCAGGGGCTGCATCCTGAGCCCTCCGCTCCTTCCCCTCGCCCCGCGATGGCCGCGCTCCTTCTCCACCTCCTCCTCCTCCTCCAGCTGCTCGGCTCCTGCCCCCGAGGCTCGGGGGCCCCCGCTGCCCGCCTCCAGCCGCCGCCGCTGCGGGTCACCTGCCGGGACCCCGAGGCACGGGTCTCCCAACGGTGGGACAGCAAGCGCCGGGTTTCGTGCCTGTGGAGCGGCACCGTGATGCTGCGCTACCGGCCCACACCGGGAGCCCGAGCAGAGGCGGGGAGGGAAGCGGGGCCGCTGTCCCCACCGCGCTGCTCCTGGTACTTCGGCTCGTCCTGGGTGACCGACACGTCGCGCTGGTCGGGCCAAGTCGCGGTACCGACGGGCCTCCCCCCATCGCCCGCGGCCTCCGTCCTCCTCACGGTGCGGTGCTCCTCCACCTCCTGCCCCGTGCCCGGCTGCTCCCACCGCAACGCGACCGTCGAGGTATCGGCGCAGGACGCCCGGCTCTTCGTGCTCTGGCCTCAGGCGCAGCCGCTCCGGGCCAGGCAGCCGGTAGAGCTGGGTTGGTGCTCCCGGCTGAGGAGCGAAGGTTGGCAGTACCGCTTCAGCAGCCCGGGGGGCAGCCCCGCAGCCCTCCGCCTGCCCAGCAGCCAGCACCGAGCCCCGCCGCCGCCCGCCGCCTACCCAACGGCCGAGCTGCGACGGACCTGCGCCGCCTACCACAGCTACCGCCTGACCGTCCGCTACGGCCACCACGGGCTCCACGTCGCCTCGGTCAGCGTCGAGCAGGTGCCTCAGCTGAACCTCAGCCTCTCTCTCCAGGTGCAGCCCGGCCCGCTGCGGCTCCTCAGCGTCCGCTCCAGGCTCCTCAGCGTCGCTCGGCAGCCCCTCAGCCTCTCCTGGAGGCTTCAGCCCCTCACGCCGAGGACGCTGGCCTACAGGCTGGTGGACACGCAGGCCGTAGGAGGTTGGCTCCGCTCCTACGGTTCCTTTACTCTGCAGAGCAACTTCTGTGCCGTTCCCGTAACTCAGAGCCCAGGTGAGGTGGCGGTGGCCAGCATGTATTTCCACGTTGACGGAGAGAGGTTCGAGGAACTGACGGGAGATCTGCATCTACGCAACGGTACCCTGAGCCTAACCGCAGGCCAAGAAGCTCCCACCCGTGTCAACCTTCCGCTGGGGAAGACCACCTTGAGCACTCACATTGTCAGGTACCACCACGGAACATTTTACGCGACCAGAGAAAACAACAGCCCTCTTTCCGCGGACGGCCCTAACACGCACACTGTGTTCTACCAACACAAGGAGCTCTCCTACTTACTCTCCATAGAGCTGGTGGCCTTCCAGTGGTACAAGTTCAACATGCACCTTTATACGAACCAGAAGAGGGCTTTGTTTAGGCCCCTGTCAGAAAGAGACCTTGAAGTCCACGTTTTCAGCAGCGGCCGTCCTTCTTTGCCACAGAGCTTTACTTATTTAGTGTGGTTTATCCCTGCACAACACCCGATGCTACAGTGCGAGTGGACCTTCCACCTGCAGCTTTTTGGAGCGCGCAGAGACCACCTTCTCCAGAACAGCACGTACACATACAACGATCACGTCAGAAACGCCACACGTTTGGTCCGTCGCTCCGCTTTACCCTTTGATCCGGACAAATACACGGGGTTTGCGGCAAAAGTGGACTGTACCACAAGTGCACATACTCCGGCTCTTTTGGGAGTCAGAGTCAACAACTACGCTGCCAAAACCGTGGAAGCGCCGGTGGCTTGCCACCAACAAGCCTGCCACATACAAACCGTGCAGATTCAGAAACCCGTTCTCCACGCCTCTGTCCTGCGCCAGAAGAGGGCGACATCTTTTTACCTCTTTGTCAGACTGGTAGTAGACTGCAAAGTCGGTATATTCATCAAGCCCTTGTGGCGAATCTATTCCGTTCCGGACACGACCACGGTTCCCAACTGGACACAACCGATAAACTCTTCTGCGATGTACGGCGTCGATATGATCCGCCTAACTGTTCCCAGTTTTACTCTAGATTATGGGCTGTACCTGTTTTATTTCACTGTCGAGGTAACCCCGATTCGGACCACAACAGTGCTCAGGGGCTCAGATCAAGTTTATATTCAGATCGAGAGAAGCGATCTCGAGGCAGACATTGCAGGAGGCACGTTCCGCACAGTGGGTTTTTCTGATAACTGGACTCTGGATGGCTCTGCATCCAGTGATCCCGATTCACAGGAAGGACTGAAGGGAATCACATTCACTTGGTACTGCACTAAAGAGGTGTCAGACTATAAGAACATGAAACTCAGTCCAGGGAACAGGTGCCATCCAGCCCAGCGGGATTTGAAATGGTTAACATCCTCGGGTCCAGTTCAAGCAGTGCCACCAGAATCGCTCCCAGGAAACACCGTATACTACTTCCGTCTCGTGATTGAAAAGGACACCAGGAGGAGTTACGCCGACCAAACTGTAGAGGTGCGGCCCGGCTCCCCACTCCTTCTGGACGTGATGTGCCTTGAAAACTGTGGTAGCACTCTAATTCCAACGGAGAGATTTGCCTTGTCTGGAAAATGCCTAAACTGCAGAACAACCAGCCAGCCAGCCTACTACTGGTCCCTTCTTTCACAAAACTCTACAGAAATTAGCTTTGACTGGTCTGCCAGAACGTCAACGGGCAGGTCTGGGGCTTACCTGTCTATACATGCTCTGACTTTCACAAAGACTGCACATCGATCCTACGTACTTCTGTTGAAAGTAACGACCTGGGATGGTAGGTCCTCAATCTACAGACACGCGTTTCAGGTCAATTCTCCTCCGACGGCTGGCGAATGTACCATCAGCCCACGCTGGGGTACAGCCTTTCTGACGAAATTTGTTGTTCAGTGCAGTGGATTTTCTGACAGCAATTCACCTCTGACATACAAAGTGATAGTAGCTTCCAATGTACCCAAAACCACCAAAGTAACTTCCGTCGAGGAAAATACATTTGGCACAATCCTGTACTTTGGTTATCGGCCTAAAACTCCTCCCTCTTTTCTCCCAGTTGGAGTGCCCTCTCAGAAGTACGCCCTGACACTTTACGTTCAAGTCCACAATTCCCTTGGGGCGTTTACCCAAGTGACTTTACAGGCCCACGTACAGAACCCACTTAACAGTCGACGGCTAGCTGTTGTGTTTCATGAACTGGTGGCCTCCGTGAACGGTTTAAGCGCACCGATGACATCTTATCTCCAGACTGGAGATTATCTTAGCGCGGGCTATTTGGCTTACCTGGCAGCCTCGGTCTTAAACTACATCAAAGGCCCACCAACTCTCCAGCTCCCTAAGGCTCAGTTTCGGGAAAGCCTGATTAGAACAGCCCTGAATATTTCAGTTGAGAGCATGATGGAAATCAACCAAGTAGTTGCTTCTCTTTCTCAAGTCACAGAGGAAGCTGACGAAGTGAACGTTACATCACAAGACCTTGCCATTGAGAAGCTGACAGAAGTAACGGGAGTGCTGAAGGTCCAGAGGAATGAGAGCCATTGGTCCGAGCAGGCAGAAATTCAGACCAGTGGAATACTAAGATGCTTGTCCAACATCCTGAGAGCCGCTCTTCTGCATCGCAGGAACATCAATGTAAGCGGAGTTAAACAAGTCTTCTCCATCATGGAAAATTTAACGGAGATAGTTTTCCAGGGCAAAGTCCCTGGAGAAACAGAAACTCTACTGGAAACAAAACACTGGAATATCACTCTGAAGAAAGATGAAACCTGGAACCTTACAAATTCTTTCTCTACCAGAAACGCCTGCAGGAATTGCTTTTATCCATCACTGAAAAAGGGAGATTATTCAGGATCACCCGATGATGCTGTGATTTCCACTGCCCTTTATGAGTTTGATGAGAACCCCTTCCCCTGGTTAGGTTACACATCAGAAATTGCAACAATGATCTTGGGGTTCAAAATGTCAGAGACAAAGGCTAATGGCGATCTCCTAGGGATCGCGCCTGAAGGAGTAGAAATTACTATTGCTAGGAAAGACAAGGAGCCTTCAACTTTTCAGTTGGCAATGGGACCCGATAAAACACAAGCTTACACAACTGGAGGATTTAGTTTTGAAGTCAACAGAAATACCAAGAGCATATACATCCAGATCCTGACGAAATTAAAAGTTGCTTTCGAGGTGCTAGTATTTACAGGTGCCAACGTCACTCGTGCTCATCCCATAGCCTCGTTTGCTGCTTTTCACAACATGCCAACAGTTGCAAGCAAAAACACGACAGCTAGCGCTGACTGTAACATTAAGGCTCCCTATATCATCTGCCTCCCAGAGTCACTGCTGACAGCCACAGCTCAAGGAAGCGATACAGACACACATAACATCTCCATCGTCTTGCTGGCACCCTATGTCGTAAGGTATCAAACGCAGAGACTGGTGACGATACACATTTTTAGTGATCAGTGCTTATTTCTGGATGGCGTTCAAAGCCTGTGGAGAGAAGACACCTGCAGGCTTGGCTCCCTGACCGACTGGCAGAGGGTACACTGTGTCTGCAATATGAAGCGGAGTCGCAGAAGTCTGTCAGTCCACACTGGGTCAAATGCATCCTCATTCAGCATCAGGTTCCTGGCAGCCAAGGTAATAGTTACCCCCAACACAGTAGATCTAGGAAAAACCCTGATAGCAGACGTATCTAAAAACCCAGTCACCCTCTTAGCAGTCATCTTTATTTTTGCCGTCTACTTTCTTTTGGCCCTCTGGGTCATGAGAAAAGACAGGGCTGACAGGGAAAGACAAGACAAGATTATAGTTCTGGCAGACAACGACCCCTTTGATAAAGTGAGCTTTTTGGTCACTTTATACACAGGCAGTCGCTGGGGAGCTGGAACCAAAGCAGATGTCTTTCTTCAGCTCATTGGCCAGAACGGCACAAGTGATGTCCATTGTTTACGGGACCCACATTTTCTGTCTTTCCAACGAGGAAGCACTGATTGCTTTCTGTTAACTGCTAAAAAAGACTTGGGAGACATTTGCTCCTTCAGGGTCTGGCACAACAACAGGGGCCCATCTCCAAGCTGGTACTTAAGCAGAGCCAAAGTTGAGAATATGTCCACCGGGAAGACCTGGTTCTTTATATGCAGGAAATGGCTTTCTCTTGACAAGGGCGATCACTTACTAGAAAGGACATTTTCTGTCACAAACCCCAAGACACCTCTGCCCAAAACTGACTATTTTTTGATTAATTTTGCCAACAGCCTGATACAGGGCCATCTGTGGCTCTCGATTTTTGCTCATGGTCTCATGGGCACTTTCAGCAGGCTCCAAAGGTTGTCTTCTTGTTTAGCAATACTGTTATTAAACTTGCTAGTTAACATTATGTTCTTTAATGCTGACAAGAGTGAAGAAGCTCCAATACACTTGAGGTATCTGAGATCAATAACAGTAGGAATTGAATGTGCTTTGCTTACCCAACCTGTGGAAATGATGATAATTGCCTTATTTAAGTATTCCTCGAAGAGACCTTCTCCTCGTGGTGTGGCTCAGACAGACCCAAAGGCAAATTCACCCCTCCTGTCTGGGTATCTTAAAAACTGGAAGGAACGTTTGCAAAAATTGTACCTTTCAGAAACTTCACCACAATCGAGAAATATTAGTCCCTTGGGGAATCTTCCTGGCGCCAGCAGCCACTCACAGAGCCCACCACATTCCAGAAAGATGGGAAGCAAGGGAGGAGCTCCCCAAACCTGGAGTAATTGCACAGTTTCTGAAAGAGACGCAAATGTGATTGAAACAGAAGAGCAGACGATCATTGCAAATTCCCCTCCAACGCCTAAGGTCTGCCAGACCAGGCCACCATCAAATTCCGATTTTAGTAATAATTATGCAGAAGAAGGGGGCAACTTTCAGAAAGAAAGGAAACCACTGAGCATTACCTCCATGCGCTTTCACAAGAGACCGCACACAGCTTTCTGTTGGTGGTGTGCCTATCTCTCGTGGGCACTAGTTATAGCTGTAACCGGGGTATCATCATTTTTCATTGTGTTATATGGTTTGTCTTACGGCTATCAGACGTCGCTAGAGTGGCTTTTGGCATCTGCAATCTCCTTCATTGAGAACGTGTGTCTCCTTTCCGTTCTAAAAACCAGTTTTTTCTCAGCTGTGAGTACAATTCATCCAAAATACTGTGAAAACATCACGTGGTTAACTCGGGGAAAGTATTCTGAGAGCAAGTTTGCTAAAGAAATGATGAGTGCTGATGAGATGCAAGAGGTGCACTTGAAACTTGCTAAAGTCAGAGGCACTAAGCAATATAAGCCTTTAGCAGCTGATGAAATTGCAAACATGCTGAAAAGGGCAAAACTTAAAGTGAAGGCATTTACTTTCATAAAAAGTTTCACCAGTCACCTTGTCTTTTTAACGCTGCTATTATATTTTGCCTATTCCACTGAGAACGCCAACAGTTTCCACTACAACCGATTCATCCATAACCAACTGTCTCCACAACTCTCCAGTGTAGATAAGCCAGAACATGTCTACGTGTGGGTGAAAGACTCGTTCTTGCCTTTGATCCACAATGACATTCAGCCAACCTTTCTTTCCGAGAGCTGGTCCAAAATCATCGGTTTGCCTAGGATGAGGCAAGTGCGGGCTAAAGGTACTGTGAAAAACTGTTTCCGTCCTCACAGCTTTGGAAATAATTCTGTGATCAGTAAAAGCCACTGTCTTCACAAATACGGTAGCGACATCCCAGAGAAAGGTGACTATGCTGGCGCTTGGACAAAGGTGGCCAACCAGTCTGCTCCCAAGGATGCCAGCGGTTATGATGGGTTCACCTACCAGCGGAACAGCACTCTGTGGATGTATTATTCATACGGAGATTTGCACACATACGGACCAGCAGGATACACATTTTACTTTTTCCCTGAAGAAGGAAGACACAACTCAACGACCAGGCTGGATGCTCTACAACAGAGCAACTGGCTTGATGAAAAAACGTGGGCTGTGATCATTGAACTAACTACATTTAACGCAGATGTAGGTCTCTTCTGCACCATTTCGGTCATATTTGAAATGTCTCATTTTGGGATCATAAAACCAAGTTTGTCAGCACACTCTTTCGCACTCCCCATTTTTCAGCAGCAAACCAAAGCTCAAATGTTGATGTTCGTAGTTGTGCTTGCCTTTCTGTTCATTTACGTTGCAGATGAGCTTCACACCATAGGCCAAGAAAAGAAAGATTATATTAAAAACATTTCCAATATAAACAACTTAGGCTTAAAAATAGTATTCCTCCTTTTTGTTTTTTTAAAGGTCATAAAGTTTAAGTTAGGAGCAGATATAGTGAAGTTTTACTTACTTCATCCAAATGATTTCATTCATTTTCATGCAGTTTCTCATTTAGATCAGATTTTAAGGATTACTATGGGCTTTTTAGCATTTTTTGTCGTTTTGAAAACTCTGAAATATTCTCAGTTCTTTTACAACGTGCGCCTGGCACAAAGATCGATCTTGGCAGCCCTTCCCGGAATCTCCTCAATGGCCCTCGTGGTGCTGGTGTGCTCCTTTGTGTTTATGGCTTTTGGCTACCTTGTGTTTGGGCAGCACGAATGGAATTACAACAACATGATTCACTCAGTTCAGACCGTATTCTCTTACTGTGTCTCAGCTTTCAGAGACACCACGTTTTCATCCAACAGGTTGCTGGGTTGTCTGTTCCTAACCGCTTTCGTGTTGGTGATGATCTGTGTCCTGATCAATCTCTTCCTAGCTATCATTCTGTCTGCCTATGGAGATATGAAACAACCCGTCTATGAAGAACCATCTGATGAAGCACAAGTGGTTACTTTTGTATTGCAAAGGCTCAGAAAGATATTTTATTTTCTGATCTGTAAAACACCCAAAACCAGGGAGCCTGCCCATTTTGACATTCCACTCTATGGGCAGTCTGAGAGAAGACATCAGCGACATTTAGGACTGAAGAAGAGAAAAACAGATGGGGAAAAAATGGTTGATCTTGTCATATAAGCAAGGATTCTGTATTTAAGACTACCTTTTACTCTGCAGTATCTGCATTTTAAGTAAATGTTTGTAAATAAATGTTTTGCTTTTAAGAATGCTTTAACGTTCAACTCCTTATTAGTGATTGTGCGTAGATTTTTTTCCAGACTCTTTGGCATCAGTTTCGGTGGTACTTGTCACGGTGTGGTGGGCTGACCCCAGCTGGCAGCTCAGCCCCCACCCAGGTGCCTGCTCACCCCCACTCTGGCAGCATGGGAAGAGAACCATAGAATCACAGAATCACAGAAAGTTTTGGGTTGGAAGGGACCCCTAGAGGTCATCTAGTCCGACCCCCCCACAGCAAGCAGGGACACCGCTAACTAGATCAGGTTGCTCAGAGCCCCGTCCAGCCTGGTCTGGAATGTTTCCAGGGATGGGGCCCCCACTACCTCTCTGGGCAACCCGTTCCAGTGTTTCACCACCCTCATTGTAAAGAATTTCTTCCTTATATCTAGCCTAAACCTACCCTGTTTTACTTTAAAACCATTACCCCTCGTCCTGTCGCTGCTGTCTCTACTGAAAAGATTGTCCCCATCTTTCCTATAGGGCTCCTCTCAAGTACTGAAATGCTGCAATCAGGTCTCCCTGCAGCCTTCTCTTCTCCAGGCTGAACAAGCCCAACTCTCTCAGCCTGTCCTCATAGGAGAGGTGCTCCAGCCCTCGGATCATTTTTGTAGCCCTCCTTTGGACCCGCTCCAACAGTTCCATGTCCTTCTTGTGCTGAGGGCTCCAGAGCTGAACGCAGTACTCCAGGCGGGGTCTCACCAGAGCAGAGTACAGGGGCAGAATCACCTCTCTCAACCTGCTGGCCACGCTTCTCCTGATGCAGCCCAGGACTCGGTTGGCCCTCTGGGCTGCCAGCGCACATTGCCGGCTCATGTCCAGCCTTTCGTCTATCAGTACCCCCAAGTCCCTCTCAGCAGAGCTGCTCTCGATCCTTTCATCCCCCAGCCTGTATTGGTACCGGGGATTACCCCGAGAACTGAAGGGCAGAAGTGAGAAAAATGCTCCTGGGTTGAGAGCAGCACAGTTTAAGCAGCGAAGGGGGAGAAGGCCCAAACCCACAAGCAATGCAAAAGCGGTCACTCACCACCCGCAGACCGATGCCCGGCGTGGGTGGGTGCCGCGCCGTGTGGGCGGGCAGAAAGCGGGGGGCTCTGGCTTCAGCCAGGCTGCGGCCTTCCCTTCCCCCCCCAAGTCAATTATTGTGTATTGATTGGCTCTTGGCATGGAATGTCGTGTCCTCAGAAGCGGGACTCAGCAGTGTGGCACGCCTTCGGCGCGGGCATCTTGGTATGTGCATTCGGGGGCCATCTGTGCTTTGTCCAAAGCAATCTCTGAAGCAATCTCTGGCTGCGCAGCCTCCGCGGCGCCACACAGATCACTGAGTTTACAGTGATGGGCTATCCCCCCTTACTTTTGTCTGATAAGATAAGCACCAGTTATTTACTTCTTTTGTTAGCTCTTGGGCTCTTGATGCCTCAGTCCGTTTGTCTTTTGTCTTGCATTGGACAAGTCCAGCAAGGCCATCGATTACACTTGGGCAGCTGTATTTTTATCATTCCAATCCCATGGTGCTACTGGTTTTCCCTCTTCTACTCAGCAGAGCAACGGCCTGCCTTTGATCAGGTACATTCATAAAGAGTCTGAATCGAAGCTGAACATTAATCTTTAGGTTATCCAAGCTCAGTGTTATCGTCTCAGCGTTATTTGGATTGTTGAGATTCAAAAAGGAAAAGAACAATGCTGAGGAATAACAATTCTGTACATGCACCTAAGAAATAGCTTTACACACTGTCTTTATTGGCTTACTTTCTGGTCTACTCACATGTCCTAAGTGCAGTGCTGCAGGAAACATGCCAGACACGAGGGCTTGTGCAATGGCCAGGTCTCCGCACTGTTGATGACCACATTAAGACTGTGAATCTTGCGAGGGGAGCTTTGAGAAGGCGTTCCAGTCTGTGTACACTAGGAGGCTTGTTGACAAGGTGACCAGCCGTGTTAAGACGCTTGATCTTTCCTAACATACCGTTTTTTGGTTGAGTAGAGGGGAAGAGGAAAAGGGAATACACTGACAGGCGCACACATATGTGTGTACATATGTAGACAGATAGCAGAATACCTTTTAAATATGTCTTGTACTCCATATTACTACAGAATCCAAGTTTGGTTTAAGTCCGAGAATGAGCCCGCCTTGCAGGGTGCCCTGTGCAGACAGACACCCAACTGCCTTCTGTAATATTTTGCCTGGGGCTCCCAGGAAGAATAAGGCCTTAGTCTTTCCCAAGCAGATTGCCAAATTATTAATAAATGCACTCCCTTAATACCCTGAAGCAAACAATACAGTCTCTGACATAAAGTAAGCATATTTCAGGTCACTGTAATGCTCTGTGCTAGAAGCTCCTGCATGCAAGAGGTGGGAACCTTAGCTTTGCAGCAGTGACATAACTAAGAGCACTAAAACCTTTTTATTACACACTCACACGCACTCAGCTTTGGAAGACAACCTCCAATTAAAAGCTGCACAATTGAAACGGTAACTTGACAAGGTACTGCAGTTGGCCGTGCTAAGGAGTGCCTGTCATAAAAATGGAAGGTAAAAAAATGCTTTGAGTCAGAGCACTGAGAAAAACCTAGTAGGATAACATTGAGAGGGTCACCAGTTGCTCTGATTTTGGAAGATGGATAGAAACTGCAGTATAGGACTGAAGGCAGCCACGGTGTTTGTTTTGAAGACGAAGAGAACTGTATAGCTGCTGCATTGCCTCGTGTACAACACCGGGCCGAGGAAATCAAGTCGAAAGGGCTGATACCTTTTCAGCCTCCACAGTTTCCCCATTTCAACTCTCCCCTACTGTGAAATCTACCCTTGAACACCTGGACTTATTCTCTTACAGGATTTTGGAAGAAAGCTATGTCATGAAGGATCCTTTCACCCCTGACAAGGACAAATTCCTCATCCTTGGGTCTCACTGCAGTTTGTGTAGCAGATCAGTGTGCGTTGGTACAGTAACAAGTAAAACAAGCTTCTTCAGTCATTTCTTTTTGTTCCAGTCCTGGCGACCCGTTAAAGACCGAACAGCAAAACCCCAAACAGCCTATTTTTAAGGCAAGCTGATTGTATATTCTTGTTGATTTCCCCAGATAAAGCTCTTTGTATTAAATGAAAATGATCAGCGTCTTCAAGTGTTCAGTTTACAGATGAGCACAGTCCAGCCTCACAAACACAACGAGTGCCGTTTCCCACTTTCTCAGCACATGAAAGTGCAAGGGGGATCACATAGCACTTCAAGACCTTTAGGGTTCAGTAGATCGTACTATACCAACGGTAGGTTTTTCTTCGCTAAAGGGGATATAAACATCCACGGATTGTTAGGTTTGCATCCACAGCACAGGGCTGCCGCCCCATTTGCAATAGCTAACGTAGAAAGTGAGCAGGGAGGGGAGTTGTGCAATACTGTGATAGCTCTCTGAAGAAGACTGAATTGGAGCAGCAGCTGGTAGGCAACCTGAAGCTGTGAAATCTGACTGCGGTCCAGAAAGGTGGTGTAAAATTACAGTTGTCTTAATTCCTTCTCCTCGGTGCAGAACTGGTCCCTTTGTTAGCTGTGAGTTCAAAGCAAAAATGAAGACAAGTTACTACGCAGTTATCAGTGTCCGGAGGCTGTACTGTGCTTCTTTGAGGCAGTACAATGAACTAAGAAAACTTATGTTCCGCTCCTTTCCCTTGGCGGTGGGGCGGGGCCACCGGCGCCGCTCGAGCCGGCGGTGGCGTTTCGCTCCCGACTCCCGGTGCCGCCTGGACGTGCCATGGTGCTGCCGCCCGGTTGCCTGTCGCGTCGGTCAGCGGCCATGAGACGCTGGTTCCCAGCGGCACCGGGTGTGCCCGCACCCAAGCTGCCGCCGCTGACGCCAGGCGTGTCTTTCTGACCGGCTGCGTGGAGGAGGAGGGTGCGGGGTTGGACCAGCTGACCCGCTGAGGTCCCCTCCGAACCCGAACGTTCCGTGATCGAACGTTCCGTGATTGTGAGCAGGCGCCGGTCTCCTTGACGACCTCCTGTGGCGCCAACTGCCCAACCGCCGGCCGCCACTCCAGGGGCTGCATCCTGAGCCCTCCGCTCCTTCCCCTCGCCCCGCGATGGCCACGCTCCTTCTTCACCTCCTCCTCCTCCTCCAGCTGCTCGGCTCCTGCCCCCGAGGCTCGGGGGCCCCCGCTGCCCGCCTCCAGCCGCCGCCGCTGCGGGTCACCTGCCGGGACCCCGAGGCACGGGTCTCCCAACGGTGGGACAGCAAGCGCCGGGTTTCGTGCCTGTGGAGCGGCACCGTGATGCTGCGCTACCGGCCCACACCGGGAGCCCGAGCAGAGGCGGGGAGGGAAGCGGGGCCGCTGCCCCCGCCGCGCTGCTCCTGGTACTTCGGCTCGTCCTGGGTGACCGACACATCGCGCTGGTCGGGCCAAGTCGCGGTACCGACGGGCCTCCCCCCCTCGCCCGCGGCCTCCGTCCTCCTCACGGTGCGGTGCTCCTCCACCTCCTGCCCCGCGCCCGGCTGCTCCCACCGCAACGCGACCGTCGAGGTGTCGGCACAGGACGCCCGGCTCTTCGTGCTCTGGCCTCAGGCGCAGCCACTCCGGGCCAGGCAGCCGGTAGAGCTGGGTTGGTGCTCCCGGCTGAGGAGCGAAGGTTGGCAGTACCGCTTCAGCAGCCCGGGGGGCAGCCCCGCAGCCCTCCGCCTGCCCAGCAGCCAGCACCGAGCCCCGCCGCCGCCCGCCGCCTACCCAACGGCCGAGCTGCGACGGACCTGCGCCGCCTACCACAGCTACCGTCTGACTGTCCGCTACGGCCACCACGGGCTCCACGTCGCCTCGGTCAGCGTCGAGCAGGTGCCTCAGCTGAACCTCAACCTCTCTCTCCAGGTGCAGCCCGGCCCGCTGCGGCTCCTCAGCGTCCGCTCCAGGCTCCTCAGCGTCGCTCGGCAGCCCCTCAGCCTCTCCTGGAGGCTTCAGCCCCTCACGCCGAGGACGCTGGCCTACAGGCTGGTGGACACGCAGGCCGTAGGAGGTTGGCTCCGCTCCTACGGTTCCTTTACTCTGCAGAGCAACTTCTGTGCTGTTCCTGTAACTCAGAGCCCAGGTGAGGTGGCGGTAGCCAGCATGTATTTCCACGTTGACGGAGAGAGGTTCGAGGAACTGACGGGAGATCTGCATCTACGCAACGGTACCCTGAGCCTAACCGCAGGCCGAGAAGCTCCCACCCGTGTCAGCCTTCCGCTGGGGAAGACCACCTTGAGCACTCACATTGTCAGGTACCACCACGGAACATTTTACGCAACCAGAGAAAACAACAGCCCTCTTTCCGCGGACGGCCCTAACACGCACACTGTGTTCTACCAACACAAGGAGCTCTCCTACTTACTCTCCATAGAGCTGGTGGCCTTCCAGTGGTACAAGTTCAACATGCACCTTTATACGAACCAGAAGAGGGCTTTGTTTAGGCCCCTGTCAGAAAGAGACCTTGAAGTCCACGTTTTCAGCAGCGGCCGTCCTTCTTTGCCACAGAGCTTTACTTATTTAGTGTGGTTTATCCCTGCACAACACCCGATGCTACAGTGCGAGTGGACCTTCCACCTGCAGCTTTTTGGAGCGCGCAGAGACCACCTTCTCCAGAACAGCACGTACACATACAACGATCACGTCAGAAACGCCACACGTTTGGTCCGTCGCTCCGCTTTACCCTTTGATCCGGACAAATACACGGGGTTTGCGGCAAAAGTGGACTGTACCACAAGTGCACATACTCCGGCTCTTTTGGGAGTCAGAGTCAACAACTACGCTGCCAAAACCGTGGAAGCGCCGGTGGCTTGCCACCAACAAGCCTGCCACATACAAACCGTGCAGATTCAGAAACCCGTTCTCCACGCCTCTGTCCTGCGCCAGAAGAGGGCGACATCTTTTTACCTCTTTGTCAGACTGGTAGTAGACTGCAAAGTCGGTATATCCATCAAGCCGTTGTGGCGAATCTATTCCGTTCCGGACACGACCACGGTTCCCAACTGGACACAACCGATAAACTCTTCTGCGATGTACGGCGTCGATATGATCCACCTAACTGTTCCCAGTTTTACTCTAGATTACGGGCTGTACCTGTTTTATTTCACTGTCGAGGTAACCCCGATTCGGACCACAACAGTGCTCAGGGGCTCAGATCATGTTTATATTCAGATCGAGAGAAGCGATCTCAAGGCAGACATTGCAGGAGGCACGTTCCGCACAGTGGGTTTTTCTGATAACTGGACTCTGGATGGCTCTGCATCCAATGATCCCGATTCACAGGAAGGACTGAAGGGAATCACATTCACTTGGTACTGCACTAAAGAGGTGTCAGACTATAAGAACATGAAACTCAGTCCAGGGAACAGGTGCCATCCAGCCCAGCGGGATTTGAAATGGTTAACATCCTCGGGTCCAGTTCAAGCAGTGCCACCAGAATCCCTCCCAGGAAACACCGTATACTACTTCCGTCTCGTGATTCAAAAGGACACCAGGAGGAGTTACGCCGACCAAACTGTAGAGGTGCAGCCCGGCTCCCCACTCATTCTGGACGTGATGTGCCTTGAAAACTGTGGTAGCACTCTAATTCCAACGGAGAGATTTGCCTTGTCTGGAAAATGCCTAAACTGCAGAACAACCAGCCAGCCAGCCTACTACTGGTCCCTTCTTTCACAAAACTCTACAGAAATTAGCTTTGACTGGTCTGCCAGAACGTCAACGGGCAGGTCTGGGGCTTACCTGTCTATACATGCTCTGACTTTCACAAAGACTGCACATCGATCCTACGTACTTCTGTTGAAAGTAACGACCTGGGATGGTAGGTCCTCAATCTACAGACACGCGTTTCAGGTCAATTCTCCTCCGACGGCTGGCGAATGTACCATCAGCCCACGCTGGGGTACAGCCTTTCTGACGAAATTTGTTGTTCAGTGCAGTGGATTTTCTGACAGCAATTCACCTCTGACATACAAAGTGATAGTAGCTTCCAATGTACCCAAAACCACCAAAGTAACTTCCGTCGAGGAAAATACATTTGGCACAATCCTGTACTTTGGTTATCGGCCTAAAACTCCTCCCTCTTTTCTCCCAGTTGGAGTGCCCTCTCAGAAGTACGCCCTGACACTTTACGTTCAAGTCCACAATTCCCTTGGGGCGTTTACCCAAGTGACTTTACAGGCCCACGTACAGAACCCACTTAACAGTCGACGGCTAGCTGTTGTGTTTCATGAACTGGTGGCCTCCGTGAACGGTTTAAGCGCACCGATGACATCTTATCTCCAGACTGGAGATTATCTTAGCGCGGGCTATTTGGCTTACCTGGCAGCCTCGGTCTTAAACTACATCAAAGGCCCACCAACTCTCCAGCTCCCTAAGGCTCAGTTTCGGGAAAGCCTGATTAGAACAGCCCTGAATATTTCAGTTGAGAGCATGATGGAAATCAACCAAGTAGTTGCTTCTCTTTCTCAAGTCACAGAGGAAGCTGACGAAGTGAACGTTACATCACAAGACCTTGCCATTGAGAAGCTGACAGAAGTAACGGGAGTGCTGAAGGTCCAGAGGAATGAGAGCCATTGGTCCGAGCAGGCAGAAATTCAGACCAGTGGAATACTAAGATGCTTGTCCAACATCCTGAGAGCCGCTCTTCTGCATCGCAGGAACATCAATGTAAGCGGAGTTAAACAAGTCTTCTCCATCATGGAAAATTTAACGGAGATAGTTTTCCAGGGCAAAGTCCCTGGAGAAACAGAAACTCTACTGGAAACAAAACACTGGAATATCACTCTGAAGAAAGACGAAACCTGGAACCTTACAAATTCTTTCTCTACCAGAAACGCCTGCAGGAATTGCTTTTATCCATCACTGAAAAAGGGAGATTATTCAGGATCACCCGATGATGCTGTGATTTCCACTGCCCTTTATGAGTTTGATGAGAACCCCTTCCCCTGGTTAGGTTACACATCAGAAATTGCAACAATGATCTTGGGGTTCAAAATGTCAGAGACAAAGGCTAATGGCGATCTCCTAGGGATCGCGCCTGAAGGAGTAGAAATTACTATTGCTAGGAAAGACAAGGAGCCTTCAACTTTTCAGTTGGCAATGGGACCCGATAAAACACAAGCTTACACAACTGGAGGATTTAGTTTTGAAGTCAACAGAAATACCAAGAGCATATACATCCAGATCCTGACGAAATTAAAAGTTGCTTTCGAGGTGCTAGTATTTACAGGTGCCAACGTCACTCGTGCTCATCCCATAGCCTCGTTTGCTGCTTTTCACAACATGCCAACAGTTGCAAGCAAAAACACGACAGCTAGCGCTGACTGTAACATTAAGGCTCCCTATATCATCTGCCTCCCAGAGTCACTGCTGACAGCCACAGCTCAAGGAAGCGATACAGACACACATAACATCTCCATCGTCTTGCTGGCACCCTATGTCGTAAGGTATCAAACGCAGAGACTGGTGACGATACACATTTTTAGTGATCAGTGCTTATTTCTGGATGGCGTTCAAAGCCTGTGGAGAGAAGACACCTGCAGGCTTGGCTCCCTGACCGACTGGCAGAGGGTACACTGTGTCTGCAATATGAAGCGGAGTCGCAGAAGTCTGTCAGTCCACACTGGGTCAAATGCATCCTCATTCAGCATCAGGTTCCTGGCAGCCAAGGTAATAGTTACCCCCAACACAGTAGATCTAGGAAAAACCCTGATAGCAGACGTATCTAAAAACCCAGTCACCCTCTTAGCAGTCATCTTTATTTTTGCCGTCTACTTTCTTTTGGCCCTCTGGGTCATGAGAAAAGACAGGGCTGACAGGGAAAGACAAGACAAGATTATAGTTCTGGCAGACAACGACCCCTTTGATAAAGTGAGCTTTTTGGTCACTTTATACACAGGCAGTCGCTGGGGAGCTGGAACCAAAGCAGATGTCTTTCTTCAGCTCATTGGCCAGAACGGCACAAGTGATGTCCATTGTTTACGGGACCCACATTTTCTGTCTTTCCAACGAGGAAGCACTGATTGCTTTCTGTTAACTGCTAAAAAAGACTTGGGAGACATTTGCTCCTTCAGGGTCTGGCACAACAACAGGGGCCCATCTCCAAGCTGGTACTTAAGCAGAGCCAAAGTTGAGAATATGTCCACCGGGAAGACCTGGTTCTTTATATGCAGGAAATGGCTTTCTCTTGACAAGGGCGATCACTTACTAGAAAGGACATTTTCTGTCACAAACCCCAAGACACCTCTGCCCAAAACTGACTATTTTTTGATTAATTTTGCCAACAGCCTGATACAGGGCCATCTGTGGCTCTCAATTTTTGCTCATGGTCTCATGGGCACTTTCAGCAGGCTCCAAAGGTTGTCTTCTTGTTTAGCAATACTGTTATTAAACTTGCTAGTTAACATTATGTTCTTTAATGCTGACAAGAGTGAAGAAGCTCCAATACACTTGAGGTATCTGAGATCAATAACAGTAGGAATTGAATGTGCTTTGCTTACCCAACCTGTGGAAATGATGATAATTGCCTTATTTAAGTATTCCTCGAAGAGACCTTCTCCTCGTGGTGTGGCTCAGACAGACCCAAAGGCAAATTCACCCCTCCTGTCTGGGTATCTTAAAAACTGGAAGGAACGTTTGCAAAAATTGTACCTTTCAGAAACTTCACCACAATCGAGAAATATTAGTCCCTTGGGGAATCTTCCTGGCGCCAGCAGCCACTCACAGAGCCCACCACATTCCAGAAAGATGGGAAGCAAGGGAGGAGCTCCCCAAACCTGGAGTAATTGCACAGTTTCTGAAAGAGACGCAAATGTGATTGAAACAGAAGAGCAGACGATCATTGCAAATTCCCCTCCAACGCCTAAGGTCTGCCAGACCAGGCCACCATCAAATTCCGATTTTAGTAATAATTATGCAGAAGAAGGGGGCAACTTTCAGAAAGAAAGGAAACCACTGAGCATTACCTCCATGCGCTTTCACAAGAGACCGCACACAGCTTTCTGTTGGTGGTGTGCCTATCTCTCGTGGGCACTAGTTATAGCTGTAACCGGGGTATCATCATTTTTCATTGTGTTATATGGTTTGTCTTACGGCTATCAGACGTCGCTAGAGTGGCTTTTGGCATCTGCAATCTCCTTCATTGAGAACGTGTGTCTCCTTTCCGTTCTAAAAACCAGTTTTTTCTCAGCTGTGAGTACAATTCATCCAAAATACTGTGAAAACATCACGTGGTTAACTCAGGGAAAGTATTCTGAGAGCAAGTTTGCTAAAGAAATGATGAGTGCTGATGAGATGCAAGAGGTGCACTTGAAACTTGCTAAAGTCAGAGGCACTAAGCAATATAAGCCTTTAGCAGCTGATGAAATTGCAAACATGCTGAAAAGGGCAAAACTTAAAGTGAAGGCATTTACTTTCATAAAAAGTTTCACCAGTCACCTTGTCTTTTTAACGCTGCTATTATATTTTGCCTATTCCACTGAGAACGCCAACAGTTTCCACTACAACCGATTCATCCATAACCAACTGTCTCCACAACTCTCCAGTGTAGATAAGCCAGAACATGTCTACGTGTGGGTGAAAGACTCGTTCTTGCCTTTGATCCACAATGACATTCAGCCAACCTTTCTTTCCGAGAGCTGGTCCAAAATCATTGGTTTGCCTAGGATGAGGCAAGTGCGGGCTAAAGGTACTGTGAAAAACTGTTTCCGTCCTCACAGCTTTGGAAATAATTCTGTGATCAGTAAAAGCCACTGTCTTCACAAATACGGTAGCGACATCCCAGAGAAAGGTGACTATGCTGGCGCTTGGACAAAGGTGGCCAACCAGTCTGCTCCCAAGGATGCCAGCGGTTATGATGGGTTCACCTACCAGCGGAACAGCACTCTGTGGATGTATTATTCATACGGAGATTTGCACACATACGGACCAGCAGGATACACATTTTACTTTTTCCCTGAAGAAGGAAGACACAACTCAACGACCAGGCTGGATGCTCTACAACAGAGCAACTGGCTTGATGAAAAAACGTGGGCTGTGATCATTGAACTAACTACATTTAACGCAGATGTAGGTCTCTTCTGCACCATTTCGGTCATATTTGAAATGTCTCATTTTGGGATCATAAAACCAAGTTTGTCAGCACACTCTTTCGCACTCCCCATTTTTCAGCAGCAAACCAAAGCTCAAATGTTGATGTTCGTAGTTGTGCTTGCCTTTCTGTTCATTTACGTTGCAGATGAGCTTCACACCATAGGCCAAGAAAAGAAAGATTATATTAAAAACATTTCCAATATAAACAACTTAGGCTTAAAAATAGTATTCCTCCTTTTTGTTTTTTTAAAGGTCATAAAGTTTAAGTTAGGAGCAGATATAGTGAAGTTTTACTTACTTCATCCAAATGATTTCATTCATTTTCATGCAGTTTCTCATTTAGATCAGATTTTAAGGATTACTATGGGCTTTTTAGCATTTTTTGTCGTTTTGAAAACTCTGAAATATTCTCAGTTCTTTTACAACGTGCGCCTGGCACAAAGATCGATCTTGGCAGCCCTTCCCGGAATCTCCTCAATGGCCCTCGTGGTGCTGGTGTGCTCCTTTGTGTTTATGGCTTTTGGCTACCTTGTGTTTGGGCAGCACGAATGGAATTACAACAACATGATTCACTCAGTTCAGACCGTATTCTCTTACTGTGTCTCAGCTTTCAGAGACACCACGTTTTCATCCAACAGGTTGCTGGGTTGTCTGTTCCTAACCGCTTTCGTGTTGGTGATGATCTGTGTCCTGATCAATCTCTTCCTAGCTATCATTCTGTCTGCCTATGGAGATATGAAACAACCCGTCTATGAAGAACCATCTGATGAAGCACAAGTGGTTACTTTTGTATTGCAAAGGCTCAGAAAGATATTTTATTTTCTGATCTGTAAAACACCCAAAACCAGGGAGCCTGCCCATTTTGACATTCCACTCTATGGGCAGTCTGAGAGAAGACATCAGCGACATTTAGGACTGAAGAAGAGAAAAACAGATGGGGAAAAAATGGTTGATCTTGTCATATAAGCAAGGATTCTGTATTTAAGACTACCTTTTACTCTGCAGTATCTGCATTTTAAGTAAATGTTTGTAAATAAATGTTTTGCTTTTAAGAATGCTTTAACGTTCAACTCCTTATTAGTGATTGTGCGTAGATTTTTTTCCAGACTCTTTGGCATCAGTTTCGGTGGTACTTGTCACGGTGTGGTGGGCTGACCCCAGCTGGCAGCTCAGCCCCCACCCAGGTGCCTGCTCACCCCCACTCTGGCAGCATGGGAAGAGAACCATAGAATCACAGAATCACAGAAAGTTTTGGGTTGGAAGGGACCCCTAGAGGTCATCTAGTCCGACCCCCCCACAGCAAGCAGGGACACCGCTAACTAGATTAGGTTGCTCAGAGCCCCGTCCAGCCTGGTCTGGAATGTTTCCAGGGATGGGGCCCCCACTACCTCTCTGGGCAACCCGTTCCAGTGTTTCACCACCCTCATTGTAAAGAATTTCTTCCTTATATCTAGCCTAAACCTACCCTGTTTTACTTTAAAACCATTACCCCTCGTCCTGTCGCTGCTGTCTCTACTGAAAAGATTGTCCCCATCTTTCCTATAGGGCTCCTCTCAAGTACTGAAATGCTGCAATCAGGTCTCCCTGCAGCCTTCTCTTCTCCAGGCTGAACAAGCCCAACTCTCTCAGCCTGTCCTCATAGGAGAGGTGCTCCAGCCCTCGGATCATTTTTGTAGCCCTCCTTTGGACCCGCTCCAACAGTTCCATGTCCTTCTTGTGCTGAGGGCTCCAGAGCTGAACGCAGTACTCCAGGCGGGGTCTCACCAGAGCAGAGTACAGGGGCAGAATCACCTCTCTCAACCTGCTGGCCACGCTTCTCCTGATGCAGCCCAGGACTCGGTTGGCCCTCTGGGCTGCCAGCGCACATTGCCGGCTCATGTCCAGCCTTTCGTCTATCAGTACCCCCAAGTCCCTCTCAGCAGAGCTGCTCTCGATCCTTTCATCCCCCAGCCTGTATTGGTACCGGGGATTACCCCGAGAACTGAAGGGCAGAAGTGAGAAAAATGCTCCTGGGTTGAGAGCAGCACAGTTTAAGCAGCGAAGGGGGAGAAGGCCCAAACCCACAAGCAATGCAAAAGCGGTCACTCACCACCCGCAGACCGATGCCCGGCGTGGGTGGGTGCCGCGCCGTGTGGGCGGGCAGAAAGCGGGGGGCTCTGGCTTCAGCCAGGCTGCGGCCTTCCCTTCCCCCCCCAAGTCAATTATTGTGTATTGATTGGCTCTTGGCATGGAATGTCGTGTCCTCAGAAGCGGGACTCAGCAGTGTGGCACGCCTTCGGCGCGGGCATCTTGGTATGTGCATTCGGGGGCCATCTGTGCTTTGTCCAAAGCAATCTCTGAAGCAATCTCTGGCTGCGCAGCCTCCGCGGCACCACACAGATCACTGAGTTTACAGTGATGGGCTATCCCCCCTTACTTTTGTCTGATAAGATAAGCACCAGTTATTTACTTCTTTTGTTAGCTCTTGGGCTCTTGATGCCTCAGTCCGTTTGTCTTTTGTCTTGCATTGGACAAGTCCAGCAAGGCCATCGATTACACTTGGGCAGCTGTATTTTTATCATTCCAATCCCATGGTGCTACTGGTTTTCCCTCTTCTACTCAGCAGAGCAACGGCCTGCCTTTGATCAGGTACATTCATAAAGAGTCTGAATCGAAGCTGAACATTAATCTTTAGGTTATCCAAGCTCAGTGTTATCGTCTCAGCGTTATTTGGATTGTTGAGATTCAAAAAGGAAAAGAACAATGCTGAGGAATAACAATTCTGTACATGCACCTAAGAAATAGCTTTACACACTGTCTTTATTGGCTTACTTTCTGGTCTACTCACATGTCCTAAGTGCAGTGCTGCAGGAAACATGCCAGACACGAGGGCTTGTGCAATGGCCAGGTCTCCGCACTGTTGATGACCACATTAAGACTGTGAATCTTGCGAGGGGAGCTTTGAGAAGGCGTTCCAGTCTGTGTACACTAGGAGGCTTGTTGACAAGGTGACCAGCCGTGTTAAGACGCTTGATCTTTCCTAACATACCGTTTTTTGGTTGAGTAGAGGGGAAGAGGAAAAGGGAATACACTGACAGGCGCACACATATGTGTGTACATATGTAGACAGATAGCAGAATACCTTTTAAATATGTCTTGTACTCCATATTACTACAGAATCCAAGTTTGGTTTAAGTCCGAGAATGAGCCCGCCTTGCAGGGTGCCCTGTGCAGACAGACACCCAACTGCCTTCTGTAATATTTTGCCTGGGGCTCCCAGGAAGAATAAGGCCTTAGTCTTTCCCAAGCAGATTGCCAAATTATTAATAAATGCACTCCCTTAATACCCTGAAGCAAACAATACAGTCTCTGACATAAAGTAAGCATATTTCAGGTCACTGTAATGCTCTGTGCTAGAAGCTCCTGCATGCAAGAGGTGGGAACCTTAGCTTTGCAGCAGTGACATAACTAAGAGCACTAAAACCTTTTTATTACACACTCACACGCACTCAGCTTTGGAAGACAACCTCCAATTAAAAGCTGCACAATTGAAACGGTAACTTGACAAGGTACTGCAGTTGGCCGTGCTAAGGAGTGCCTGTCATAAAAATGGAAGGTAAAAAAATGCTTTGAGTCAGAGCACTGAGAAAAACCTAGTAGGATAACATTGAGAGGGTCACCAGTTGCTCTGATTTTGGAAGATGGATAGAAACTGCAGTATAGGACTGAAGGCAGCCACGGTGTTTGTTTTGAAGACGAAGAGAACTGTATAGCTGCTGCATTGCCTCGTGTACAACACCGGGCCGAGGAAATCAAGTCGAAAGGGCTGATACCTTTTCAGCCTCCACAGTTTCCCCATTTCAACTCTCCCCTACTGTGAAATCTACCCTTGAACACCTGGACTTATTCTCTTACAGGATTTTGGAAGAAAGCTATGTCATGAAGGATCCTTTCACCCCTGACAAGGACAAATTCCTCATCCTTGGGTCTCACTGCAGTTTGTGTAGCAGATCAGTGTGCGTTGGTACAGTAACAAGTAAAACAAGCTTCTTCAGTCATTTCTTTTTGTTCCAGTCCTGGCGACCCGTTAAAGACCGAACAGCAAAACCCCAAACAGCCTATTTTTAAGGCAAGCTGATTGTATATTCTTGTTGATTTCCCCAGATAAAGCTCTTTGTATTAAATGAAAATGATCAGCGTCTTCAAGTGTTCAGTTTACAGATGAGCACAGTCCAGCCTCACAAACACAACGAGTGCCGTTTCCCACTTTCTCAGCACATGAAAGTGCAAGGGGGATCACATAGCACTTCAAGACCTTTAGGGTTCAGTAGATCGTACTATACCAACGGTAGGTTTTTCTTCGCTAAAGGGGATATAAACATCCACGGATTGTTAGGTTTGCATCCACAGCACAGGGCTGCCGCCCCATTTGCAATAGCTAACGTAGAAAGTGAGCAGGGAGGGGAGTTGTGCAATACTGTGATAGCTCTCTGAAGAAGACTGAATTGGAGCAGCAGCTGGTAGGCAACCTGAAGCTGTGAAATCTGACTGCGGTCCAGAAAGGTGGTGTAAAATTACAGTTGTCTTAATTCCTTCTCCTCGGTGCAGAACTGGTCCCTTTGTTAGCTGTGAGTTCAAAGCAAAAATGAAGACAAGTTACTACGCAGTTATCAGTGTCCGGAGGCTGTACTGTGCTTCTTTGAGGCAGTACAATGAACTAAGAAAACTTATGTTCCGCTCCTTTCCCTTGGCGGTGGGGCGGGGCCACCGGCGCCGCTCGAGCCGGCGGTGGCGTTTCGCTCCCGACTCCCGGTGCCGCCTGGACGTGCCATGGTGCTGCCGCCCGGTTGCCTGTCGCGTCGGTCAGCGGCCATGAGACGCTGGTTCCCAGCGGCACCGGGTGTGCCCGCACCCAAGCTGCCGCCGCTGACGCCAGGCGTGTCTTTCTGACCGGCTGCGTGGAGGAGGAGGGTGCGGGGTTGGACCAGCTGACCCGCTGAGGTCCCCTCCGAACCCGAACGTTCCGTGATCGAACGTTCCGTGATTGTGAGCAGGCGCCGGTCTCCTTGACGACCTCCTGTGGCGCCAACTGCCCAACCGCCGGCCGCCACTCCAGGGGCTGCATCCTGAGCCCTCCGCTCCTTCCCCTCGCCCCGCGATGGCCACGCTCCTTCTTCACCTCCTCCTCCTCCTCCAGCTGCTCGGCTCCTGCCCCCGAGGCTCGGGGGCCCCCGCTGCCCGCCTCCAGCCGCCGCCGCTGCGGGTCACCTGCCGGGACCCCGAGGCACGGGTCTCCCAACGGTGGGACAGCAAGCGCCGGGTTTCGTGCCTGTGGAGCGGCACCGTGATGCTGCGCTACCGGCCCACACCGGGAGCCCGAGCAGAGGCGGGGAGGGAAGCGGGGCCGCTGCCCCCGCCGCGCTGCTCCTGGTACTTCGGCTCGTCCTGGGTGACCGACACGTCGCGCTGGTCGGGCCAAGTCGCGGTACCGACGGGCCTCCCCCCCTCGCCCGCGGCCTCCGTCCTCCTCACGGTGCGGTGCTCCTCCACCTCCTGCCCCGCGCCCGGCTGCTCCCACCGCAACGCGACCGTCGAGGTGTCGGCACAGGACGCCCGGCTCTTCGTGCTCTGGCCTCAGGCGCAGCCACTCCGGGCCAGGCAGCCGGTAGAGCTGGGTTGGTGCTCCCGGCTGAGGAGCGAAGGTTGGCAGTACCGCTTCAGCAGCCCGGGGGGCAGCCCCGCAGCCCTCCGCCTGCCCAGCAGCCAGCACCGAGCCCCACCGCCGCCCGCCGCCTACCCAACGGCCGAGCTGCGACGGACCTGCGCCGCCTACCACAGCTACCGTCTGACCGTCCGCTACGGCCACCACGGGCTCCACGTCGCCTCGGTCAGCGTCGAGCAGGTGCCTCAGCTGAACCTCAACCTCTCTCTCCAGGTGCAGCCCGGCCCGCTGCGGCTCCTCAGCGTCCGCTCCAGGCTCCTCAGCGTCGCTCGGCAGCCCCTCAGCCTCTCCTGGAGGCTTCAGCCCCTCACGCCGAGGACGCTGGCCTACAGGCTGGTGGACACGCAGGCCGTAGGAGGTTGGCTCCGCTCCTACGGTTCCTTTACTCTGCAGAGCAACTTCTGTGCTGTTCCTGTAACTCAGAGCCCAGGTGAGGTGGCGGTAGCCAGCATGTATTTCCACGTTGACGGAGAGAGGTTCGAGGAACTGACGGGAGATCTGCATCTACGCAACGGTACCCTGAGCCTAACCGCAGGCCGAGAAGCTCCCACCCGTGTCAGCCTTCCGCTGGGGAAGACCACCTTGAGCACTCACATTGTCAGGTACCACCACGGAACATTTTACGCAACCAGAGAAAACAACAGCCCTCTTTCCGCGGACGGCCCTAACACGCACACTGTGTTCTACCAACACAAGGAGCTCTCCTACTTACTCTCCATAGAGCTGGTGGCCTTCCAGTGGTACAAGTTCAACATGCACCTTTATACGAACCAGAAGAGGGCTTTGTTTAGGCCCCTGTCAGAAAGAGACCTTGAAGTCCACGTTTTCAGCAGCGGCCGTCCTTCTTTGCCACAGAGCTTTACTTATTTAGTGTGGTTTATCCCTGCACAACACCCGATGCTACAGTGCGAGTGGACCTTCCACCTGCAGCTTTTTGGAGCGCGCAGAGACCACCTTCTCCAGAACAGCACGTACACATACAACGATCACGTCAGAAACGCCACACGTTTGGTCCGTCGCTCCGCTTTACCCTTTGATCCGGACAAATACACGGGGTTTGCGGCAAAAGTGGACTGTACCACAAGTGCACATACTCCGGCTCTTTTGGGAGTCAGAGTCAACAACTACGCTGCCAAAACCGTGGAAGCGCCGGTGGCTTGCCACCAACAAGCCTGCCACATACAAACCGTGCAGATTCAGAAACCCGTTCTCCACGCCTCTGTCCTGCGCCAGAAGAGGGCGACATCTTTTTACCTCTTTGTCAGACTGGTAGTAGACTGCAAAGTCGGTATATTCATCAAGCCCTTGTGGCGAATCTATTCCGTTCCGGACACGACCACGGTTCCCAACTGGACACAACCGATAAACTCTTCTGCGATGTACGGCGTCGATATGATCCGCCTAACTGTTCCCAGTTTTACTCTAGATTATGGGCTGTACCTGTTTTATTTCACTGTCGAGGTAACCCCGATTCGGACCACAACAGTGCTCAGGGGCTCAGATCAAGTTTATATTCAGATCGAGAGAAGCGATCTCCAGGCAGACATTGCAGGAGGCACGTTCCGCACAGTGGGTTTTTCTGATAACTGGACTCTGGATGGCTCTGCATCCAGTGATCCCGATTCACAGGAAGGACTGAAGGGAATCACATTCACTTGGTACTGCACTAAAGAGGTGTCAGACTATAAGAACATGAAACTCAGTCCAGGGAACAGGTGCCATCCAGCCCAGCGGGATTTGAAATGGTTAACATCCTCGGGTCCAGTTCAAGCAGTGCCACCAGAATCGCTCCCAGGAAACACCGTATACTACTTCCGTCTCGTGATTGAAAAGGACACCAGGAGGAGTTACGCCGACCAAACTGTAGAGGTGCGGCCCGGCTCCCCACTCCTTCTGGACGTGATGTGCCTTGAAAACTGTGGTAGCACTCTAATTCCAACGGAGAGATTTGCCTTGTCTGGAAAATGCCTAAACTGCAGAACAACCAGCCAGCCAGCCTACTACTGGTCCCTTCTTTCACAAAACTCTACAGAAATTAGCTTTGACTGGTCTGCCAGAACGTCAACGGGCAGGTCTGGGGCTTACCTGTCTATACATGCTCTGACTTTCACAAAGACTGCACATCGATCCTACGTACTTCTGTTGAAAGTAACGACCTGGGATGGTAGGTCCTCAATCTACAGACACGCGTTTCAGGTCAATTCTCCTCCGACGGCTGGCAAATGTACCATCAGCCCACGCTGGGGTACAGCCTTTCTGACGAAATTTGTTGTTCAGTGCAGTGGATTTTCTGACAGCAATTCACCTCTGACATACAAAGTGATAGTAGCTTCCAATGTACCCAAAACCACCAAAGTAACTTCCGTCGAGGAAAATACATTTGGCACAATCCTGTACTTTGGTTATCGGCCTAAAACTCCTCCCTCTTTTCTCCCAGTTGGAGTGCCCTCTCAGAAGTACGCCCTGACACTTTACGTTCAAGTCCACAATTCCCTTGGGGCGTTTACCCAAGTGACTTTACAGGCCCACGTACAGAACCCACTTAACAGTCGACGGCTAGCTGTTGTGTTTCATGAACTGGTGGCCTCCGTGAACGGTTTAAGCGCACCGATGACATCTTATCTCCAGACTGGAGATTATCTTAGCGCGGGCTATTTGGCTTACGTAGCAGCCTCGGTCTTGAACTACATCAAAGGCCCACCAGCTCTCCAGCTCCCTAAGGCTCAGTTTCGGGAAAGCCTGATTAGAACAGCCCTGAATATTTCAGTTGAGAGCATGATGGAAATCAACCAAGTAGTTGCTTCTCTTTCTCAAGTCACAGAGGAAGCTGACGAAGTGAACGTTACATCACAAGACCTTGCCATTGAGAAGCTGACAGAAGTAACGGGAGTGCTGAAGGTCCAGAGGAATGAGAGCCATTGGTCTGAGCAGGCAGAAATTCAGACCAGTGGAATACTAAGATGCTTGTCCAACATCCTGAGAGCCGCTCTTCTGCATCGCAGGAACATCAATGTAAGCGGAGTTAAACAAGTCTTCTCCATCATGGAAAATTTAACGGAGATAGTTTTCCAGGGCAAAGTCCCTGGAGAAACAGAAACTCTACTGGAAACAAAACACTGGAATATCACTCTGAAGAAAGACGAAACCTGGAACCTTACAAATTCTTTCTCTACCAGAAACGCCTGCAGGAATTGCTTTTATCCATCACTGAAAAAGGGAGATTATTCAGGATCACCCGATGATGCTGTGATTTCCACTGCCCTTTATGAGTTTGATGAGAACCCCTTCCCCTGGTTAGGTTACACATCAGAAATTGCAACAATGATCTTGGGGTTCAAAATGTCAGAGACAAAGGCTAATGGCGATCTCCTAGGGATCGCGCCTGAAGGAGCAGAAATTACTATTGCTAGGAAAGACAAGGAGTCTTCAACTTTTCAGTTGGCAATGGGACCCGATAAAACACAAGCTTACACAACTGGAGGATTTAGTTTTGAAGTCAACAGAAATACCAAGAGCATATACATCCAGATCCTGACGAAATTAAAAGTTGCTTTCGAGGTGCTAGTATTTACAGGTGCCAACGTCACTCGTGCTCATCCCATAGCCTCGTTTGCTGCTTTTCACAACATGCCAACAGTTGCAAGCAAAAACACGACAGCTAGCGCTGACTGTAACATTAAGGCTCCCTATATCATCTGCCTCCCAGAGTCACTGCTGACAGCCACAGCTCAAGGAAGCGATACAGACACTTGTAACATCTCCATCGTCTTGCTGGCACCCTATGTTGTACGGTATCAAACGCAGAGATTGGTGACGATACACATTTTTAGTGATCAGTGCTTATTTCTGGATGGCGTTCAAAGCCTGTGGAGAGAAGACACCTGCAGGCTTGGCTCCCTGACCGACTGGCAGAGGGTACACTGTGTCTGCAATATGAAGCGGAGTCGCAGAAGTCTGTCAGTCCACACTGGGTCAAATGCATCCTCATTCAGCATCAGGTTCCTGGCAGCCAAGGTAATAGTTACCCCCAACACAGTAGATCTAGGAAAAACCCTGATAGCAGGCGTATCTAAAAACCCAGTCACCCTCTTAGCAGTCATCTTTATTTTTGCCGTCTACTTTCTTTTGGCCCTCTGGGTCGTGAGAAAAGACAGGGCTGACAGGGAAAGACAAGACAAGATTATAGTTCTGGCAGACAACGACCCCTTTGATAAAGTGAGCTTTTTGGTCACTTTATACACAGGCAGTCGCTGGGGAGCTGGAACCAAAGCAGATGTCTTTCTTCAGCTCATTGGCCAGAACGGCACAAGTGATGTCCATTGTTTACGGGACCCACATTTTCTGTCTTTCCAACGAGGAAGCACTGATTGCTTTCTGTTAACTGCTAAAAAAGACTTGGGAGACATTTGCTCCTTCAGGGTCTGGCACAACAACAGGGGCCCATCTCCAAGCTGGTTCTTAAGCAGAGCCAAAGTTGAGAATATGTCCACCGGGAAGACCTGGTTCTTTATATGCAGGAAATGGCTTTCTCTTGACAAGGGCGATCACTTACTAGAAAGGACATTTGCTGTCACAAACCCCAAGACACCTCTGCCCAAAACTGACTATTTTTTGATTAATTTTGCCAACAGCCTGATACAGGGCCATCTGTGGCTCTCGATTTTTGCTCATGGTCTCATGGGCACTTTCAGCAGGCTCCAAAGGTTGTCTTCTTGTTTAGCAATACTATTATTAAACTTGCTAGTTAACATTATCTTCTTTAATGCTGACAAGAGTGAAGAAGCTCCAAAACACTTGAGGTATCTGAGATCAATAACAGTAGGAATTGAATGTGCTTTGCTTACCCAACCTGTGGAAATGATGATAATTGCCTTATTTAAGTATTCCTCGAAGAGACCTTCTCCTCGTGGTGTGGCTCAGACAGACCCAAAGGCAAATTCACCCCTCCTGTCTGGGTATCTTAAAAACTGGAAGGAACGTTTGCAAAAATTGTACCTTTCAGAAACTTCACCACAATCGAGAAATATTAGTCCCTCGGGGAATCTTCCTGGCGCCAGCAGCCACTCACAGAGCCCACCACATTCCAGAAAGATGGGAAGCAAGGGAGGAGCTCCCCAAACCTGGAGTAATTGCACAGTTTCTGAAAGAGACGCAAATGTGATTGAAACAGAAGAGCAGACGATCATTGCAAATTCCCCTCCAACGCCTAAGGTCTGCCAGACCAGGCCACCATCAAATTCCGATTTTAGTAATAATTATGCAGAAGAAGGGGGCAACTTTCAGAAAGAAAGGAAACCACTGAGCATTACCTCCATGCCCTTTCACAAGAGACCGCACACAGCTTTCTGTTGGTGGTGTGCCTATCTCTCGTGGGCACTAGTTATAGCTGTAACCGGGGTATCATCATTTTTCATTGTGTTATATGGTTTGTCTTACGGCTATCAGACGTCGCTAGAGTGGCTTTTGGCATCTGCAATCTCCTTCATTGAGAACGTGTGTCTCCTTTCCGTTCTAAAAACCAGTTTTTTCTCAGCTGTGAGTACAATTCATCCAAAATACTGTGAAAACATCACGTGGTTAACTCAGGGAAAGTATTCTGAGAGCAAGTTTGCTAAAGAAATGATGAGTGCTGATGAGATGCAAGAGGTGCACTTGAAACTTGCTAAAGTCAGAGGCACCAAGCAATATAAGCCTTTAGCAGCTGATGAAATTGCAAACATGCTGAAAAGGGCAAAAATTAAAGTCAAGGCATTTACTTTCATAAAAGGTTTCACCAGTCACCTTGTCTTTTTAACGCTGCTGTTATATTTTGCCTATTCCACTGAGAACGCCAACAGTTTCCACTACAACCGATTCATCCATAACCAACTGTCTCCACAACTCTCCAGTGTAGATAAGCCAGAACATGTCTACGTGTGGGTGAAAGACTCGTTCTTGCCTTTGATCCACAATGACATTCAGCCAACCT
The DNA here is from genome assembly GCF_030867145.1 of Opisthocomus hoazin. Classification (NCBI taxonomy): domain Eukaryota; kingdom Metazoa; phylum Chordata; class Aves; order Opisthocomiformes; family Opisthocomidae; genus Opisthocomus; species Opisthocomus hoazin. The sequence continues at coordinate 154,349,274 of NC_134414.1, forward strand.
TTCTTTCCGAGAGCTGGTCCAAAATCATCGGTTTGCCTAGGATGAGGCAAGTGCGGGCTAAGGGTACTGTGAAAAACTGTTTCCGTCCTCACAGCTTTGGAAATAATTCTGTGATCAGTAAAAGCCACTGTCTTCACAAATACGGTAGCGACATCCCAGAGAAAGGTGACTATGCTGGCGCTTGGACAAAGGTGGCCAACCAGTCTGCTCCCAAGGATGCCAGCGGTTATGATGGGTTCACCTACCAGCGGAACAGCACTCTGTGGATGTATTATTCATACGGAGATTTGCACACATACGGACCAGCAGGATACACGTTTTACTTTTTCCCTGAAGAAGGAAGACACAACTCAACGACCAGGCTGGATGCTCTACAACAGAGCAACTGGCTTGATGAAAAAACGTGGGCTGTGATCATTGAACTAACTACATTTAACGCAGATGTAGGTCTCTTCTGCACCATTTCGGTCATATTTGAAATGTCTCATTTTGGGATCATAAAACCAAGTTTGTCAGCACACTCTTTCGCACTCCCCATTTTTCACCAGCAAACCAAAGCTCAAATGTTGATGTTCGTAGTTGTGCTTGCCTTTCTGTTCATTTACGTTGCAGATGAGCTTCACACCATAGGCCAAGAAAAGAAAGATTATATTAAAAACATTTCCAATATAAACAACTTAGGCTTAAAAATAGTATTCCTCCTTTTTGTTTTTTTAAAGGTCATAAAGTTTAAGTTAGGAGCAGATGTAGTGAAGTTTTACTTACTTCATCCAAATGATTTCATTCATTTTCATGCAGTTTCTCATTTAGATCAGATTTTAAGGATTACTATGGGCTTTTTAGCATTTTTTGTCGTTTTGAAAACTCTGAAATATTCTCAGTTCTTTTACAACGTGCGCCTGGCACAAAGATCGATCTTGGCAGCCCTTCCCGGAATCTCCTCAATGGCCCTCGTGGTGCTGGTGTGCTCCTTTGTGTTTATGGCTTTTGGCTACCTTGTGTTTGGGCAGCACGAATGGAATTACAACAACATGATTCACTCAGTTCAGACCGTATTCTCTTACTGTGTCTCAGCTTTCAGAGACACCACGTTTTCATCCAACAGGTTGCTGGGTTGTCTGTTCCTAACCGCTTTCGTGTTGGTGATGATCTGTGTCCTGATCAATCTCTTCCTAGCTATCATTCTGTCTGCCTATGGAGATATGAAACAACCCGTCTATGAAGAACCATCTGATGAAGCACAAGTGGTTACTTTTCTATTGCAAAGGCTCAGAAAGATATTTTATTTTCTGATCTGTAAAACACCCAAAACCAGGGAGCCTGCCCATTTTGACATTCCACTCTATGGGCAGTCTGAGAGAAGACATCAGCGACATTTAGGACTGAAGAAGAGAAAAACAGATGGGGAAAAAATGGTTGATCTTGTCATATAAGCAAGGATTCTGTATTTAAGACTACCTTTCACTCTGCAGTATCTGCATTTTAAGTAAATGTTTGTAAATAAATGTTTTACTTTTAAGAATGCTTTAACGTTCAACTCCTTATTAGTGATTGTGCGCAGATTTTTTTCCAGACTCTTTGGCATCAGTTTCGGTGGTACTTGTCACGGTGTGGTGGGCTGACCCCAGCTGGCAGCTCAGCCCCCACCCAGGTGCCTGCTTACCCCCACTCTGGCAGCATGGGAAGAGAATCATAGAATCACAGAATCACAGAAAGTTTTGGGTTGGAAGGGACCCCTAGAGGTCATCTAGTCCGACCCCCCCACAGCAAGCAGGGACACCGCTAACTCTAGATCAGGTTGCTCAGAGCCCCGTCCAGCCTGGTCTGGAATGTTTCCAGGGATGGGGCCTCCACTACCTCTCTGGGCAACCCGTTCCAGTGTTTCACCACCCTCATTGTAAAGAATTTCTTCCTTATATCCAGCCTAAACCTACCCTGTTTTACTTTAAAACCATTACCCCTCGTCCTGTCGCTGCTGTCTCTACTAAAAAGATTGTCCCCATCTTTCCTATAGGCTCCCTTTAAGTACTGAAAGGCTGCAATCAGGTCTCCCTGCAGCCTTCTCTTCTCCAGGCTGAACAAGCCCAACTCTCTCAGCCTGTCCTCGTAGGAGAGGTGCTCCAGCCCTCGGATCATTTTTGTAGCCCTCCTTTGGACCCGCTCCAACAGTTCCATGTCCTTCTTGTGCTGAGGGCTCCAGAGCTGAACGCAGTACTCCAGGCGGGGTCTCACCAGAGCAGAGTAGAGGGGCAGAATCACCTCTCTCAACCTGCTGGCCACGCTTCTCCTGATGCAGCCCAGGACACGGTTGGCCCTCTGGGCTGCCAGCGCACATTGCCGGCTCATGTCCAGCCGAAGAGAACTGTATAGCTGCTGCATTGCCTCGTGTACAACACCGGGCCGAAGAAATCAAGTCGAAAGGGCTGATACCTTTTCAGCCTCCACAGTTTCCCCATTTCAACTCTCCCCTACTGTGAAATCTACCCTTAAACACCTGGACTTATTCTCTTACAGGATTTTGGAAGAAAGCTATGTCATGAAGGATCCTTTCACCCCTGACAAAGACAAATTCCTCATCCTTGGGTCTCATTGCAGTTTGTGTAGCAGATCAGTGTGCGTTGGTACAGTAAGTAACAAGCAAAACAAGCTTCTTCAGTCATTTCTTTTTGTTCCAGTCCTGGCGACCCGTTAAAGACCGAACAGCAAAACCCCAAACGGCCTATTTTTAAGGCAAGCTGATTGTATATTCTTGTTGATTTCCCCAGATAAAGCTCTTTGTATTAAATGAAAATGATCAGCGTCTTCAAGTGTTCAGTTTACAGATGAGCACAGTCCAGCCTCACAAACACAACGAGTGCCGTTTCCCACTTTCTCAGCACATGAAAGTGCAAGGGGGATCACATAGCACTTCAAGACCTTTAGGGTTCAGTAGATCGTACTATACCAACGGTAGGTTTTTCTTCGCTAAAGGGGATATAAACATCCACGGATTGTTAGGTTTGCATCCACAGCACAGGGCTGCCGCCCCATTTGCAATAGCTAACGTAGAAAGTGAGCAGGGAGGGGAGTTGTGCAATGCTGTGATAGCTCTCTGAAGAAGACTGAATTGGAGCAGCAGCTGGTAGGCAACCTGAAGCTATGAAATCTGACTGCGGTCCAGAAAGGTGGTGTAAAATTACAGTTGTCTTAATTCCTTCTCCTCGGTGCAGAACTGGTCCCTTTGTTAGCTGTGAGTTCAAAGCAAAAATGAAGACAAGTTACTACGCAGTTATCAGTGTCCGGAGGCTGTACTGTGCTTCTTTGAGGCAGTACAATGAACTAAGAAAACTTATGTTCCGCTCCTTTCCCTTGGCGGCGAGGCGGGGCCACCGGCGGCGGGGCGGGGCCACCGGTGCTGCCGGGACGCGTCGCGGTGCTGCCGCCCGGTGCCCGTCGCGTCGGTCAGCGGCCGTGAGACGCTGGTTCCCAGCGGCACCGGGTGTGCCCGCACCCGAGCTGCCGCCGCTGACGCCAAGCGTGTCTTTCTGACCGGCTGCGTGGAGGAGGAGGGTGCGGGGTTGGACCAGCTGACCCGCTGAGGTCCCCTCCGAACCCGAACGTTCCGTGATCGAAGTTCCGTGATTGTGAGCGGGCGCCGGTCTCCTTGACGACCTCCTGCGGCACCAACTGCCCAACCGCCGGCCGCCACTCCAGGGGCTGCATCCTGAGCCCTCCGCTCCTTCCCCTCGCCCCGCGATGGCCGCGCTCCTTCTCCACCTCCTCCTCCTCCTCCAGCTGCTCGGCTCCTGCCCCCGAGGCTCGGGGGCCCCCGCTGCCCGCCTCCAGCCGCCGCCGCTGCGGGTCACCTGCCGGGACCCCGAGGCACGGGTCTCCCAACGGTGGGACAGCAAGCGCCGGGTTTCGTGCCTGTGGAGCGGCACCGTGATGCTGCGCTACCGGCCCACACCGGGAGCCCGAGCAGAGGCGGGGAGGGAAGCGGGGCCGCTGTCCCCACCGCGCTGCTCCTGGTACTTCGGCTCGTCCTGGGTGACCGACACGTCGCGCTGGTCGGGCCAAGTCGCGGTACCAACGGGCCTCCCCCCATCGCCCGCGGCCTCCGTCCTCCTCACGGTGCGGTGCTCCTCCACCTCCTGCCCCGCGCCCGGCTGCTCCCACCGCAACGCGACCGTCGAGGTGTCGGCACAGGACGCCCGGCTCTTTGTGCTCTGGCCTCAGGCGCAGCCGCTCCGGGCCAGGCAGCCGGTAGAGCTGGGTTGGTGCTCCCGGCTGAGGAGCGAAGGTTGGCAGTACCGCTTCAGCAGCCCGGGGGGCAGCCCCGCAGCCCTCCGCCTGCCCAGCAGCCAGCACCGAGCCCCGCCGCCGCCCGCCGCCTACCCAACGGCCGAGCTGCGACGGACCTGCGCCGCCTACCACAGCTACCGCCTGACCGTCCGCTACGGCCACCACGGGCTCCACGTCGCCTCGGTCAGCGTCGAGCAGGTGCCTCAGCTGAACCTCAGCCTCTCTCTCCAGGTGCAGCCCGGCCCGCTGCGGCTCCTCAGCGTCCGCTCCAGGCTCCTCAGCGTCGCTCGGCAGCCCCTCAGCCTCTCCTGGAGGCTTCAGCCCCTCACGCCGAGGACGCTGGCCTACAGGCTGGTGGACACGCAGGCCGTAGGAGGTTGGCTCCGCTCCTACGGTTCCTTTACTCTGCAGAGCAACTTCTGTGCCGTTCCCGTAACTCAGAGCCCAGGTGAGGTGGCGGTGGCCAGCATGTATTTCCATGTTGACGGAGAGAGGTTCGAGGAACTGACGGGAGATCTGCATCTACGCAACGGTACCCTGAGCCTAACCGCAGGCCGAGAAGCTCCCACCCGTGTCAACCTTCCGCTGGGGAAGACCACCTTGAGCACTCACATTGTCAGGTACCACCACGGAACATTTTACGCAACCAGAGAAAACAACAGCCCTCTTTCCGCGGACGGCCCTAACACGCACACTGTGTTCTACCAACACAAGGAGCTCTCCTACTTACTCTCCATAGAGCTGGTGGCCTTCCAGTGGTACAAGTTCAACATGCACCTTTATACGAACCAGAAGAGGGCTTTGTTTAGGCCCCTGTCAGAAAGAGACCTTGAAGTCCACGTTTTCAGCAGCGGCCGTCCTTCTTTGCCACAGAGCTTTACTTATTTAGTGTGGTTTATCCCTGCACAACACCCGATGCTACAGTGCGAGTGGACCTTCCACCTGCAGCTTTTTGGAGCGCGCAGAGACCACCTTCTCCAGAACAGCACGTACACATACAACGATCACGTCAGAAACGCCACACGTTTGGTCCGTCGCTCCGCTTTACCCTTTGATCCGGACAAATACACGGGGTTTGCGGCAAAAGTGGACTGTACCACAAGTGCACATACTCCGGCTCTTTTGGGAGTCAGAGTCAACAACTACGCTGCCAAAACCGTGGAAGCGCCGGTGGCTTGCCACCAACAAGCCTGCCACATACAAACCGTGCAGATTCAGAAACCCGTTCTCCACGCCTCTGTCCTGCGCCAGAAGAGGGCGACATCTTTTTACCTCTTTGTCAGACTGGTAGTAGACTGCAAAGTCGGTATATTCATCAAGCCCTTGTGGCGAATCTATTCCGTTCCGGACACGACCACGGTTCCCAACTGGACACAACCGATAAACTCTTCTGCGATGTACGGCGTCGATATGATCCGCCTAACTGTTCCCAGTTTTACTCTAGATTATGGGCTGTACCTGTTTTATTTCACTGTCGAGGTAACCCCGATTCGGACCACAACAGTGCTCAGGGGCTCAGATCAAGTTTATATTCAGATCGAGAGAAGCGATCTCCAGGCAGACATTGCAGGAGGCACGTTCCGCACAGTGGGTTTTTCTGATAACTGGACTCTGGATGGCTCTGCATCCAGTGATCCCGATTCACAGGAAGGACTGAAGGGAATCACATTCACTTGGTACTGCACTAAAGAGGTGTCAGACTATAAGAACATGAAACTCAGTCCAGGGAACAGGTGCCATCCAGCCCAGCGGGATTTGAAATGGTTAACATCCTCGGGTCCAGTTCAAGCAGTGCCACCAGAATCGCTCCCAGGAAACACCGTATACTACTTCCGTCTCGTGATTGAAAAGGACACCAGGAGGAGTTACGCCGACCAAACTGTAGAGGTGCGGCCCGGCTCCCCACTCCTTCTGGACGTGATGTGCCTTGAAAACTGTGGTAGCACTCTAATTCCAACGGAGAGATTTGCCTTGTCTGGAAAATGCCTAAACTGCAGAACAACCAGCCAGCCAGCCTACTACTGGTCCCTTCTTTCACAAAACTCTACAGAAATTAGCTTTGACTGGTCTGCCAGAACGTCAACGGGCAGGTCTGGGGCTTACCTGTCTATACATGCTCTGACTTTCACAAAGACTGCACATCGATCCTACGTACTTCTGTTGAAAGTAACGACCTGGGATGGTAGGTCCTCAATCTACAGACACGCGTTTCAGGTCAATTCTCCTCCGACGGCTGGCAAATGTACCATCAGCCCACGCTGGGGTACAGCCTTTCTGACGAAATTTGTTGTTCAGTGCAGTGGATTTTCTGACAGCAATTCACCTCTGACATACAAAGTGATAGTAGCTTCCAATGTACCCAAAACCACCAAAGTAACTTCCGTCGAGGAAAATACATTTGGCACAATCCTGTACTTTGGTTATCGGCCTAAAACTCCTCCCTCTTTTCTCCCAGTTGGAGTGCCCTCTCAGAAGTACGCCCTGACACTTTACGTTCAAGTCCACAATTCCCTTGGGGCGTTTACCCAAGTGACTTTACAGGCCCACGTACAGAACCCACTTAACAGTCGACGGCTAGCTGTTGTGTTTCATGAACTGGTGGCCTCCGTGAACGGTTTAAGCGCACCGATGACATCTTATCTCCAGACTGGAGATTATCTTAGCGCGGGCTATTTGGCTTACGTAGCAGCCTCGGTCTTGAACTACATCAAAGGCCCACCAGCTCTCCAGCTCCCTAAGGCTCAGTTTCGGGAAAGCCTGATTAGAACAGCCCTGAATATTTCAGTTGAGAGCATGATGGAAATCAACCAAGTAGTTGCTTCTCTTTCTCAAGTCACAGAGGAAGCTGACGAAGTGAACGTTACATCACAAGACCTTGCCATTGAGAAGCTGACAGAAGTAACGGGAGTGCTGAAGGTCCAGAGGAATGAGAGCCATTGGTCTGAGCAGGCAGAAATTCAGACCAGTGGAATACTAAGATGCTTGTCCAACATCCTGAGAGCCGCTCTTCTGCATCGCAGGAACATCAATGTAAGCGGAGTTAAACAAGTCTTCTCCATCATGGAAAATTTAACGGAGATAGTTTTCCAGGGCAAAGTCCCTGGAGAAACAGAAACTCTACTGGAAACAAAACACTGGAATATCACTCTGAAGAAAGACGAAACCTGGAACCTTACAAATTCTTTCTCTACCAGAAACGCCTGCAGGAATTGCTTTTATCCATCACTGAAAAAGGGAGATTATTCAGGATCACCCGATGATGCTGTGATTTCCACTGCCCTTTATGAGTTTGATGAGAACCCCTTCCCCTGGTTAGGTTACACATCAGAAATTGCAACAATGATCTTGGGGTTCAAAATGTCAGAGACAAAGGCTAATGGCGATCTCCTAGGGATCGCGCCTGAAGGAGCAGAAATTACTATTGCTAGGAAAGACAAGGAGTCTTCAACTTTTCAGTTGGCAATGGGACCCGATAAAACACAAGCTTACACAACTGGAGGATTTAGTTTTGAAGTCAACAGAAATACCAAGAGCATATACATCCAGATCCTGACGAAATTAAAAGTTGCTTTCGAGGTGCTAGTATTTACAGGTGCCAACGTCACTCGTGCTCATCCCATAGCCTCGTTTGCTGCTTTTCACAACATGCCAACAGTTGCAAGCAAAAACACGACAGCTAGCGCTGACTGTAACATTAAGGCTCCCTATATCATCTGCCTCCCAGAGTCACTGCTGACAGCCACAGCTCAAGGAAGCGATACAGACACTTGTAACATCTCCATCGTCTTGCTGGCACCCTATGTTGTACGGTATCAAACGCAGAGATTGGTGACGATACACATTTTTAGTGATCAGTGCTTATTTCTGGATGGCGTTCAAAGCCTGTGGAGAGAAGACACCTGCAGGCTTGGCTCCCTGACCGACTGGCAGAGGGTACACTGTGTCTGCAATATGAAGCGGAGTCGCAGAAGTCTGTCAGTCCACACTGGGTCAAATGCATCCTCATTCAGCATCAGGTTCCTGGCAGCCAAGGTAATAGTTACCCCCAACACAGTAGATCTAGGAAAAACCCTGATAGCAGGCGTATCTAAAAACCCAGTCACCCTCTTAGCAGTCATCTTTATTTTTGCCGTCTACTTTCTTTTGGCCCTCTGGGTCGTGAGAAAAGACAGGGCTGACAGGGAAAGACAAGACAAGATTATAGTTCTGGCAGACAACGACCCCTTTGATAAAGTGAGCTTTTTGGTCACTTTATACACAGGCAGTCGCTGGGGAGCTGGAACCAAAGCAGATGTCTTTCTTCAGCTCATTGGCCAGAACGGCACAAGTGATGTCCATTGTTTACGGGACCCACATTTTCTGTCTTTCCAACGAGGAAGCACTGATTGCTTTCTGTTAACTGCTAAAAAAGACTTGGGAGACATTTGCTCCTTCAGGGTCTGGCACAACAACAGGGGCCCATCTCCAAGCTGGTTCTTAAGCAGAGCCAAAGTTGAGAATATGTCCACCGGGAAGACCTGGTTCTTTATATGCAGGAAATGGCTTTCTCTTGACAAGGGCGATCACTTACTAGAAAGGACATTTGCTGTCACAAACCCCAAGACACCTCTGCCCAAAACTGACTATTTTTTGATTAATTTTGCCAACAGCCTGATACAGGGCCATCTGTGGCTCTCGATTTTTGCTCATGGTCTCATGGGCACTTTCAGCAGGCTCCAAAGGTTGTCTTCTTGTTTAGCAATACTATTATTAAACTTGCTAGTTAACATTATCTTCTTTAATGCTGACAAGAGTGAAGAAGCTCCAAAACACTTGAGGTATCTGAGATCAATAACAGTAGGAATTGAATGTGCTTTGCTTACCCAACCTGTGGAAATGATGATAATTGCCTTATTTAAGTATTCCTCGAAGAGACCTTCTCCTCGTGGTGTGGCTCAGACAGACCCAAAGGCAAATTCACCCCTCCTGTCTGGGTATCTTAAAAACTGGAAGGAACGTTTGCAAAAATTGTACCTTTCAGAAACTTCACCACAATCGAGAAATATTAGTCCCTCGGGGAATCTTCCTGGCGCCAGCAGCCACTCACAGAGCCCACCACATTCCAGAAAGATGGGAAGCAAGGGAGGAGCTCCCCAAACCTGGAGTAATTGCACAGTTTCTGAAAGAGACGCAAATGTGATTGAAACAGAAGAGCAGACGATCATTGCAAATTCCCCTCCAACGCCTAAGGTCTGCCAGACCAGGCCACCATCAAATTCCGATTTTAGTAATAATTATGCAGAAGAAGGGGGCAACTTTCAGAAAGAAAGGAAACCACTGAGCATTACCTCCATGCCCTTTCACAAGAGACCGCACACAGCTTTCTGTTGGTGGTGTGCCTATCTCTCGTGGGCACTAGTTATAGCTGTAACCGGGGTATCATCATTTTTCATTGTGTTATATGGTTTGTCTTACGGCTATCAGACGTCGCTAGAGTGGCTTTTGGCATCTGCAATCTCCTTCATTGAGAACGTGTGTCTCCTTTCCGTTCTAAAAACCAGTTTTTTCTCAGCTGTGAGTACAATTCATCCAAAATACTGTGAAAACATCACGTGGTTAACTCAGGGAAAGTATTCTGAGAGCAAGTTTGCTAAAGAAATGATGAGTGCTGATGAGATGCAAGAGGTGCACTTGAAACTTGCTAAAGTCAGAGGCACCAAGCAATATAAGCCTTTAGCAGCTGATGAAATTGCAAACATGCTGAAAAGGGCAAAAATTAAAGTCAAGGCATTTACTTTCATAAAAGGTTTCACCAGTCACCTTGTCTTTTTAACGCTGCTGTTATATTTTGCCTATTCCACTGAGAACGCCAACAGTTTCCACTACAACCGATTCATCCATAACCAACTGTCTCCACAACTCTCCAGTGTAGATAAGCCAGAACATGTCTACGTGTGGGTGAAAGACTCGTTCTTGCCTTTGATCCACAATGACATTCAGCCAACCTTTCTTTCCGAGAGCTGGTCCAAAATCATCGGTTTGCCTAGGATGAGGCAAGTGCGGGCTAAGGGTACTGTGAAAAACTGTTTCCGTCCTCACAGCTTTGGAAATAATTCTGTGATCAGTAAAAGCCACTGTCTTCACAAATACGGTAGCGACATCCCAGAGAAAGGTGACTATGCTGGCGCTTGGACAAAGGTGGCCAACCAGTCTGCTCCCAAGGATGCCAGCGGTTATGATGGGTTCACCTACCAGCGGAACAGCACTCTGTGGATGTATTATTCATACGGAGATTTGCACACATACGGACCAGCAGGATACACGTTTTACTTTTTCCCTGAAGAAGGAAGACACAACTCAACGACCAGGCTGGATGCTCTACAACAGAGCAACTGGCTTGATGAAAAAACGTGGGCTGTGATCATTGAACTAACTACATTTAACGCAGATGTAGGTCTCTTCTGCACCATTTCGGTCATATTTGAAATGTCTCATTTTGGGATCATAAAACCAAGTTTGTCAGCACACTCTTTCGCACTCCCCATTTTTCAGCAGCAAACCAAAGCTCAAATGTTGATGTTCGTAGTTGTGCTTGCCTTTCTGTTCATTTACGTTGCAGATGAGCTTCACACCATAGGCCAAGAAAAGAAAGATTATATTAAAAACATTTCCAATATAAACAACTTAGGCTTAAAAATAGTATTCCTCCTTTTTGTTTTTTTAAAGGTCATAAAGTTTAAGTTAGGAGCAGATGTAGTGAAGTTTTACTTACTTCATCCAAATGATTTCATTCATTTTCATGCAGTTTCTCATTTAGATCAGATTTTAAGGATTACTATGGGCTTTTTAGCATTTTTTGTCGTTTTGAAAACTCTGAAATATTCTCAGTTCTTTTACAACGTGCGCCTGGCACAAAGATCGATCTTGGCAGCCCTTCCCGGAATCTCCTCAATGGCCCTCGTGGTGCTGGTGTGCTCCTTTGTGTTTATGGCTTTTGGCTACCTTGTGTTTGGGCAGCACGAATGGAATTACAACAACATGATTCACTCAGTTCAGACCGTATTCTCTTACTGTGTCTCAGCTTTCAGAGACACCACGTTTTCATCCAACAGGTTGCTGGGTTGTCTGTTCCTAACCGCTTTCGTGTTGGTGATGATCTGTGTCCTGATCAATCTCTTCCTAGCTATCATTCTGTCTGCCTATGGAGATATGAAACAACCCGTCTATGAAGAACCATCTGATGAAGCACAAGTGGTTACTTTTCTATTGCAAAGGCTCAGAAAGATATTTTATTTTCTGATCTGTAAAACACCCAAAACCAGGGAGCCTGCCCATTTTGACATTCCACTCTATGGGCAGTCTGAGAGAAGACATCAGCGACATTTAGGACTGAAGAAGAGAAAAACAGATGGGGAAAAAATGGTTGATCTTGTCATATAAGCAAGGATTCTGTATTTAAGACTACCTTTCACTCTGCAGTATCTGCATTTTAAGTAAATGTTTGTAAATAAATGTTTTACTTTTAAGAATGCTTTAACGTTCAACTCCTTATTAGTGATTGTGCGCAGATTTTTTTCCAGACTCTTTGGCATCAGTTTCGGTGGTACTTGTCACGGTGTGGTGGGCTGACCCCAGCTGGCAGCTCAGCCCCCACCCAGGTGCCTGCTTACCCCCACTCTGGCAGCATGGGAAGAGAATCATAGAATCACAGAATCACAGAAAGTTTTGGGTTGGAAGGGACCCCTAGAGGTCATCTAGTCCGACCCCCCCACAGCAAGCAGGGACACCGCTAACTCTAGATCAGGTTGCTCAGAGCCCCGTCCAGCCTGGTCTGGAATGTTTCCAGGGATGGGGCCTCCACTACCTCTCTGGGCAACCCGTTCCAGTGTTTCACCACCCTCATTGTAAAGAATTTCTTCCTTATATCCAGCCTAAACCTACCCTGTTTTACTTTAAAACCATTACCCCTCGTCCTGTCGCTGCTGTCTCTACTAAAAAGATTGTCCCCATCTTTCCTATAGGCTCCCTTTAAGTACTGAAAGGCTGCAATCAGGTCTCCCTGCAGCCTTCTCTTCTCCAGGCTGAACAAGCCCAACTCTCTCAGCCTGTCCTCGTAGGAGAGGTGCTCCAGCCCTCGGATCATTTTTGTAGCCCTCCTTTGGACCCGCTCCAACAGTTCCATGTCCTTCTTGTGCTGAGGGCTCCAGAGCTGAACGCAGTACTCCAGGCGGGGTCTCACCAGAGCAGAGTAGAGGGGCAGAATCACCTCTCTCAACCTGCTGGCCACGCTTCTCCTGATGCAGCCCAGGACACGGTTGGCCCTCTGGGCTGCCAGCGCACATTGCCGGCTCATGTCCAGCCGAAGAGAACTGTATAGCTGCTGCATTGCCTCGTGTACAACACCGGGCCGAAGAAATCAAGTCGAAAGGGCTGATACCTTTTCAGCCTCCACAGTTTCCCCATTTCAACTCTCCCCTACTGTGAAATCTACCCTTAAACACCTGGACTTATTCTCTTACAGGATTTTGGAAGAAAGCTATGTCATGAAGGATCCTTTCACCCCTGACAAGGACAAATTCCTCATCCTTGGGTCTCATTGCAGTTTGTGTAGCAGATCAGTGTGCGTTGGTACAGTAAGTAACAAGCAAAACAAGCTTCTTCAGTCATTTCTTTTTGTTCCAGTCCTGGCGACCCGTTAAAGACCGAACAGCAAAACCCCAAACGGCCTATTTTTAAGGCAAGCTGATTGTATATTCTTGTTGATTTCCCCAGATAAAGCTCTTTGTATTAAATGAAAATGATCAGCGTCTTCAAGTGTTCAGTTTACAGATGAGCACAGTCCAGCCTCACAAACACAACGAGTGCCGTTTCCCACTTTCTCAGCACATGAAAGTGCAAGGGGGATCACATAGCACTTCAAGACCTTTAGGGTTCAGTAGATCGTACTATACCAACGGTAGGTTTTTCTTCGCTAAAGGGGATATAAACATCCACGGATTGTTAGGTTTGCATCCACAGCACAGGGCTGCCGCCCCATTTGCAATAGCTAACGTAGAAAGTGAGCAGGGAGGGGAGTTGTGCAATGCTGTGATAGCTCTCTGAAGAAGACTGAATTGGAGCAGCAGCTGGTAGGCAACCTGAAGCTATGAAATCTGACTGCGGTCCAGAAAGGTGGTGTAAAATTACAGTTGTCTTAATTCCTTCTCCTCGGTGCAGAACTGGTCCCTTTGTTAGCTGTGAGTTCAAAGCAAAAATGAAGACAAGTTACTACGCAGTTATCAGTGTCCGGAGGCTGTACTGTGCTTCTTTGAGGCAGTACAATGAACTAAGAAAACTTATGTTCCGCTCCTTTCCCTTGGCGGCGAGGCGGGGCCACCGGCGGCGGGGCGGGGCCACCGGTGCTGCCGGGACGCGTCGCGGTGCTGCCGCCCGGTGCCCGTCGCGTCGGTCAGCGGCCGTGAGACGCTGGTTCCCAGCGGCACCGGGTGTGCCCGCACCCGAGCTGCCGCCGCTGACGCCAAGCGTGTCTTTCTGACCGGCTGCGTGGAGGAGGAGGGTGCGGGGTTGGACCAGCTGACCCGCTGAGGTCCCCTCCGAACCCGAACGTTCCGTGATCGAAGTTCCGTGATTGTGAGCGGGCGCCGGTCTCCTTGACGACCTCCTGCGGCACCAACTGCCCAACCGCCGGCCGCCACTCCAGGGGCTGCATCCTGAGCCCTCCGCTCCTTCCCCTCGCCCCGCGATGGCCGCGCTCCTTCTCCACCTCCTCCTCCTCCTCCAGCTGCTCGGCTCCTGCCCCCGAGGCTCGGGGGCCCCCGCTGCCCGCCTCCAGCCGCCGCCGCTGCGGGTCACCTGCCGGGACCCCGAGGCACGGGTCTCCCAACGGTGGGACAGCAAGCGCCGGGTTTCGTGCCTGTGGAGCGGCACCGTGATGCTGCGCTACCGGCCCACACCGGGAGCCCGAGCAGAGGCGGGGAGGGAAGCGGGGCCGCTGTCCCCACCGCGCTGCTCCTGGTACTTCGGCTCGTCCTGGGTGACCGACACGTCGCGCTGGTCGGGCCAAGTCGCGGTACCAACGGGCCTCCCCCCATCGCCCGCGGCCTCCGTCCTCCTCACGGTGCGGTGCTCCTCCACCTCCTGCCCCGCGCCCGGCTGCTCCCACCGCAACGCGACCGTCGAGGTGTCGGCACAGGACGCCCGGCTCTTTGTGCTCTGGCCTCAGGCGCAGCCGCTCCGGGCCAGGCAGCCGGTAGAGCTGGGTTGGTGCTCCCGGCTGAGGAGCGAAGGTTGGCAGTACCGCTTCAGCAGCCCGGGGGGCAGCCCCGCAGCCCTCCGCCTGCCCAGCAGCCAGCACCGAGCCCCGCCGCCGCCCGCCGCCTACCCAACGGCCGAGCTGCGACGGACCTGCGCCGCCTACCACAGCTACCGCCTGACCGTCCGCTACGGCCACCACGGGCTCCACGTCGCCTCGGTCAGCGTCGAGCAGGTGCCTCAGCTGAACCTCAGCCTCTCTCTCCAGGTGCAGCCCGGCCCGCTGCGGCTCCTCAGCGTCCGCTCCAGGCTCCTCAGCGTCGCTCGGCAGCCCCTCAGCCTCTCCTGGAGGCTTCAGCCCCTCACGCCGAGGACGCTGGCCTACAGGCTGGTGGACACGCAGGCCGTAGGAGGTTGGCTCCGCTCCTACGGTTCCTTTACTCTGCAGAGCAACTTCTGTGCCGTTCCCGTAACTCAGAGCCCAGGTGAGGTGGCGGTGGCCAGCATGTATTTCCATGTTGACGGAGAGAGGTTCGAGGAACTGACGGGAGATCTGCATCTACGCAACGGTACCCTGAGCCTAACCGCAGGCCGAGAAGCTCCCACCCGTGTCAACCTTCCGCTGGGGAAGACCACCTTGAGCACTCACATTGTCAGGTACCACCACGGAACATTTTACGCAACCAGAGAAAACAACAGCCCTCTTTCCGCGGACAGCCCTAACACGCACACTGTGTTCTACCAACACAAGGAGCTCTCCTACTTACTCTCCATAGAGCTGGTGGCCTTCCAGTGGTACAAGTTCAACATGCACCTTTATACGAACCAGAAGAGGGCTTTGTTTAGGCCCCTGTCAGAAAGAGACCTTGAAGTCCACGTTTTCAGCAGCGGCCGTCCTTCTTTGCCACAGAGCTTTACTTATTTAGTGTGGTTTATCCCTGCACAACACCCGATGCTACAGTGCGAGTGGACCTTCCACCTGCAGCTTTTTGGAGCGCGCAGAGACCACCTTCTCCAGAACAGCACGTACACATACAACGATCACGTCAGAAACGCCACACGTTTGGTCCGTCGCTCCGCTTTACCCTTTGATCCGGACAAATACACGGGGTTTGCGGCAAAAGTGGACTGTACCACAAGTGCACATACTCCGGCTCTTTTGGGAGTCAGAGTCAACAACTACGCTGCCAAAACCGTGGAAGCGCCGGTGGCTTGCCACCAACAAGCCTGCCACATACAAACCGTGCAGATTCAGAAACCCGTTCTCCACGCCTCTGTCCTGCGCCAGAAGAGGGCGACATCTTTTTACCTCTTTGTCAGACTGGTAGTAGACTGCAAAGTCGGTATATTCATCAAGCCCTTGTGGCGAATCTATTCCGTTCCGGACACGACCACGGTTCCCAACTGGACACAACCGATAAACTCTTCTGCGATGTACGGCGTCGATATGATCCGCCTAACTGTTCCCAGTTTTACTCTAGATTATGGGCTGTACCTGTTTTATTTCACTGTCGAGGTAACCCCGATTCGGACCACAACAGTGCTCAGGGGCTCAGATCAAGTTTATATTCAGATCGAGAGAAGCGATCTCCAGGCAGACATTGCAGGAGGCACGTTCCGCACAGTGGGTTTTTCTGATAACTGGACTCTGGATGGCTCTGCATCCAGTGATCCCGATTCACAGGAAGGACTGAAGGGAATCACATTCACTTGGTACTGCACTAAAGAGGTGTCAGACTATAAGAACATGAAACTCAGTCCAGGGAACAGGTGCCATCCAGCCCAGCGGGATTTGAAATGGTTAACATCCTCGGGTCCAGTTCAAGCAGTGCCACCAGAATCGCTCCCAGGAAACACCGTATACTACTTCCGTCTCGTGATTGAAAAGGACACCAGGAGGAGTTACGCCGACCAAACTGTAGAGGTGCGGCCCGGCTCCCCACTCCTTCTGGACGTGATGTGCCTTGAAAACTGTGGTAGCACTCTAATTCCAACGGAGAGATTTGCCTTGTCTGGAAAATGCCTAAACTGCAGAACAACCAGCCAGCCAGCCTACTACTGGTCCCTTCTTTCACAAAACTCTACAGAAATTAGCTTTGACTGGTCTGCCAGAACGTCAACGGGCAGGTCTGGGGCTTACCTGTCTATACATGCTCTGACTTTCACAAAGACTGCACATCGATCCTACGTACTTCTGTTGAAAGTAACGACCTGGGATGGTAGGTCCTCAATCTACAGACACGCGTTTCAGGTCAATTCTCCTCCGACGGCTGGCAAATGTACCATCAGCCCACGCTGGGGTACAGCCTTTCTGACGAAATTTGTTGTTCAGTGCAGTGGATTTTCTGACAGCAATTCACCTCTGACATACAAAGTGATAGTAGCTTCCAATGTACCCAAAACCACCAAAGTAACTTCCGTCGAGGAAAATACATTTGGCACAATCCTGTACTTTGGTTATCGGCCTAAAACTCCTCCCTCTTTTCTCCCAGTTGGAGTGCCCTCTCAGAAGTACGCCCTGACACTTTACGTTCAAGTCCACAATTCCCTTGGGGCGTTTACCCAAGTGACTTTACAGGCCCACGTACAGAACCCACTTAACAGTCGACCGCTAGCTGTTGTGTTTCATGAACTGGTGGCCTCCGTGAACGGTTTAAGCGCACCGATGACATCTTATCTCCAGACTGGAGATTATCTTAGCGCGGGCTATTTGGCTTACGTAGCAGCCTCGGTCTTGAACTACATCAAAGGCCCACCAACTCTCCAGCTCCCTAAGGCTCAGTTTCGGGAAAGCCTGATTAGAACAGCCCTGAATATTTCAGTTGAGAGCATGATGGAAATCAACCAAGTAGTTGCTTCTCTTTCTCAAGTCACAGAGGAAGCTGACGAAGTGAACGTTACATCACAAGACCTTGCCATTGAGAAGCTGACAGAAGTAACGGGAGTGCTGAAGGTCCAGAGGAATGAGAGCCATTGGTCTGAGCAGGCAGAAATTCAGACCAGTGGAATACTAAGATGCTTGTCCAACATCCTGAGAGCCGCTCTTCTGCATCGCAGGAACATCAATGTAAGCGGAGTTAAACAAGTCTTCTCCATCATGGAAAATTTAACGGAGATAGTTTTCCAGGGCAAAGTCCCTGGAGAAACAGAAACTCTACTGGAAACAAAACACTGGAATATCACTCTGAAGAAAGACGAAACCTGGAACCTTACAAATTCTTTCTCTACCAGAAACGCCTGCAGGAATTGCTTTTATCCATCACTGAAAAAGGGAGATTATTCAGGATCACCCGATGATGCTGTGATTTCCACTGCCCTTTATGAGTTTGATGAGAACCCCTTCCCCTGGTTAGGTTACACATCAGAAATTGCAACAATGATCTTGGGGTTCAAAATGTCAGAGACAAAGGCTAATGGCGATCTCCTAGGGATCGCGCCTGAAGGAGCAGAAATTACTATTGCTAGGAAAGACAAGGAGTCTTCAACTTTTCAGTTGGCAATGGGACCCGATAAAACACAAGCTTACACAACTGGAGGATTTAGTTTTGAAGTCAACAGAAATACCAAGAGCATATACATCCAGATCCTGACGAAATTAAAAGTTGCTTTCGAGGTGCTAGTATTTACAGGTGCCAACGTCACTCGTGCTCATCCCATAGCCTCGTTTGCTGCTTTTCACAACATGCCAACAGTTGCAAGCAAAAACACGACAGCTAGCGCTGACTGTAACATTAAGGCTCCCTATATCATCTGCCTCCCAGAGTCACTGCTGACAGCCACAGCTCAAGGAAGCGATACAGACACTTGTAACATCTCCATCGTCTTGCTGGCACCCTATGTTGTACGGTATCAAACGCAGAGATTGGTGACGATACACATTTTTAGTGATCAGTGCTTATTTCTGGATGGCGTTCAAAGCCTGTGGAGAGAAGACACCTGCAGGCTTGGCTCCCTGACCGACTGGCAGAGGGTACACTGTGTCTGCAATATGAAGCGGAGTCGCAGAAGTCTGTCAGTCCACACTGGGTCAAATGCATCCTCATTCAGCATCAGGTTCCTGGCAGCCAAGGTAATAGTTACCCCCAACACAGTAGATCTAGGAAAAACCCTGATAGCAGGCGTATCTAAAAACCCAGTCACCCTCTTAGCAGTCATCTTTATTTTTGCCGTCTACTTTCTTTTGGCCCTCTGGGTCGTGAGAAAAGACAGGGCTGACAGGGAAAGACAAGACAAGATTATAGTTCTGGCAGACAACGACCCCTTTGATAAAGTGAGCTTTTTGGTCACTTTATACACAGGCAGTCGCTGGGGAGCTGGAACCAAAGCAGATGTCTTTCTTCAGCTCATTGGCCAGAACGGCACAAGTGATGTCCATTGTTTACGGGACCCACATTTTCTGTCTTTCCAACGAGGAAGCACTGATTGCTTTCTGTTAACTGCTAAAAAAGACTTGGGAGACATTTGCTCCTTCAGGGTCTGGCACAACAACAGGGGCCCATCTCCAAGCTGGTTCTTAAGCAGAGCCAAAGTTGAGAATATGTCCACCGGGAAGACCTGGTTCTTTATATGCAGGAAATGGCTTTCTCTTGACAAGGGCGATCACTTACTAGAAAGGACATTTGCTGTCACAAACCCCAAGACACCTCTGCCCAAAACTGACTATTTTTTGATTAATTTTGCCAACAGCCTGATACAGGGCCATCTGTGGCTCTCGATTTTTGCTCATGGTCTCATGGGCACTTTCAGCAGGCTCCAAAGGTTGTCTTCTTGTTTAGCAATACTATTATTAAACTTGCTAGTTAACATTATCTTCTTTAATGCTGACAAGAGTGAAGAAGCTCCAAAACACTTGAGGTATCTGAGATCAATAACAGTAGGAATTGAATGTGCTTTGCTTACCCAACCTGTGGAAATGATGATAATTGCCTTATTTAAGTATTCCTCGAAGAGACCTTCTCCTCGTGGTGTGGCTCAGACAGACCCAAAGGCAAATTCACCCCTCCTGTCTGGGTATCTTAAAAACTGGAAGGAACGTTTGCAAAAATTGTACCTTTCAGAAACTTCACCACAATCGAGAAATATTAGTCCCTCGGGGAATCTTCCTGGCGCCAGCAGCCACTCACAGAGCCCACCACATTCCAGAAAGATGGGAAGCAAGGGAGGAGCTCCCCAAACCTGGAGTGATTGCACAGTTTCTGAAAGAGACGCAAATGTGATTGAAACAGAAGAGCAGACGATCATTGCAAATTCCCCTCCAACGCCTAAGGTCTGCCAGACCAGGCCACCATCAAATTCCGATTTTAGTAATAATTATGCAGAAGAAGGGGGCAACTTTCAGAAAGAAAGGAAACCACTGAGCATTACCTCCATGCCCTTTCACAAGAGACCGCACACAGCTTTCTGTTGGTGGTGTGCCTATCTCTCGTGGGCACTAGTTATAGCTGTAACCGGGGTATCATCATTTTTCATTGTGTTATATGGTTTGTCTTACGGCTATCAGACGTCGCTAGAGTGGCTTTTGGCATCTGCAATCTCCTTCATTGAGAACGTGTGTCTCCTTTCCGTTCTAAAAACCAGTTTTTTCTCAGCTGTGAGTACAATTCATCCAAAATACTGTGAAAACATCACGTGGTTAACTCAGGGAAAGTATTCTGAGAGCAAGTTTGCTAAAGAAATGATGAGTGCTGATGAGATGCAAGAGGTGCACTTGAAACTTGCTAAAGTCAGAGGCACTAAGCAATATAAGCCTTTAGCAGCTGATGAAATTGCAAACATGCTGAAAAGGGCAAAAATTAAAGTCAAGGCATTTACTTTCATAAAAGGTTTCACCAGTCACCTTGTCTTTTTAACGCTGCTATTATATTTTGCCTATTCCACTGAGAACGCCAACAGTTTCCACTACAACCGATTCATCCATAACCAACTGTCTCCACAACTCTCCAGTGTAGATAAGCCAGAACATGTCTACGTGTGGGTGAAAGACTCGTTCTTGCCTTTGATCCACAATGACATTCAGCCAACCTTTCTTTCCGAGAGCTGGTCCAAAATCATCGGTTTGCCTAGGATGAGGCAAGTGCGGGCTAAGGGTACTGTGAAAAACTGTTTCCGTCCTCACAGCTTTGGAAATAATTCTGTGATCAGTAAAAGCCACTGTCTTCACAAATACGGTAGCGACATCCCAGAGAAAGGTGACTATGCTGGCGCTTGGACAAAGGTGGCCAACCAGTCTGCTCCCAAGGATGCCAGCGGTTATGATGGGTTCACCTACCAGCGGAACAGCACTCTGTGGATGTATTATTCATACGGAGATTTGCACACATACGGACCAGCAGGATACACGTTTTACTTTTTCCCTGAAGAAGGAAGACACAACTCAACGACCAGGCTGGATGCTCTACAACAGAGCAACTGGCTTGATGAAAAAACGTGGGCTGTGATCATTGAACTAACTACATTTAACGCAGATGTAGGTCTCTTCTGCACCATTTCGGTCATATTTGAAATGTCTCATTTTGGGATCATAAAACCAAGTTTGTCAGCACACTCTTTCGCACTCCCCATTTTTCAGCAGCAAACCAAAGCTCAAATGTTGATGTTCGTAGTTGTGCTTGCCTTTCTGTTCATTTACGTTGCAGATGAGCTTCACACCATAGGCCAAGAAAAGAAAGATTATATTAAAAACATTTCCAATATAAACAACTTAGGCTTAAAAATAGTATTCCTCCTTTTTGTTTTTTTAAAGGTCATAAAGTTTAAGTTAGGAGCAGATGTAGTGAAGTTTTACTTACTTCATCCAAATGATTTCATTCATTTTCATGCAGTTTCTCATTTAGATCAGATTTTAAGGATTACTATGGGCTTTTTAGCATTTTTTGTCGTTTTGAAAACTCTGAAATATTCTCAGTTCTTTTACAACGTGCGCCTGGCACAAAGATCGATCTTGGCAGCCCTTCCCGGAATCTCCTCAATGGCCCTCGTGGTGCTGGTGTGCTCCTTTGTGTTTATGGCTTTTGGCTACCTTGTGTTTGGGCAGCACGAATGGAATTACAACAACATGATTCACTCAGTTCAGACCGTATTCTCTTACTGTGTCTCAGCTTTCAGAGACACCACGTTTTCATCCAACAGGTTGCTGGGTTGTCTGTTCCTAACCGCTTTCGTGTTGGTGATGATCTGTGTCCTGATCAATCTCTTCCTAGCTATCATTCTGTCTGCCTATGGAGATATGAAACAACCCGTCTATGAAGAACCATCTGATGAAGCACAAGTGGTTACTTTTGTATTGCAAAGGCTCAGAAAGATATTTTATTTTCTGATCTGTAAAACACCCAAAACCAGGGAGCCTGCCCATTTTGACATTCCACTCTATGGGCAGTCTGAGAGAAGACATCAGCGACATTTAGGACTGAAGAAGAGAAAAACAGATGGGGAAAAAATGGTTGATCTTGTCATATAAGCAAGGATTCTGTATTTAAGACTACCTTTCACTCTGCAGTATCTGCATTTTAAGTAAATGTTTGTAAATAAATGTTTTGCTTTTAAGAATGCTTTAACGTTCAACTCCTTATTAGTGATTGTGCGCAGATTTTTTTCCAGACTCTTTGGCATCAGTTTCGGTGGTACTTGTCACGGTGTGGTGGGCTGACCCCAGCTGGCAGCTCAGCCCCCACCCAGGTGCCTGCTTACCCCCACTCTGGCAGCATGGGAAGAGAATCATAGAATCACAGAATCACAGAAAGTTTTGGGTTGGAAGGGACCCCTAGAGGTCATCTAGTCCGACCCCCCCACAGCAAGCAGGGACACCGCTAACTCTAGATCAGGTTGCTCAGAGCCCCGTCCAGCCTGGTCTGGAATGTTTCCAGGGATGGGGCCTCCACTACCTCTCTGGGCAACCCGTTCCAGTGTTTCACCACCCTCATTGTAAAGAATTTCTTCCTTATATCCAGCCTAAACCTACCCTGTTTTACTTTAAAACCATTACCCCTCGTCCTGTCGCTGCTGTCTCTACTAAAAAGATTGTCCCCATCTTTCCTATAGGCTCCCTTTAAGTACTGAAAGGCTGCAATCAGGTCTCCCTGCAGCCTTCTCTTCTCCAGGCTGAACAAGCCCAACTCTCTCAGCCTGTCCTCGTAGGAGAGGTGCTCCAGCCCTCGGATCATTTTTGTAGCCCTCCTTTGGACCCGCTCCAACAGTTCCATGTCCTTCTTGTGCTGAGGGCTCCAGAGCTGAACGCAGTACTCCAGGCGGGGTCTCACCAGAGCAGAGTAGAGGGGCAGAATCACCTCTCTCAACCTGCTGGCCACGCTTCTCCTGATGCAGCCCAGGACACGGTTGGCCCTCTGGGCTGCCAGCGCACATTGCCGGCTCATGTCCAGCCGAAGAGAACTGTATAGCTGCTGCATTGCCTCGTGTACAACACCGGGCCGAAGAAATCAAGTCGAAAGGGCTGATACCTTTTCAGCCTCCACAGTTTCCCCATTTCAACTCTCCCCTACTGTGAAATCTACCCTTAAACACCTGGACTTATTCTCTTACAGGATTTTGGAAGAAAGCTATGTCATGAAGGATCCTTTCACCCCTGACAAGGACAAATTCCTCATCCTTGGGTCTCATTGCAGTTTGTGTAGCAGATCAGTGTGCGTTGGTACAGTAAGTAACAAGCAAAACAAGCTTCTTCAGTCATTTCTTTTTGTTCCAGTCCTGGCGACCCGTTAAAGACCGAACAGCAAAACCCCAAACGGCCTATTTTTAAGGCAAGCTGATTGTATATTCTTGTTGATTTCCCCAGATAAAGCTCTTTGTATTAAATGAAAATGATCAGCGTCTTCAAGTGTTCAGTTTACAGATGAGCACAGTCCAGCCTCACAAACACAACGAGTGCCGTTTCCCACTTTCTCAGCACATGAAAGTGCAAGGGGGATCACATAGCACTTCAAGACCTTTAGGGTTCAGTAGATCGTACTATACCAACGGTAGGTTTTTCTTCGCTAAAGGGGATATAAACATCCACGGATTGTTAGGTTTGCATCCACAGCACAGGGCTGCCGCCCCATTTGCAATAGCTAACGTAGAAAGTGAGCAGGGAGGGGAGTTGTGCAATGCTGTGATAGCTCTCTGAAGAAGACTGAATTGGAGCAGCAGCTGGTAGGCAACCTGAAGCTATGAAATCTGACTGCGGTCCAGAAAGGTGGTGTAAAATTACAGTTGTCTTAATTCCTTCTCCTCGGTGCAGAACTGGTCCCTTTGTTAGCTGTGAGTTCAAAGCAAAAATGAAGACAAGTTACTACGCAGTTATCAGTGTCCGGAGGCTGTACTGTGCTTCTTTGAGGCAGTACAATGAACTAAGAAAACTTATGTTCCGCTCCTTTCCCTTGGCGGCGAGGCGGGGCCACCGGCGGCGGGGCGGGGCCACCGGTGCTGCCGGGACGCGTCGCGGTGCTGCCGCCCGGTGCCCGTCGCGTCGGTCAGCGGCCGTGAGACGCTGGTTCCCAGCGGCACCGGGTGTGCCCGCACCCGAGCTGCCGCCGCTGACGCCAAGCGTGTCTTTCTGACCGGCTGCGTGGAGGAGGAGGGTGCGGGGTTGGACCAGCTGACCCGCTGAGGTCCCCTCCGAACCCGAACGTTCCGTGATCGAAGTTCCGTGATTGTGAGCGGGCGCCGGTCTCCTTGACGACCTCCTGCGGCACCAACTGCCCAACCGCCGGCCGCCACTCCAGGGGCTGCATCCTGAGCCCTCCGCTCCTTCCCCTCGCCCCGCGATGGCCGCGCTCCTTCTCCACCTCCTCCTCCTCCTCCAGCTGCTCGGCTCCTGCCCCCGAGGCTCGGGGGCCCCCGCTGCCCGCCTCCAGCCGCCGCCGCTGCGGGTCACCTGCCGGGACCCCGAGGCACGGGTCTCCCAACGGTGGGACAGCAAGCGCCGGGTTTCATGCCTGTGGAGCGGCACCGTGATGCTGCGCTACCGGCCCACACCGGGAGCCCGAGCAGAGGCGGGGAGGGAAGCGGGGCCGCTGTCCCCACCGCGCTGCTCCTGGTACTTCGGCTCGTCCTGGGTGACCGACACGTCGCGCTGGTCGGGCCAAGTCGCGGTACCAACGGGCCTCCCCCCATCGCCCGCGGCCTCCGTCCTCCTCACGGTGCGGTGCTCCTCCACCTCCTGCCCCGCGCCCGGCTGCTCCCACCGCAACGCGACCGTCGAGGTGTCGGCACAGGACGCCCGGCTCTTTGTGCTCTGGCCTCAGGCGCAGCCGCTCCGGGCCAGGCAGCCGGTAGAGCTGGGTTGGTGCTCCCGGCTGAGGAGCGAAGGTTGGCAGTACCGCTTCAGCAGCCCGGGGGGCAGCCCCGCAGCCCTCCGCCTGCCCAGCAGCCAGCACCGAGCCCCGCCGCCGCCCGCCGCCTACCCAACGGCCGAGCTGCGACGGACCTGCGCCGCCTACCACAGCTACCGCCTGACCGTCCGCTACGGCCACCACGGGCTCCACGTCGCCTCGGTCAGCGTCGAGCAGGTGCCTCAGCTGAACCTCAGCCTCTCTCTCCAGGTGCAGCCCGGCCCGCTGCGGCTCCTCAGCGTCCGCTCCAGGCTCCTCAGCGTCGCTCGGCAGCCCCTCAGCCTCTCCTGGAGGCTTCAGCCCCTCACGCCGAGGACGCTGGCCTACAGGCTGGTGGACACGCAGGCCGTAGGAGGTTGGCTCCGCTCCTACGGTTCCTTTACTCTGCAGAGCAACTTCTGTGCCGTTCCCGTAACTCAGAGCCCAGGTGAGGTGGCGGTGGCCAGCATGTATTTCCATGTTGACGGAGAGAGGTTCGAGGAACTGACGGGAGATCTGCATCTACGCAACGGTACCCTGAGCCTAACCGCAGGCCGAGAAGCTCCCACCCGTGTCAACCTTCCGCTGGGGAAGACCACCTTGAGCACTCACATTGTCAGGTACCACCACGGAACATTTTACGCAACCAGAGAAAACAACAGCCCTCTTTCCGCGGACGGCCCTAACACGCACACTGTGTTCTACCAACACAAGGAGCTCTCCTACTTACTCTCCATAGAGCTGGTGGCCTTCCAGTGGTACAAGTTCAACATGCACCTTTATACGAACCAGAAGAGGGCTTTGTTTAGGCCCCTGTCAGAAAGAGACCTTGAAGTCCACGTTTTCAGCAGCGGCCGTCCTTCTTTGCCACAGAGCTTTACTTATTTAGTGTGGTTTATCCCTGCACAACACCCGATGCTACAGTGCGAGTGGACCTTCCACCTGCAGCTTTTTGGAGCGCGCAGAGACCACCTTCTCCAGAACAGCACGTACACATACAACGATCACGTCAGAAACGCCACACGTTTGGTCCGTCGCTCCGCTTTACCCTTTGATCCGGACAAATACACGGGGTTTGCGGCAAAAGTGGACTGTACCACAAGTGCACATACTCCGGCTCTTTTGGGAGTCAGAGTCAACAACTACGCTGCCAAAACCGTGGAAGCGCCGGTGGCTTGCCACCAACAAGCCTGCCACATACAAACCGTGCAGATTCAGAAACCCGTTCTCCACGCCTCTGTCCTGCGCCAGAAGAGGGCGACATCTTTTTACCTCTTTGTCAGACTGGTAGTAGACTGCAAAGTCGGTATATTCATCAAGCCCTTGTGGCGAATCTATTCCGTTCCGGACACGACCACGGTTCCCAACTGGACACAACCGATAAACTCTTCTGCGATGTACGGCGTCGATATGATCCGCCTAACTGTTCCCAGTTTTACTCTAGATTATGGGCTGTACCTGTTTTATTTCACTGTCGAGGTAACCCCGATTCGGACCACAACAGTGCTCAGGGGCTCAGATCAAGTTTATATTCAGATCGAGAGAAGCGATCTCCAGGCAGACATTGCAGGAGGCACGTTCCGCACAGTGGGTTTTTCTGATAACTGGACTCTGGATGGCTCTGCATCCAGTGATCCCGATTCACAGGAAGGACTGAAGGGAATCACATTCACTTGGTACTGCACTAAAGAGGTGTCAGACTATAAGAACATGAAACTCAGTCCAGGGAACAGGTGCCATCCAGCCCAGCGGGATTTGAAATGGTTAACATCCTCGGGTCCAGTTCAAGCAGTGCCACCAGAATCGCTCCCAGGAAACACCGTATACTACTTCCGTCTCGTGATTGAAAAGGACACCAGGAGGAGTTACGCCGACCAAACTGTAGAGGTGCGGCCCGGCTCCCCACTCCTTCTGGACGTGATGTGCCTTGAAAACTGTGGTAGCACTCTAATTCCAACGGAGAGATTTGCCTTGTCTGGAAAATGCCTAAACTGCAGAACAACCAGCCAGCCAGCCTACTACTGGTCCCTTCTTTCACAAAACTCTACAGAAATTAGCTTTGACTGGTCTGCCAGAACGTCAACGGGCAGGTCTGGGGCTTACCTGTCTATACATGCTCTGACTTTCACAAAGACTGCACATCGATCCTACGTACTTCTGTTGAAAGTAACGACCTGGGATGGTAGGTCCTCGATCTACAGACACGCGTTTCAGGTCAATTCTCCTCCGACGGCTGGCAAATGTACCATCAGCCCACGCTGGGGTACAGCCTTTCTGACGAAATTTGTTGTTCAGTGCAGTGGATTTTCTGACAGCAATTCACCTCTGACATACAAAGTGATAGTAGCTTCCAATGTACCCAAAACCACCAAAGTAACTTCCGTCGAGGAAAATACATTTGGCACAATCCTGTACTTTGGTTATCGGCCTAAAACTCCTCCCTCTTTTCTCCCAGTTGGAGTGCCCTCTCAGAAGTACGCCCTGACACTTTACGTTCAAGTCCACAATTCCCTTGGGGCGTTTACCCAAGTGACTTTACAGGCCCACGTACAGAACCCACTTAACAGTCGACGGCTAGCTGTTGTGTTTCATGAACTGGTGGCCTCCGTGAACGGTTTAAGCGCACCGATGACATCTTATCTCCAGACTGGAGATTATCTTAGCGCGGGCTATTTGGCTTACGTAGCAGCCTCGGTCTTGAACTACATCAAAGGCCCACCAACTCTCCAGCTCCCTAAGGCTCAGTTTCGGGAAAGCCTGATTAGAACAGCCCTGAATATTTCAGTTGAGAGCATGATGGAAATCAACCAAGTAGTTGCTTCTCTTTCTCAAGTCACAGAGGAAGCTGACGAAGTGAACGTTACATCACAAGACCTTGCCATTGAGAAGCTGACAGAAGTAACGGGAGTGCTGAAGGTCCAGAGGAATGAGAGCCATTGGTCTGAGCAGGCAGAAATTCAGACCAGTGGAATACTAAGATGCTTGTCCAACATCCTGAGAGCCGCTCTTCTGCATCGCAGGAACATCAATGTAAGCGGAGTTAAACAAGTCTTCTCCATCATGGAAAATTTAACGGAGATAGTTTTCCAGGGCAAAGTCCCTGGAGAAACAGAAACTCTACTGGAAACAAAACACTGGAATATCACTCTGAAGAAAGACGAAACCTGGAACCTTACAAATTCTTTCTCTACCAGAAACGCCTGCAGGAATTGCTTTTATCCATCACTGAAAAAGGGAGATTATTCAGGATCACCCGATGATGCTGTGATTTCCACTGCCCTTTATGAGTTTGATGAGAACCCCTTCCCCTGGTTAGGTTACACATCAGAAATTGCAACAATGATCTTGGGGTTCAAAATGTCAGAGACAAAGGCTAATGGCGATCTCCTAGGGATCGCGCCTGAAGGAGCAGAAATTACTATTGCTAGGAAAGACAAGGAGTCTTCAACTTTTCAGTTGGCAATGGGACCCGATAAAACACAAGCTTACACAACTGGAGGATTTAGTTTTGAAGTCAACAGAAATACCAAGAGCATATACATCCAGATCCTGACGAAATTAAAAGTTGCTTTCGAGGTGCTAGTATTTACAGGTGCCAACGTCACTCGTGCTCATCCCATAGCCTCGTTTGCTGCTTTTCACAACATGCCAACAGTTGCAAGCAAAAACACGACAGCTAGCGCTGACTGTAACATTAAGGCTCCCTATATCATCTGCCTCCCAGAGTCACTGCTGACAGCCACAGCTCAAGGAAGCGATACAGACACTTGTAACATCTCCATCGTCTTGCTGGCACCCTATGTTGTACGGTATCAAACGCAGAGATTGGTGACGATACACATTTTTAGTGATCAGTGCTTATTTCTGGATGGCGTTCAAAGCCTGTGGAGAGAAGACACCTGCAGGCTTGGCTCCCTGACCGACTGGCAGAGGGTACACTGTGTCTGCAATATGAAGCGGAGTCGCAGAAGTCTGTCAGTCCACACTGGGTCAAATGCATCCTCATTCAGCATCAGGTTCCTGGCAGCCAAGGTAATAGTTACCCCCAACACAGTAGATCTAGGAAAAACCCTGATAGCAGGCGTATCTAAAAACCCAGTCACCCTCTTAGCAGTCATCTTTATTTTTGCCGTCTACTTTCTTTTGGCCCTCTGGGTCGTGAGAAAAGACAGGGCTGACAGGGAAAGACAAGACAAGATTATAGTTCTGGCAGACAACGACCCCTTTGATAAAGTGAGCTTTTTGGTCACTTTATACACAGGCAGTCGCTGGGGAGCTGGAACCAAAGCAGATGTCTTTCTTCAGCTCATTGGCCAGAACGGCACAAGTGATGTCCATTGTTTACGGGACCCACATTTTCTGTCTTTCCAACGAGGAAGCACTGATTGCTTTCTGTTAACTGCTAAAAAAGACTTGGGAGACATTTGCTCCTTCAGGGTCTGGCACAACAACAGGGGCCCATCTCCAAGCTGGTTCTTAAGCAGAGCCAAAGTTGAGAATATGTCCACCGGGAAGACCTGGTTCTTTATATGCAGGAAATGGCTTTCTCTTGACAAGGGCGATCACTTACTAGAAAGGACATTTGCTGTCACAAACCCCAAGACACCTCTGCCCAAAACTGACTATTTTTTGATTAATTTTGCCAACAGCCTGATACAGGGCCATCTGTGGCTCTCGATTTTTGCTCATGGTCTCATGGGCACTTTCAGCAGGCTCCAAAGGTTGTCTTCTTGTTTAGCAATACTATTATTAAACTTGCTAGTTAACATTATCTTCTTTAATGCTGACAAGAGTGAAGAAGCTCCAAAACACTTGAGGTATCTGAGATCAATAACAGTAGGAATTGAATGTGCTTTGCTTACCCAACCTGTGGAAATGATGATAATTGCCTTATTTAAGTATTCCTCGAAGAGACCTTCTCCTCGTGGTGTGGCTCAGACAGACCCAAAGGCAAATTCACCCCTCCTGTCTGGGTATCTTAAAAACTGGAAGGAACGTTTGCAAAAATTGTACCTTTCAGAAACTTCACCACAATCGAGAAATATTAGTCCCTCGGGGAATCTTCCTGGCGCCAGCAGCCACTCACAGAGCCCACCACATTCCAGAAAGATGGGAAGCAAGGGAGGAGCTCCCCAAACCTGGAGTGATTGCACAGTTTCTGAAAGAGACGCAAATGTGATTGAAACAGAAGAGCAGACGATCATTGCAAATTCCCCTCCAACGCCTAAGGTCTGCCAGACCAGGCCACCATCAAATTCCGATTTTAGTAATAATTATGCAGAAGAAGGGGGCAACTTTCAGAAAGAAAGGAAACCACTGAGCATTACCTCCATGCCCTTTCACAAGAGACCGCACACAGCTTTCTGTTGGTGGTGTGCCTATCTCTCGTGGGCACTAGTTATAGCTGTAACCGGGGTATCATCATTTTTCATTGTGTTATATGGTTTGTCTTACGGCTATCAGACGTCGCTAGAGTGGCTTTTGGCATCTGCAATCTCCTTCATTGAGAACGTGTGTCTCCTTTCCGTTCTAAAAACCAGTTTTTTCTCAGCTGTGAGTACAATTCATCCAAAATACTGTGAAAACATCACGTGGTTAACTCAGGGAAAGTATTCTGAGAGCAAGTTTGCTAAAGAAATGATGAGTGCTGATGAGATGCAAGAGGTGCACTTGAAACTTGCTAAAGTCAGAGGCACTAAGCAATATAAGCCTTTAGCAGCTGATGAAATTGCAAACATGCTGAAAAGGGCAAAAATTAAAGTCAAGGCATTTACTTTCATAAAAGGTTTCACCAGTCACCTTGTCTTTTTAACGCTGCTATTATATTTTGCCTATTCCACTGAGAACGCCAACAGTTTCCACTACAACCGATTCATCCATAACCAACTGTCTCCACAACTCTCCAGTGTAGATAAGCCAGAACATGTCTACGTGTGGGTGAAAGACTCGTTCTTGCCTTTGATCCACAATGACATTCAGCCAACCTTTCTTTCCGAGAGCTGGTCCAAAATCATCGGTTTGCCTAGGATGAGGCAAGTGCGGGCTAAGGGTACTGTGAAAAACTGTTTCCGTCCTCACAGCTTTGGAAATAATTCTGTGATCAGTAAAAGCCACTGTCTTCACAAATACGGTAGCGACATCCCAGAGAAAGGTGACTATGCTGGCGCTTGGACAAAGGTGGCCAACCAGTCTGCTCCCAAGGATGCCAGCGGTTATGATGGGTTCACCTACCAGCGGAACAGCACTCTGTGGATGTATTATTCATACGGAGATTTGCACACATACGGACCAGCAGGATACACGTTTTACTTTTTCCCTGAAGAAGGAAGACACAACTCAACGACCAGGCTGGATGCTCTACAACAGAGCAACTGGCTTGATGAAAAAACGTGGGCTGTGATCATTGAACTAACTACATTTAACGCAGATGTAGGTCTCTTCTGCACCATTTCGGTCATATTTGAAATGTCTCATTTTGGGATCATAAAACCAAGTTTGTCAGCACACTCTTTCGCACTCCCCATTTTTCACCAGCAAACCAAAGCTCAAATGTTGATGTTCGTAGTTGTGCTTGCCTTTCTGTTCATTTACGTTGCAGATGAGCTTCACACCATAGGCCAAGAAAAGAAAGATTATATTAAAAACATTTCCAATATAAACAACTTAGGCTTAAAAATAGTATTCCTCCTTTTTGTTTTTTTAAAGGTCATAAAGTTTAAGTTAGGAGCAGATATAGTGAAGTTTTACTTACTTCATCCAAATGATTTCATTCATTTTCATGCAGTTTCTCATTTAGATCAGATTTTAAGGATTACTATGGGCTTTTTAGCATTTTTTGTCGTTTTGAAAACTCTGAAATATTCTCAGTTCTTTTACAACGTGCGCCTGGCACAAAGATCGATCTTGGCAGCCCTTCCCGGAATCTCCTCAATGGCCCTCGTGGTGCTGGTGTGCTCCTTTGTGTTTATGGCTTTTGGCTACCTTGTGTTTGGGCAGCACGAATGGAATTACAACAACATGATTCACTCAGTTCAGACCGTATTCTCTTACTGTGTCTCAGCTTTCAGAAACACCACGTTTTCATCCAACAGGTTGCTGGGTTGTCTGTTCCTAACCGCTTTCGTGTTGGTGATGATCTGTGTCCTGATCAATCTCTTCCTAGCTATCATTCTGTCTGCCTATGGAGATATGAAACAATCCGTCTATGAAGAACCATCTGATGAAGCACAAGTGGTTACTTTTGTATTGCAAAGGCTCAGAAAGATATTTTATTTTCTGATCTGTAAAACACCCAAAACCAGGGAGCCTGCCCATTTTGACATTCCACTCTATGGGCAGTCTGAGAGAAGACATCAGCGACATTTAGGACTGAAGAAGAGAAAAACAGATGGGGAAAAAATGGTTGATCTTGTCATATAAGCAAGGATTCTGTATTTAAGACTACCTTTTACTCTGCAGTATCTGCATTTTAAGTAAATGTTTGTAAATAAATGTTTTACTTTTAAGAATGCTTTAACGTTCAACTCCTTATTAGTGATTGTGCTCAGATTTTTTTCCAGACTCTTTGGCATCAGTTTCGGTGGTACTTGTCACGGTGTGGTGGGCTGACCCCAGCTGGCAGCTCAGCCCCCACCCAGGTGCCTGCTCACCCCCACTCTGGCAGCATGGGAAGAGAATCATAGAATCACAGAATCACAGAAAGTTTTGGGTTGGAAGGGACCCCTAGAGGTCATCTAGTCCAACCCGCCCGCAGCAAGCAGGGACACCGCTAACTCTAGATCAGGTTGCTCAGAGCCCCGTCCAGCCTGGTCTGGAATGTTTCCAGGGATGGGGCCTCCACTACCTCTCTGGGCAACCCGTTCCAGTGTTTCACCACCCTCATTGTAAAGAATTTCTTCCTTATATCCAGCCTAAACCTACCCTGTTTTACTTTAAAACCATTACCCCTCGTCCTGTCGCTGCTGTCTCTACTGAAAAGATTGTCCCCATCTTTCCTATAGGGCTCCTCTCAAGTACTGAAATGCTGCAATCAGGTCTCCCTGCAGCCTTCTCTTCTCCAGGCTGAACAAGCCCAACTCTCTCAGCCTGTCCTCATAGGAGAGGTGCTCCAGCCCTCGGATCATTTTTGTAGCCCTCCTTTGGACCCGCTCCAACAGTTCCATGTCCTTCTTGTGCTGAGGGCTCCAGAGCTGAACGCAGTACTCCAGGCGGGGTCTCACCAGAGCAGAGTAGAGGGGCAGAATCACCTCTCTCAACCTGCTGGCCACGCTTCTCCTGATGCAGCCCAGGACACGGTTGGCCCTCTGGGCTGCCAGCGCACATTGCCAGCTCATGTCCAGCCTTTCGTCTATCAGTACCCCCAAGTCCCTCTCAGCAGAGCTGCTCTCGATCCTTTCATCCCCCAGCCTGTATTGGTACCGGGGATTACCCCGAGAACTGAAGGGCAGAAGTGAGAAAAAGGCTCCTGGGTTGAGAGCAGCACAGTTTAAGCAGCGAAGGGGGAGAAGGCCCACACCCACAAGCGATGCAAAAGCGGTCACTCAGCACCCGCAGACCGATGCCCGGCCAGCCTCTGAGGAGAAGGCGCACAGGAGCCGGCGCAGGGGCAACTGGTGCGGCCGTACGGGCTCGCCGGTGGCCGCGTTGCCTCCTCAGGGGCTTTCGGATCCGATCCGGCCCGGCCCGGCCCGGCCCGCCGCAGGCCCCGCAGCGCCGGTAACCGGCAGCCTCCCGCTCCGCGCCGCCCCTCTCGTCAGCTCGCCGGGAAGGGGCCGCCCCGCTGGCGCGCGCTCCCCCGCGCAGGCGCACGGCGCCGCCGGCCGCCCGGGGCCTGGGTCCTGGCGCCGCCCGCAGCCGGCCTCCCGGGGCCTGGGAGGAGGAGGAGCGGCGCTGGGTCCTGGCGTCGCCCGCCGCCGGCCTCCCGGGGCCGAGGAGGAGGAGGAGGAGGAGGAGAAGGAGCGGCGCCGGGTTCTGACGCCGCCGCCTCGGCGCCGGGAAGCAGGGAGCGGCCTGGCGGACACGCGTGGGTAGGTGCCGCGCCGTGTGGGCGGGCAGAAAGCGGGGGGCTCTGGCTTCAGCCAGGCTGCGGCCTTCCCTTCCCCCCCCCCCCCCCCCGCCCCCCCTCTTCGGAAATGCGAGGAGCCGGGTGAGGGCCAGGCCCTGGGGCGTCGGGGCGGCGCGGGAGGCCCCAGCTCCTCGGGGAGGGTTCCCGCTCGCAGATGAGGCGGTTGCTAATGAAGGGCTGTGGGCGTGCTGCCGTCTGAAAAGGGATTTTATTTTATTTTATTTTATTTTATTTTATTTTATTTTATTTTGTTTTATTTTATTTTATTTTATTTTATTTTATTTTATTTTCTCATCAGCAGCCGGCGAGGGGAGGAAGGCCCGCGGGTTGTTTCTGGTGAGGAGCTTTGGGAGTTGGAGCTACAGGAGGCAGCCGTGGAGGGGACTTTGGAGTAAACTGGAGGGAAGCACAGAGCTGTGTGAGGGCACTGCTGCTGGACACAGAGAAGGAGCTTGAGCAGCCTGGGGAACTTGAGGGAGACCCTTATTTCCTGTGATGTTTAGGCATTTCTGGCATGAGGTTGCACCTGAACAAGGTGGTTTTGGGATCACATCTTGGGGCTTCAAAGGGCCGTAGAGCCACGGAAACAGTCAGGTACTCCCCTTGAAAAACGAGAGGGAGGTGGGAAGTTTGCGAGATGTAGGAGAGATGGGGTCCCACAGTTTCTTTCTGAAGCTGCTCTGAGAACCCGAATAAATATCTCCATATCTCGGTGATGCTAGAAATGGTCCCGCTACTTAAAAGAGACGTTAACCATGTGATTTTCCTTCACACTGAATCCAGACTGGGTTGCTGACCTGTTGCTTGTGTCTGAGGCACTTGGGCTGGTAGGAGAGTCTTTATAAACACTGCAAAATGCCATCAAAATAAAGTCCGTTGTAGCTTGGGCGTGATGCACAAAAGAATCTAGCTGTCTTCCATCTCCAGGCATCTAGGAGTCAAAGAACTTGGTTTGTGTCCTAGTAGTTGGTTATACCAGTACTCGTGGATTTGTGCGTTGGCTAAGTTTGTTTTTTTTCAGTCAGGATTTTTCCCCTGCTGTAATATTACCAATATACCCCGCCTTGGAGGGACCACTAGAAGTATACCAGTGCAAAGATACCACATGCTGATTAATTCCCCATAATTGGTATAGTTTAAAAGTTGTATTGATATGAACCCCTTTTTGTCAGCATAACCAATTCTACATGAAAATGTTATACTACTTCAACTCTGTCCTGTACCTAAAACGGTATGTTTTGTATAGACAAAATTTAAGACCTTCATGCTCCAGAAGCCCATGTCAAAAATGTTGTTTTCCTCCTGCCTTAAGAAGTTTGCCAGGCAGAGTACCAGTTGTAGCGAGAGCATTAGTTTGTATTTTGCCTCGCTTTGTGTCTTGCCTCAAGTAGAGTCAAGATGTACAAGATCTACAGATATGACAAGGTTGCATCGAGAACAGTGGAGGACCCCCCTGAAAGTTTTACTCTGCACAGATGCAGGTTGCTTGGAGGTGTTCTGACCAAAGAAGAGTTTTGTTTGATGATAACGATAGGAAACTATTTGGATTCTGCTGTTAACCTGTTCTGGAATGGGGGTTTGCTCCCCAGGCTTGTTGAGATGCTAAACTTTCCAGTCTGTATGTTACCTTTGCACTGGCCTGTTTGCTACAATAGTCCTTTTACTGGCACAAAAATCAATAAACCAAAAAAGCTGTGAAGAGCCCCAAAACTCCCAATAGATAAACACAAACCTGAGATTTGGATTAAAAAAGAAATTAGTTATCTATGTGACTGCAACATTTTGGAGTATTTTAGGTTTTGCTCTAGACCAGGATAAAGAAAGAGAGGGTCAGTGAGTGTTTTGTTATGTTCCGTTTCTCAACGCCTTTAATTTTCCACTAAGCCTCCTTCCCTACCAGTTCTCTTACTTTGTCATAACTTTCCTAACACTGAGTAAAGTTACTGTTAATAACCACACTTGGAGATAGGCGTATGTGCAAAAAGGAAACATGCATTTAAACCTGTAACAGACATCACAGCATTCTTAAGCCCTATTATCTATAGCTATAGTCAGTACTTTTAAAACTTAGCATAAAGGTATGGCATATAAGATATCTGTCAAGGCCCTCATCAACTCTGGTGCTTAATTAGCTCCACTCTGCAGTCCACACTTTCCTCTTGGGCCTCAGTGAAATCTTGCTCAGACCTGTCTATGCTTGCTGAACAGACAGAGGTCTGAAGCCAAAGGAAAGTCACTTAAATACCTGTGACACACTGAGGATGCTGCTAATTCTCCCTGGGCAAAAGGACAGAACTGCAAAGATTTTGCATGCCTGCCCTCCTAGCATATGACCCAGTAGGAGCAGTCCACGCCGGTTCTAGTGAATTCTAGGATCCTCAGTCCTCAACTTGAGCTCAGTCCTAACAAACTGAGAGCCTCAGTCACATTTTACTGGAAAGAATTCTCTTCCCCAAGTTAACGATGAGCATCTCGTGGGTGGGTCACAGGGGACAGTGGGCACTGGCTGTCGCAGCAGACACGTTGTAACGTGCAACCCCCCCTCGTGGGGGCTGAGCATTTCCTTACAGTACCAACTTTGCTTTCTGTAGGGAGATAAATCGCTGAAGCTATATGTATTTCTTTCAGGATTATGTCAAGCTGCAGTGTCTTATTTCTCAAAACTCCGTGTTGGCCTCTTCTCGTGTATTTCCACAAAATCTTGGTGTTCCTGTTTTTAAACTCTGTTGGAAAGTGTTGCGCTAAGTTTAGATTGTGCTTAACCAGGCTGATACTTTCAATGGTACATGTGTGGCCCTCCGTAACTTTGCTTAAAGGACGACTTAAAAGGAATCCTCCGTATTTATAGAGCCTTACCATCTTATTCTTCCCCACTATGGATATTGATCTAACAAAGCTATAATAGGCAGCTCCAGTTTGGAAGGAAGACAACATCAGTTCAGGGCATGGGGTAGCTTATGGCCACAGCATCCTTGTGTATTGTGGCTATACCAGAAGGGAGATTTAATGAAATCAGACCTCAGGTCTGGTTTCCCCATTTTGGCAAGTGTAATCCAGAACCGGTGTTCTCTTCAGTGACCGCTTCGGTGTTTGGTTCTCCTGTGTTACCACCTCTCCAGTAAGTCCCTGTAACTGTGCTTGCGTTGTCTTCCTTTAATTTCTAGGCCATTTTACATACAGAATGTTAGAATGGCATCATGGATGATGATGTGATAAGCTTTGTACTCTGCTTCGGAAAGCTCATTGGAAGAGAAGGAGAAGAAACAGGAATGAGGGGGGTCGAGCAGAAAATGAGATATGACCATAGATTAATCTGAGGGGGAAGGAAAGGAAGAGCTCGCTCTTCCAGCAGGATTGTGTGTTCCGTTACACAGCAGAGATCTACCCTTTGCCGTGCTTCTGCAGCCAGATGTGGAGATGACCTCCATCATAAGGGCTTGGGCATCTTGCTTGTGTTTTAGTCTATGATTTGCTCTTACTCTGTGATCCACCTAGCTGGGCTTTTATGGTTGGGTGGCTCTGAAGAGCGGAGGTGCTGGAAGGAGAATCCCGGTGGCTGGTGGCAGTGCCCAGGGCTGCACAGGGCTGGTGTGTCCGCTGGAGGACAGCAGCCAGTGTGGGAAGCTGTCACCTTCCCACCTCATTTGGGAGTCTTCTTTGTTAAAAGCTGTCTAATTCAGAGCTGACTGCCTGCCAGATTCAAGCAAGGAGTACTCGGGCTAGATTTTTTTAAGTTTTGGTTTCTCAGCTTTGTTAAATCACGTATCAGTAGATGCCTTTTTGAAATTTAATTTGTGTTTGTAAAGCCTTTTTACCTTAAGGAAGGGGTTTGATTTGCTTGTCTGCGACACCCTCTTCAAACATTTCCTGACAAGATGCTCTCTTTCACGTCTGTGACCACCTAGGCTGTTCGTCACACAGCCACGGGGAGCCCCCACAAGCCGCCGTTACAAAGCGGGGCTTGGGGCCTGCTATGCGACCCGTACCTAGAGGGAAGCCCGTGTGCTGCAGCCGTCCTGGTTCCTTCCGAGCAGAGAGAGCGTAGCAATACCAGCGCAGTCCCCCCGGCCTGGAGGGAGAAGTTGCTGCAGCAAGGCAGGGTTTAATTCGATCAGGTGATCTTTGGGAGAGATAAGAAGGGTGAAAGTCCCAAATGGCCACGCTTGGTGAAATTGCATTCCTGGGCTAATTTGTTACCCTGTTCCCAAGGTAAGTCACCTCAAAGGAGGAGCTGGGAGGCAGCCAACAGGTGACCTAAACATGCCTTCAGGGCAGTAACATGAAGGAACTGGAGGGAGAGAGTTGTTCACCTGGGGATTAACTAGCAAGTAAGGCGATTCTGCTGTTTCATCGATTACCTGAGCAATCAGGCAACAGATCGTTTTTCTGAAGGAGGTGAGTGCATTCCTGGTGCTGAAGTGTATTTAAATTTATATCACACCAAACACTGCAAAATAACTTGGCATTTACCAGGCTATGAACTCAGTGGCTCCTGCCCTTCTATTAGAGGGTGCTCCTTCCCATAGCGAATTAAGCTGTGAATATTTTAATAGGTCATTGTCATCATCAGCGGATACTGCAGGAAAATCTTGGCAGGAAAAATGAACAAGGGCTTAATTGGAGATGATTAAAGGTGTGTCAATGTTGGTTTTATCTGACACCCTTTCAAATCAAAGCCTCCATCTGTTTGCAGGCAGTTTGTTTCTTGTGTAGTTTCTCCAGTTTGTCGGTGACTCAGAAATACATGGGTCTCCTGTGGAGTATTAAGAGGGGCTTAACCTATGCATTGTAAAGACTTGTGCTAATGAGGTTTGAAAGCAAAGAAAATCAGATTGCTTATCGGTGCCACTACTTTGCCACTGACCCTGACAATTTAATGGTGATTTATTATTCCTGGCTTGCCTTCCAGGCCTGTTAGCAGAATGCTCCGAGCAGAACTGCCCTAAGTTCTTAGGAGTCCCTGGAGAACTGCACTGAGAGCCATTTCCCTGCATCCATATCAGGTATCAGTCACAGCATGGAAAGGTACTCTTACGGCGCTGCTATCTAACCTGTGCCTTCCTTTGACTGCTGTTATTTGCTGAGTATGGTATTCATATCTGTGTGCTGTACCTTTCGCCATGACACATGGGCCAACCTGCACACGTCCTGCAGCGTTCTGGGCTTGACTTGGCAGGTTTCTGCTGAGCTCAGTGAGTTCAGTGTTTGCTTCGTAATCAGGCATGTGTGGGTAGCCGTGTTCTTTTCAGAAGAGCTCTGCATGTGCTTGAATTATGTGTCTGCATACCTTGCGGCTTCCAGCCAAAATGACAAATGCTTGTGCAGAATTCAGTTCTAAACAAGCTGTTCTAAAAGAACAGCTTCTTCAGTACTTACCAGCCAGCCAGATACTTGAAGTGTCACTGGGACCTGGTGCTGCTTCAGAGATTTTCAAGGAAAAGAGAAAAAGCCAGTGTTAGTACCTGTGATGGTTTGAGTCACTTGAGTTCACAAATTTGCCTGTCATGATTATGAAGGGATTAGCACCCTAGACTTTTATCTCCTTTAAAGATGCTTCATCCTGTTGTTGGTATGCTAGAGAGAAATGGGTTCTCATGCTTCATATGTCTCCTTGGAGGGGAGGCAGACACCTTGTCATAGTTGTCATATCAGGCATCTTGATGGTGTACAGGGCCAAACCAATGAGCTTACTTTGTGATAAACCAACGTCTGTCTTTACTGTGGTTTTATCCCAGCATTGCTTCTGTGCATTTGCTATCCGACATAAAGATACAGTGCTCTAATTGCAGACGAGCTTTTTGGAAGTACTAGAAGCTTTGTGAGAGAGCGCATCTTGGGACTTGTCTGCTTGGTGGTTTAGGCTAGAGGTGTGAAGCACATGCATAAACTAAAAGTGTATTACATCTACCATTAAATTTCTTCCTTCAGAAGGAAAATGGCTTTATTTTGTTATATAGTAAACTTTACTTCTGAATGGGAGCATTCAACCCTGAAATCTGCATGTGTATTTTGAGTTAGTGACCTTAACTTTCCCAAGTGCTGCTGTGTAGACAAGCTCTCAGGACAAATGACGTTCCCAGTGAAATATAACGTGGTGCAGCTGATACCAGTGACTTGGAAGCTCAGAGTAAAATGGAAAGTATCATAAATTCATCTGTGCCTTGCAGGCAGGATCATATGCTTTTCAGCTGGCATAGCCAAAAATCTGTTTGTACATAGATACCATTCCTTCCCAGTGATAGTCACTGAGTAGATTCTGTTCTACATGCCAATGGTCTATAAGAGAGCAGGTGTTTCTATATCTAACCGACTTCAGCTCTGAACCCAGGGCTGTCATTTTGACTTGGAATCGGGACACGTTCGTTCCAAAGTCTGTGATCGTCTCTGCCATAAATAATCTTTTTGTTGTTATTGTTCGTAGTGTTTTGCTTTATTTTAAAGAAAAGATCACCATAATGGTCTTCTGTATTTGACTCAAGTGACTTTCCATACTCTACCTTTGTGTTGTTAATTATTTCCCCTTTTTAAAAAAGATTGATTACAAAAAATGGCATACAATGTTTGGGATTGAATCTCATTCAGACAGGTGGGCGTCTCAGTGCTGCTACTGACTACCTAAAGAAAAGGTAAATTTAAGTATGTTTGGGGGACTTACCTGCTAAACCTAAAATGCAGGGTTCAAAAAGCAGACTTCTTAGATGAGTTTGTGTATAGTCTGAAGAATCCCAGCTTTAATGTACAGGGAGATACAGGTAGCATGTACATGCCTTCTATCTAACTGAAAAACCTGAAAGCACTTTAGTTAATCAAATTCTTTCAAGCGTTTAGGCTGGATATAAGGAAGAAATTCTTTACAATGAGGGTGGTGAAACACTGGAACGGGTTGCCCAGAGAGGTAGTGGAGGCCCCATCCCTGGAAACATTCAAGACCAGGTTGGACAGGGCTCTGAGCAACCTGATCTAGTTAGTGGTGTCCCTGCTCGCTGCGGGGGGGTTGGACTAGATGACCTCTAGGGGTCCCTTCCAACCCAAAACTTTCTATGATTCTATGATTCTATCCCTCTGAGGTAGGGAAAATACAGGATATCCAAAGGTTACATCACTTTCAAAAAAATGTAGTTGCCTAAGGTATTCACAAGTTGGATTTACTGATTAAACCAGTACCCAGCCCCATTTGTGTTACATTTGAAGAATGCCCTGTACCACTGAAATGCCAGGAATGGGAGCGAGCGGAAAGGTTGGTGGGACCAACCTTTCCTGGATAGTACCCCCCTATCACGGGTCCGTTGCAGTTAGTGGGAGGAGATGGGCATTGCAGAGCTGGATTGGGATTCCACACAGCAGACAGGGAGTCATTTCCTGGGAAGTGCTTGGTTGAGCAAAGGGTTTTCCAGTCACAGCCGTATATACTTTGTTGCCTAAGTTCTTGTATGGATCAAGATCTAAATTAATAGGTCAACTTTTGTAGTTAGGTTCCTAGGCTGCAATTTCTAAACCTACCGAAGGAATTTTGAAATTTAACTGGGACATGGGAAACCAGCTTGATTTGGGAGAAAAGATTTACTAATCAAGGTTTGCAATGGTCAGTTTTCCATTGGATTTTAATTTGCGTAGCCAGATAACCCACACCAGTTTAATCTTCTTGCAGGCATGATTCCCAGTGCTGGATTTTGGAGCTAAAAGATTTTTGTGTTTCTTGTAGGTAGCTTAAAATGGCTGCTCTCAAAGACATTCAGCCTACAGGAGAGTTCACCTGTCAGCTGTGTGGCTTAACAGCTCCATACACATACTACGGGCAGAAGCCACCAAACACATGCTCTGTTGTGTAAGTAGTCTTCCATATTACAGACTTCATTCATGCTGTGAGCATTAGAACCTTGTACTGTGGAGCAGTGTGCGCTGCGTGAACTCCATAACATGCCACACTGCCCCTGGATATGAGGCTTGGTACTTAAAGCGTCCTCCCTTTTCCAAAGGGAAGAAATGTTAAAAATTGTCAGCATTGGTAACGAAGACAAAAATCAGCTTTCCTGTCCTGCTTCAATACCATGCAAAGACTGGTATTTAACATATTTTCTAACCCTGCTGGCCACCCTACTATTTACCTATACCAACATTTTTTTGCT